>NC_044009.1:37208837-37511867 GCF_900496995.4 Aquila chrysaetos chrysaetos
AATCCTGTTTTGATTTAAAAAAAAAAAAAAAATTACAACAGCCAAAAAGGTTTCTTACTAATCTGGCTTTGCAAGTAGGTTTTATTTAATATCTAATGCAAAACAAAATCAGTAGGGATTTTCACTTTAAATTTATGATTGCCCTACACGCATGATACTTCAGGCTACTGAATTGCTTATATCTTAAGCTCCTCATGTTTGTTTGTGGCTCTTATGGGTAAGCTGATTCTTTCATTTAAAAATGTGCTGAGGACCGTAGGAAGGAGTAAAGCTCGTTATTGTAAAACTGTTCTGATCCTTGCATGTTACTCGAGAGAAACCAGTGGTGCGGACGAGAAAGATGGCCAGGTGATCACAGCATCTGGACTCCCGTTTTGAGGGCATGAAGAGCAAGCTTTGCTCAGGTCTGGCAGTTGAAAAAGTCAACTGCTTTTATGGAAAACAAGGGCTTAACATTGTGAAAGCTGATGAGCTGAACTCTGAGCTTGGTAGTGGCATTGCCTTTCAGGGGCTTGCTTGGCATTTTCAAAAGTTTCACTGAGTGAGCGTCCTGCACCATTGTGTCAGCTAATTCTGAGACCCTGGATTGAATGGCAAAGCTCTGGGGAGAAAGTGAGAAAGGAAGATGCTGGAGTATTTTCTTCTGTTTTGGTTAATGCTCAGCATTGGCAGAATTTTGTCTGCCTTCCTGGATCTCTGACAATGTTCTGCAAGATAAAGAAACTGAGATGAGCTCCACTCTCACAAATGTTTCACAGTGCTTGGTATGGATCCAAGTTGAAAGCAAGTAGTGGAGAGCAGCAGGAAAAGGCATGGGTTAAAAGTCCTTTCACAACAGCAGATCAACTGTTTGCCCATGTCACAAGGAGTTAGCAGTACGGCAGGGTTTAGGAGCTCAGAGTTGGTGCTAGCTGTGCTGAAAATAAATAGAAAAGCGTTCTTAAATGAAACTGAGATAATTTGGAAATCAGTGTGTCTCAAGGATTGCTTGTTATATTGTCAGTTAGAGCATGCGTACATCTTTTCTTACCTGTCAGTTTCTGTCTGTGTTTCTCTATTTCTCTGTTCTGGGGAAAAATACTGTAAAGATGGAGATTTGAAAAGTCAGTGCAGATAGGATTGGTTGGCTCAGGAGGATCAGAGAGAACAGACTGTGGACTCTTTTGCCTGCAGGCTGCTAGCTTGGACTTAGTTCGGTATTCAATAGAAATGTTTGAAAATAGACTATTCTTCCTACTGAAGCCTCCTCCAGACTTTAGGGACACTAACTCAGTAATATGAGAATGTGAAGACCTTCAAGGAAATTGGAAGGGAAGACAACTTATAATGGATATTAGGACATGCATTTCCATGTGATATGTCATGAGGCTGTGGAGCTCCTTGTTGCAGGATGTTAGCAGGACAAAGAAGTTGACTAAGTTTAATAAAGGATTGCAAAGCCATGTGGTTATTAAGGATATCTAGAGTCATCACAATTAATGATAACTTTTCTGAAAGTAAAATTTATGCTTCAGGTCTGAAGCCAATCTAGAGATCAGGGTAACACTGAAGAGGAGCAAAGCCCTGGGGCTGGTCTCCAGCCCCACAGCTCACCAGCCCCTGTGCATGGCCAGTGAGATCTCCCTCTCCAGGGGCATGTCTGGATTTCATCCACATGTATTGTAACGTCTTCAACATGTAGGCAGGCACCTGCCATGCTAAGGGCCACTCTAATGCTAAGGTGGCCCTAAATTACTTGGTCTGGATTAACACACCATTCTTGGGCACCCTATGTAGGCTCAGTGTATGGTTAGTACCATCGAATGGCTGGTCATTAGCATGCGTTGCTTGAAAAAACATGTCAGAATCTCAGCTCCATTCCTGTTATAAATACAGAAACAGGCAAAAGCTGTCATTAGCTTCCCACCTGGTAGTGTCTGCGGAGAAGGCATGAACTAAGCCAGGAAATACCGCCACTCTACAGATTGGTCTCTCAGCAGCAGGGGAGTGGAGGAAGTCTCTGGGATGCTTCATTTCTGATTTACAACGTCATAAAATAGAGCAGAATCGGGTACCTCTTTTCTAGAGTGAGACAAAGAGGGAAAGAGGTAGCCTGTGGCAGAATTCAGGGCACGAGCGTGACAATGAATGAGTGGAAGAAGAAACAACTGTGCAGCCAGCATCACAAGCATGTCCAAAGCCAGGGAAACTCAGGAAGGGAGATGCTGGTGTTTGGTGGGGTCTGACCAAATTGGCTAGACCATCAGCACACTGTTTTCAAACATGTTGAATCACGTAATGACAGTGCAGGCTTCCCATCCATGTACTTTTCATAGGTGTGTTCCCACAGGATTCATTTACTTGGTGTTATAAGGAGAATCATTCATTGGAAAATAGCCAGTCCTGCTAAAACTGAAGAGTAAGAGATGCTGGGATGCAGCCCTTTAGATTTTAATCTGTATATTGTGATTTATGACAGAAAGGAAGGGAAGATGCTTCCTGTGACATCTGCAGTCTACCTCTCTGCCTTCCCATCTTTGAATCTTAACACCTCTATACCTAACTCTTTTGTTTCATCTGTCCCAGGATCAAGTCTATACTGTGGAGGCAGAACATTTTTGGCTTCAGCAGAAGCTTTGCTTGAGCCATCAACTGAATGGAGCCTAGGATGTCATCTATTTTAGATTTAGACTCTGTTGCCACAGAGTTGATTGGCAAAGTTCCCATTAACTTCAACAGCAAAAGGGTAGGCATCCAGTAGCAGAGACTTGACCCCTGTATTTCAATAATGTTGTGCACACAGCGGGTTTTCTATAAATAATAGTGAAGGCCACTAATCCCATTGACTCCTAATTGCTCCAGGAGACAGGGTTTTCACCTTTTGTGCCTGCTGAAACTCTGATGCCTGACCCATTTATTTCAGTGCCACTAGCTAGCCTGAGGAGCAGTTTTTCTTTTCTTTCACTTTTCCCCATGTAAAAGGCTTCATGAAGGAACTTGTCTGTGTTTGTGTCACTGTTTCTTAAATATACATTTCAGGCCATGATTAACAGTGGCTGATGTCAGTTAGTGACAGAACAAGCAATGCAAAAGCATGTAGCTCCATTGTTTGCATCTGTAGAGTCACTGTTATTTCCACAAAGGCAACACTTGCTCCTGGAAGGGCTCTGTTTGTACAAAACTGAATTGCATTCAGGTTGTCTTTCAAGCAAAAATTCATTCTCTGCAAGGGCCTCCTCTGTGGCAGCCTTTTGCTCACATTCCTATTTTTCCATCTAAGGTTGGCCCAGTCCAGAAGTCAGAAATACAGTTGTGCCAAAAATCTATGATGCTGTGTGTCCTGTGTATGTGCTGCACATGTTTTCATCACTCCTAGGCCTGGAGTAAGATAATAAGATAGACTATAATTGTTATTCGTCCATATCTATGGCCACCCCATCCCTTTTATTGATGATTCTAAAGGAATAAAGCCATGTGACAGTGTTAGCTGTTAGAGTTGATGTTCATCAGCCCTCCTCTAAACCTATTGGCCAATTTCAGCCAGATTTGGCAGAGAGTGGAGATCTGAAAGGCATTACATTTCTGCAAGTTTCATGAAAAGTAGCTGGATGAAGAAGAGGAAACCTAGAAACGTCCTGTTGTGGGAGAGATCAGAGCATTGGCTGTGCTACACACTGTAGAGTCCATGCATGACAGAACTTCAGCTGGAGCAAATGCTTTAACAGGAATGTGTATCCCATCAGATAAAAAAAACCCAAAACAACATGATATGGTTTCCATGGGAAACCAGACTCAAATAATACTCACAGAATAGCTTGTTAACTTTTTATCTTTCTCCTTTTCCTTTGTTAGTCAGGGTTACTTGCCTAAAATGAATTGCTTGATGCTGAAGACTTCCTTAGCTTCCCCCATCTTTTCACAACTGACCTTTTATCCTTTTCTGATTTATCACTGGTTACAGTAGAACAGATTACATTGTTGGCAGTGGAGAGTGATGAGTGATGACTTTCTTCTGGTGAGTTAAAAAACAGCAAGACCTGGAAACCTATGTAGATAATAAATGGGCTGTCCCCATGCCCTTCTGTGAAAAGTGATGAGATAAGGCAAAAAGTTGGTGGGCAGGCTGGTTCCAGTGACAGGGCCCAGATCCTGAAATCCTCACACATCTTTTCTTCTGTTGTGTCATTTCTTCTTCTTTATGCTATTTGGTGGTTTTCACTCACCTCCTCTTCCTTCTCTTCTTCTTGGCCAAAGTGAAGTGACACATCAGACCTTGGTCCCACCCAGCCTATCTAGCTGTACTCTGCACAGGTTCTCCTATGGCCTGTGCACCATCTTATCCAAGCATCCTCTGTCTGCAGCTTGAACACTGGCGGCATCACTCACAACAGCCACATAAGTTTAACCTGCTTCCCTGGGTGGCAGTGAAGGAAGGGATGGTACAGAATGGGAGAATAATAAGCAAAAATATGTTTTACATGTTGTTTTATTCTTTCCTACATCTGGTGCCTTGTGTTTGTTGGAGAAACCAGGCTGTGCTTGGGGAAAACTGTGTGAACTCCATGGAGGATGGGGTAGTTCAATCTTGAACAGACTCCTGAGAAAGTTTTCTGTCCTCTGTAGAAGAACTTTGTGGGGAACTTCCGTTATGGTTGGAGAATAGGACTGTCAGCCATACTTTTTACCATGGAGTCACAGACATTTTAGACCAGCAGGTCCACATACAGAACAACATTGCAGAACAGGAGAGAGAAAATGATTTTGATATTCCACCAGTTTGGGAGGCCAAAGACTGCTGCTGTCTTTGTGGTGTCCAAGTGTGCTATGTCACTCTTAGCAGAAGTTCATCAAGGGTTGCTTGATTGACAGGGTATTTATGTTTAAGGTAAGGCCGTGAGGTCACCTTTTCCATGCAAAAAGTATGTGTCATTAGCTAAGAGATCCATGTAAGAAGCACCTTTAAAGTTTGTAGTGCATTGAGCACTTGGAGGTGTTTGCCCTCACTGGATGCAGACAGCCCCATAGCTGCAGCCTCTGTGAAGTTGTTCCCTGTGACCACCATGGTAACCTCTGGTAGTATGTGGGTTTAGCTTCTGTTACTTAATCCATGCACTGATCACGCCCAAGCACTGGGCAATGTCCAGGTCTCAAGAGATCAATTATTCCACCCATCCAAAATCCTGACAGAGGGTGATCTAACCAGTTCTTAACGGTGATCATGGTTGGAGGCTCCATCTTTCCTGCTGCAGCCCATTTCTTCTTGCCCTGCCCATTAGGAGGACAGGAGGTTATTTTTACTGCTTCCTTTTATCCAAGCAGTAAGTAATTGAAGGTATTATCCAGTAGTTGCATGTAAATATAGCGAAAATTCATCCTCTAGGGACTTTACAAGTTCAAGTGACAACTGAAGCCATGACATTCCCTGTTCTTCTCTAGGCCAAACAATCCCAATTCTACCTGTGCTCTTATGACATGTTTTCTAGACCTATAATCATCCTTGGTGTTATCCTCTGGACTTTCACCAAATGGTCCATATTTTGCTTTAAATGCACTGCCTAAAGTTGGAAACAATTCTCCAGGTGAGTCCTTGTCAGTGCTGAGCAGTGCAGAAAGGTTTGAATCCTGCTTAACAGATAACAGATGCCATCCATTCCAGGGTGATGTTTGCCCTATTTATTTATTTATTTATTTATTTATTTATTTATTTATTTATGGAACAACAGAAGGTTATTGATTCTTACTCAACTCATGATCCCATATAATCTCCATGTCCTTCAGAACTGCTTTCTGGCCAGTCCTCCTCCATCTTGGCTCTGTGCAGTTGGCGTTACTGCCTTGGTGGAGGAGCAGTACTTGGCCCTGCTGAATTGCATCCTTTTTTCCCCAGACCTCTTCTCCGCAGTAGCAGGCCCTTCCAGATGGGTCTGCAGATGCGGTGAGCATTAACTCTATTGAATCTTCCATGTCATTAATGACTTGAGCTCTTCTGCCTTGATTTCTGAGGAGAGTTGGGAGGAAAAGGCTGAAGAAGCAGCTGTGCTTTTCTTTAAGGATCCCTTGGTGGCCAGAGATGAGACTTATGGCTGGGGCTGGTCCTGTCACTGCTCACTTATAGCGATGTGGAGGAGGAGAGAATGGATCCTCATTACTTCAGGTGTCTGCTCTTTGCCCCCAGTTAAAGCTGCTCTCAGCAACGCTGAATATGACCTTTCCTGACAGATGCAGGCCTCCAGCCAGTCCTGCTTGAAATGTTGCCCCTCCACCCCCCATTTCTCTCCTGCTTCTCCAATCACTTTATCATTGATGGGGTGGCTCACATTTCCTCCACAATCCCCTAATGGCATCCCACAAAGCTCCTTTCTCCTTGTCCTTCCCGTCTTTCCCCAGCTCGTCCACTTCCTCCACTATGTCAGCCCTTAAGGCTGGCTCTGCAAGCTTGATTTTCTTCAGTCCAACCCCAGATCTCCTGTCTCCTAGACATCTGTTACTGAATGCTCTGGCATCAGCTCAGATTTCTTGTATCCAACATTTTCCTCCATGTCTATCTTTTTTCTGCCTTCCTCCTGTGCTACCGCTGTCACTCGGGGCACTAACCCTACCCTCAACTTGAGCTTCTTTCCTCTCACCTCCCAGCTGTGTATTCATGTTGTGCCCAGATCTTAATTTGCTTTCTTTTGGGTTGCACAGATACTTGCTCAGATCCTCATTTCTTGCCTTCATTTCTGTGATTCCTTCTTCTCCGCCTTCCCAGCACAGGCATTGCCCTGCTTCAGTTGAGTCAAAACCAAGGTGTGAAGATCAATTCTTTGACTGCTATTTTGATGGAAGAAGTGGTTTCCCTGAGAACTTTGCCGTGCATCTCCCCTCCCATCAGTGAGTGTTCCCTGTCCTTGCCCAGGTAGATCCTGGATAGCTTTTTACTCCAATTCCCAGTCTTTGGGAGAGCCAAGAAAGCGCTGTGGATGGATCTGATGAAGACAAAACATACAGCATTGGCACGCAGGATTCCTGCTGGCACTTCACCCACATCACATCAGCACCTACCCTGGCAATTTCATGCAGGCGGTGAACTAAAGCTCAAGGGATGGTTTGCACTTTCTGCAAGTACAGGGCCATGGCTAAACCTGCCCCTCCAAACACCCCAACACTTTTAGTTGTGTCATGTCTTTCCAGCCTGACTGATACCCTGCATGACCTTGCCCTGTCTGATGAATGAAGCACTTTCCCTTTCCTTTTCTCCTTGTTGAGTGCACTAGGACCTGCCAGGATTAAAGGTGCTGGAGAAGTACAAGCAGATTATTATCCCATTCCAACTGGTATTAAAAGAACATTAAGACAGATCAGAGCATTCAAGAAAAGTAGGTAATAATAAAATACTATATCAGAGAGAAATAGCAGTTAAGTAATTAAAGAGAGGGTTTGCACAAGAGACAGAAGTAAAGTTATGGGTGCTTCTGGCCTCTAGACCATTCTTTATTTTAATACTGTGGTAACCTTTAGAGGATGTCAGTATGTCAAGCATTGCACCAAGAAGTGAAGCAAAGGCTTTTCTTGCCCTAAAGAGTTCACATTTTAGGACATAAAAAACCAACATTTCCTTAACATTGAAGAGAGGTGAATTCTTACAAGATTTAGGGCCAGAGGGGGTTATTGGGCTAGTCTAGTCTGAACCTCTCTATGATAGCAGTGAAATAAGTTCCCTCAATGAAATTCCCGCTTGAAGGTTAATAGCTGTGCAAGGAATGGAGAAGAAATATCCCATCTTGATTTTAAAATCTCCAACAATGGGAAATTGTTGCAGTGCCCAAGGAGAACGTCTGGGGAAACAAGGAACTGAAACTGTCTTTGCATATGAACTTTTGTCTTTTCTGTCACAGAAAGGACTGTGTACTGTGTGCATCCTTAGAAACCAGTTTCAGAAACCCTTGGGCTGGCTGGCAGAGAAGATTTCCCTCATGGAAAAAGTTCTGTGTTGAATACTGTTTTATTCCACATCAGATTGAAAGCAAGAAACTTTCAGCCTGGGAAAACATGCATGGGATTCAGCTAGTTAGGAGAAACCAGTTCATAGCCTCCTCTGACATATGAGAGAAGAAGTGCTGTCACCTACATTTAACCCACATTTGGAAAATTTTCTTCATAGACAGGATAGCTATATCATTTCTAAGAAAAACACTTCTACAGCCCCCAAAGCCTGCAGTGAGGACTCCTACATAAAATCCAGCTTGCTAAGCTGCCATAACCTGTCCCAGCTGCCATCGTTATTCTCTTTCCCAGTCCTTATGGATTCACTTCTTGCCCTTCTTGCAGACATGCGAAAATCTGCAGGAAAGCCCCTGGCCTTCCCATCCTGCAGCTATTCAAGAGATTTCTTCTCTCACCTTTTTCTTGGTGTTGCCAGACAAGAGCTTCATCTCTTTGGAGGTGTGCTCAGGCATGTGATGCAAATGTCATGTGAAGGTGACAGTTCTGAGTGTTATAGCTCAGGTCAAACAAAATCACACAACCCCAGAATAATTTAGAATGCAGGGACCTCTGGAGGTCACCTTGTCCAACCCCCTACACAAGCAGATCCGACCAGATCAGGTTGCTCTGGGCCTTGCGCAGCTGGGAGCTGGATATCTCTGAGGACAGTTATTCCACTCACCTCTCTGGACCCCTGGTCCAATATTTGACCTCCCTTATGGTGAAAATGTTTTTTTCTGATTTCTAATCAGACTTTCTTGTGTTCCAGATTGTGTCTGTTGCCTCTTGTCTTATAACCATGCACCTTCAAGAAGAGTCTGGCTCTCTTTGCTGTACCTTTCCATGAGGTGGCTGAAGACAGCAATAAACTCTCCCCTTAGCCTTTACAGTGATTTTAGGAGGAGCTATGCAAAAGATAGGATTAAATGTCTGCTCTAGCTCCCCAGAGTGGATTTTGACGGGGGCTGAGATTTTTGTAATAGTAGTCAGATAAATACCAAGGGAAAATAGCCACCCAACCATAGACTAAAGAATGAGAACAAACATTGCAAATAATAGCAAAGGCTCAGATATTTCTGTTTGTCATAGCCAAGATACTTCTTGATCCAATAATCACTAAACCTCCAAGAGGTGATACTATTTCAAATCTGAGTCTTATAGAAATACTGGTTGTAGAAAAGCTTGATTGAACAAGAACTGTTTCTGTTTAAATTGAACAGAAGGGTAAGCAAAAAGAGGTCTGTAACTAAGGTTTTCAACTTTGCAAAAGCAGATTTTGAAAAATTAGGAATCTTTAAAAATATGCAATGTAGCAGAAATTTATTATATGTTGTCTAATGACTACCAAAACAGCCATTAGTCTCTTTATAACAAACAAAAGCATTCTGTTACAATTGCTGCTTTCTGGAAGCTCACAGTCATTCTCTCTTCTACAGGCTATTTTTGCTTTCTGCCTTCAATTAATTTGTCTAGAAAGCTGTTCACAACCTGTCCCAAGATGTACTTTAATAAAAATGAAAAATATTCTTTTCTCTCTTTCTAGCTTGCTTTCCTAAGCAACAGTACTTGTCCATGTAAGTTCTGTTTCTAAGTCCATGCGATACACTCAGTGACATTTAAACTTCTTTGCCAAATTCAGCCACCGTTGATAAATAAATGCTGCAGAATTCTTAAGCTTTTATGAGTTGCATGAAAATAAGTGGCCAAGTGGGGCATACTGCCCACATTGGGTTTGTGATGCCATGGAGGAGAACTGTCATAAGAGGTCCACCCCTGTTCAACATCAAAGAAGCCACCTTACTCCCAGGTACAAATCGGGGAAACCTAACTTTGTTTGGCTCCATTGCTCTGAGAACTTCTGGTTTTGATTTTTTGTTCTCTATTCTGTTTAAAAAAGGCAAGAAAAAGATCCATCTGCCAGCAGAGGCTGAGCCTAGCAAGTTTGAATGCAATACTAAGTATTTCAGAAAATTACACATTTAGGAAAACTGAGGAACCACATAGTAAAAGTTTTGGAGTCTTCTCCACTGATCACAGTCCAGGATCTGTTACTTCAGGCAGCCTCTTCGAAGGGCACTTCACAGCAGGGCAGTCACACCCAGCCAGATGATGGTGTTTGCCCTTTAGGCAGTACGGGCATGGAGGGGGTTGATATAGGGCTGTCCTAGGATGGCCTGAAAGCCTGAACCAACATGTTTTGTAGTTGGCTGATGGCAGCACCTCTTTCCCAAGCCTGCAGAGCCCTGCGTGTCACCCTGCGTGTCACTTGATAGCTATAGTAAACCAAACTGGAGTGGAGAGCCACGTGATCGTGGGAGTGATTGTAGACAGTTAAGTGAGCATGAACGGTGGGGAGAATATCGGAAATAATTCTGTGCAACTTAACGAGAGGAGGAGCTTCGATCAGAGGCAGCCAGAGTGTGTCGGTCAGTGGGAAAGCAAACTAAGCTGCTGGGACTCTTCAGAAGTTGTTACTGTCATGGTAAGCCAAGGGGGATGCAGAGACAGCTACAGGCTTATGGATTTCCACAGAGCAGCCTCAGAGGCTCCACATCAGAGATTATTTGCAAACGCAAGGTGTACAAACGTGTGTGTGCATGTAACTGAGCTGCTCTGTGTGTCTTTAGGAGGATCAGAAACATGCCGGGCAAATGTTGCAATCTCTGAAGCTGGCAGGAGGTTTGCTACCATAGCATGTCTCTGTTTTCTGTTTGGGTTGGATCCACTTATTTTTCCCTGTAATGGATGCGAGGAGGCCACTGAGATAGGGTTTCTCTGATGAAACAGAAAGTGCAGCTGGATGATCTTGGGAGAGACGAAGCTGGAAAACACGTGCTTTGCTTCTGTGATCAGCACAAGGTTGTGTTGCACCTGATGGAGCCTGACCGGTTTGTTCCTGCAGGCGATCCCACCACCACCAAAAGAGCCCAATGACGTTCATCTGCTCCTTGCTTCTTTGCATCACTCCCAGTTCTGCCTTTCCCCACTTGCGTATCTCCTTCCATAGGATTTATAATTTCATCCCTCTCCAGATGATGTCTCTCCAATGGGAGAATGTAACTCTCTGCCTTTTCTCACCAGATAATCCTCTGCCCCTAAGCGCTGTGATTGGAGCAGCAGTACCAGCCCTCTTAGGCTACAGGGGAGGTTTTCACCTTCTCTAACTACATCCTGAATGTTCCCAGTTTTTCAGCATGCTCTGCATTTTGGCCTGATTAGGCTACTTGTTCTGTTGTATTGCAGAGACAAGGAGTGATGCTTAGGCACAAGACAGTATGTTCTCTCTGTATCCTGTAAAATAAGAGAAAATTTGCTCAGCTGGAAATGAAGCAACCTGGAGTTCAAAACTCACTTCCACTGACAGCTGTTTTACATTTTCATACACTTACCAGCCATCAGTACTGGCCAAGGTCTCTACCCCTAGGTAAATGTTCCTAAGGCGCTTAGCTATTTGTATGCTGGAAATGCTGATGACTCAAAAAGAGGCTGTACAAACACATGGAGATTGGGAAAACCATCCAGATCCCTGCCATTCAGCCTGCCTTAACCATGTATGGGACAAATATGCACCCCCTGAGTCCCCTTTCTCAGACTGCCCTGTGGTATTTGGTTCCCAGGGGTGAGATAAAACCCACGAGTCCTCCTGGTTGACACTGTTTGGTAACCCTCTGACATAGCTTCAGGTGTAACGGGTGGGCCGCAGGATGAATAATAGCCCTTCCCATGATTTATATCCTGTCGGGGGGGAGGGAGGGATTTTTGCCAGATATCCATCTACCTATAAATGCATATGGCATAACTGCTGGGACACAGCTGCACTCACGTGTCTGTCTTTAATCCGTTTCCTTTTAAATCACTGTGTCTACATTGCCTTGAGCTGTTTTTCTTCCCTCCTGAAATGTGCATAGCAGCATTGGAGATAGGTATCTTCAGTGCATTGCTCCACTCCTGGACTGCACACCCTCGGGGGCTTTCATGAGAGAGTTGGAGGACCACAGAGGTCAGGGACCTAGGTTCCCACTAACACACTCCCTGACCCCTCTGTCTTTGGAGGATCGGCATGATTTCCAAGCAACAGCCAGCCATCACACACTGCCGCAGCGTGCGCTGATCCCAGCGCTCACTATTAGTCAGGGATTGGCTGTGCGCGTATTTGCAGCAGTGTGGTGGAAGGCAGGTGGCACGTGGCTGAGCCAAATTGGATAGAGAAGGAGATTAAGTAGTCACTTGTGGGTCAGCTTTTCCTGCAGAGAGCAGCTTGATGCCGCGGTGCACATCTGGGCTGTTGAGCAGATGCAGCAGTTTCAGGCTGCTGCAAGGCACTTTCCTGGAGGTCTCTCCTGAGCTCACTGCAGGGTTGGAGACACAACACAACAACCAAGAGCTCCCCCAGCCAGGGATGTTCCTGTGCAGAAAGCGGTCTTTGAAGGGTAACTACTGTTCACTGTTACTGGTACATTTGTACTCACAGATCAGCACTTCGGCTGTTTCTCCCAGTTGCATGTGCATGGCATATCCAGCGCAGCATGGTGATTCGCAGTGTGTCATGACTGGGCTGAATCACAGTGGCCCACAGATCAGGCCTGTGTGTCTTGTTTTATCAATCCCCATACAAGTGCTCCATGTCCACCCATTGAAAAAGATCTTTCCATCTGTCTGGTCAGCTATGAGGCTCACCAGGTCATGAAAGCAGGCTGACCTGGAAAGATCCAAGATATGAGGATGTTTCAGAAAGGCTTGGTTTAGGCTTGAGCACTTTAGATACTGGGATGTCAGGGCTGTGACTGTGAAACAGTAGTGAGCCCTTGCTGGACAATACAAGTGGTAAAGAAAACTTCCTGGTCAGGGCAGTATTTAACCCATGTTAGAAGACCTCTGAGCAAACAGCATACTGTGATATGGAGGAAAACGACATGGCCTGCCTCCATGAGTGCCCGGAGAGGGGCACTTCTGCTTTCTGCAGAGCCAGGGTTTGCCTTTCTGGCAGAGAAAAAGAAATAGTCTGAAGGATGCGGGGAACTGAGCAGCAAACACCGTCCTCTGAGATGAGAGTTATCCTAGAGATCAGTTTTAGCAAAACCTAGGTTTTAGAGTCAAGGTGGCAGCTTGGTCACTGGATAACAAACAGGTCCCAACCCAGGCAGAGGGTTGCTCACTGGCTTTAAGAGGACACATTTAGAGTAGTTCCCCCATGGTGACAGCTTGACTAGAGGAGGTTCCTCTTCCAGTTCAAGCGGACGAAGGAGGATGAACAGCAACCCAGGGATCTCAGCTTCTCCTCTGAAACAACTGTGATCCTGGGTACATCCCTGAGGCGGAACGCAGCTGCGGATTGCAGACACCTCAATGCAAGTGTCGCAGCGTAGGTGTCTGCATGTGGACTGGGTGTCTAGGCAGTGAAAAATCAAGAGCTTGACTCATGCCCACACAATGATTTCTTAGTGGAAAACATCTCGAGGTAGGTAATCGTGCCCCTAGTCAATACAGTCAGTGGAGCTGGAGAGCTAGACACCTACATTTGCTCAGCTGACTCACTCCAGGGCTCCGCTGTCAACATTGACTAGACCTCCATCGATTATGTGGGAACACAGATACCCAGTGTGCATATAGCTGCTACATCGAGATACAGTCTGTCTGGATCTGGATTCACCTGTAGTGATACATAGGGCCCTTTCATGGCACCATAAAGCAGGACTAGAAATCTTCACTTCCTTCTGGGAAAGCTGTAAGGGATCCTTGCTCGACTATAAAACACCTAAACCACTTCAAAGCTAGGTGCTCTGCAAATGCTGAGTGTTCGCATTATTATAACTAAACATCAATTTGGAAATGCATGCACAACATTGAAGAGTAGTAAACAGATGGGAGAAGTTGCCAAGTAAGGCCACACTGAAGCAGCGAGCAAAAATAAGTGTTAGAGACAGTCTGACGTTTTTATAGCAAGACAGACGCAGCCAGGATTTGAAGCATATAGCAATGAAATGGGGTCAAGGAGGTGAGCTGCCTTTTCTTGGCCAAGTTCTTCTCCTGTCGTGCAGTCCCTTCTGTGCTGAGACAGCAAACGCTCCTCATTGCTGGCCTGGCTGGGAGTTTTCAAGATAATCACGGTGCAACACAGCTGCAGTGGACAAGGCGGGAAGAGCAATATTGTTTATGATGAACTGCTGTGTAGGAGAACAGAGGTTTTAAACACAGCCTTGAAG
This sequence comes from Aquila chrysaetos chrysaetos, assembly GCF_900496995.4. Classification (NCBI taxonomy): domain Eukaryota; kingdom Metazoa; phylum Chordata; class Aves; order Accipitriformes; family Accipitridae; genus Aquila; species Aquila chrysaetos. Next base: position 37,222,985 of record NC_044009.1, read on the forward strand.
TCACTGGGTTACACCAGCACTGGGCTGAGTTGAACTGACAACTACTAATTACTGAGAGAAAAATGACTCACTAAAACCCAATAATAATTGTCTTACATCTAATTAAAATGGTTGATTTACAGTCAAATAGAAAACTACAGTCTTGGCATGGGGCACATGCAGAATTTGACGGACAGCCTGCAGCCCCGCACATCTCTCATAGAAATAAGAGTTCAAAAGTTGTGCAAGACATACTGTATTTTAATTAACCAAAGCCCAGAGAAGTTGTTCTGCAAACCTAGGCAGAAACTGCACAAGGACACCATTCTCCTGGCAAAACACTGAAAGTTCAGTCTGATGCTGAAAAACTCGTCTGGCTTCCAAGGAGTCAATATTTTCCCCTTTCCAGTATCCAGCTGGAGTTGCTGCTGGAAACTCTCCTGTGGGGAGGGGAGAGCATCGGTAGAGAGGGTCTCCACAGAGAAATAGTGAGAGGGAGCAATTCTTGCGGACTGACATAGTAAACATGTGACAGGCACTTCTGAAAATTCTTGTGTCTGTCAGAGACGTTAAAACTATTTCCTGTTGATGTGAATAAAAATGTATGAAATATTTGTCGGGGTTTATACAAGCATGGATTATAAGGAAAGCTCTTGTATTTTAAGGGATTACATACTTTATTACAGTATATGCCACCTAAGTAGTACTGAGAACAGTTCTCGTGTGTGTGTGCTACAAGGGAACAGTAAGCAAACGGCAAATGGTTGTTGGTGGTCTTAGGTGTAATTTGGATGAACAGGCATGGTTTTCCTCTTTTTGGCATCCAGAATGATCTCTTCACCTCCATAAAGGGACCTGAAGTCAGTCTGAAATCTGAGCTGGTGTTGAGGTGCTCCTCATTTGGGTGTAAATGGGTCCACCACACTTCTTGGGCATCAGAGCTCAGGGGATCCGTTTCTGGTTCCCAGCTCACTTTTTAACATTGAGCAGGTTGTTTCCAATCTTTGTTTTGGGAGCGACAGCTCAGCAGACCTTGGCTCTGAATTTCAAGCTGCTGGGCCTACTCAGCAGACGGAGATGTCTGCTGGGGAACAAGGCACTCAGCATCTCTGGAAACAGCACTGTCAGTGCAATGTCATTTTTATTTAAGAAAAAGTTGGCTTGGTTAGCCTTTGTGTTACTGTTGCCTTTCCATGCATATGTTGATAATTCCTTGTTAATGGGTCATTTCTGTTTGTAAAGCACTTTAAGTACAGTTCCACACCAGTGTGGGACATGCTATTACCTAAGACAGTGTTGGCCTCCTGTTCGCCTCCCCTTCTCTTTTTCTCTCTCTCTTGCAATTGCTTGAAAGTTCCCTTGAGCCCTTGCTTAGCTGGTTCACCCTGGACTCAAAATAGTAACAGCCTTAATCCAGGGGACTTCTCTAATCCTGGGGTCGGGGTGGGAGGCATGAGTGATTGCTCTGAGCAGCAAACCCATTTATGCAAAGTGTTTCATTCTCTGAGCAGCATCATTGAGGAAGGATGAGATTAGAAGGATATCACTGGCAAAGTGACTAAGAGATTTATCTTATTCATAGGCTTGGCTTGTACTTAAGGAATTTACATTATTGGGATTTTTCAAAATCTGAGCTGGCTGAATCTATCCTTCTTCCAGCAGTGTCACAGCTATCGAAGGCTTGTTGTTTCCTTTCTAGTTCATAACTTCCAGCACCAACACATTGCTCCCTTTGCTTTCTCTGTTGCTTTTCCACACTTGTTTTCAAATGCCAGGAGTACCACAGTCTCCTTCAAGTCCCTAAGAGTTTATCATAAGGTGATTCAAGCCATTTTCCCAGGTATTCAGCCTGGGGTTTTTTTTGCTTAATTAATTTCTTCCTGATTTGTCTAGTTAATACCATTGGGAAGGATAAAGAGGGATGCATCTCCCTCTGACACTGACATGTCCAGATATTTATAATAAAGAAGAGTTAGATCTCCTTGAAACTTCCAGGTCAGAGATCCCCTCTAGAGAGGGAGCTGAGCCAGACTGTAGGATGGAGATAGATATTTCTGTACGTCTGTCCTGAGAGAAAGCCCTTGGGAGGACAGACCCCAGGGAGCCCTTACCCCAGCTGAGGCCGGGGATGCCAGCACAAGGCCCCCAGCTCACAACACTGAGGGACGTCCTGGAGTGCCTTTGCCCCACGAGGACTGTGTATTCAGCCAGACTACTTGGGAAATGATATCAGCAAAAACCAACACTCCTCTGCTAATGAAGACTGACACCTTGCTGGGGGCTTCAGACAGGTGACAGGGCTGGGCTGGATGAGGAGTGGGGATGGCTGCGCTGGGCTAGCACAAATGAGTTGCTCTGGGGAAAGGCTGTGTGGAACAAGACATGCTGTGCCGGAAGGCAAAACATCCACGGTGAGAAAAGTCAGGCTAAAGTCAGTTCAGAAACTCTGTCCTCCCAGCGCGGTATCTCTGTGCTTAGCAATTGAGCGAGGAGCAGCAGGGACATTCCCAAGGGGAAAAAAAAAAATGGTGTCACTGAAGGAAGGCCAAGTCTAATCTACAGACCTTTCCTCAGTGTAAGGATGACTTTCCAGTCTCTTGGTGGTGTGTGTTCTTGAGCAAGCTGAGCCAATCTAAGCCCATGCAGCTATAGCGAGCAGCAACCTCAGCTCTGCATTTCCACCCTTTCCGAGCTCTAGCACCAGTGACCATGCAGCCAGGGACTTGATCCAACAAGAATCAACTTTTTAAAAATTTTTATTATCTTTCAGTTGGATCAGTTCCCTGATCTGACCACCTGGTCACCAACACAGCACCGGTGAAGGCGCAGGGCAGCACACCCGGGAGGGCAAGGGGAAGGGGGAGATGGCAGCACAGACTTAGGCATAAACTGTGCATGGAATTGCATCCTGATACCAAGAATTTAGCAACTCCCTTCTAGCAACAATGAAGTATAAGGCATTTGAAGATACACCACAGCAATTTCAAAGGGATTATTCTAAATTCAGCCCAGTGAGATAAAGCATACTTTGGGCTCAGCTCTTCAAGAAAACAAGCTGCCTGCCTGGCCTGACATGTGAGTATCTGTCCCAGGAGAGAGTCCCCTTCACCTCTGTAAAAGGAAAAAGAAAACCAGTGGCACTTTCAGGCATGGAGCCATGCCATTTTCATTCTCATACTTTGCAGTTTTTCCCAAGTGACACTGAAGTTGTTCCCAGATTAGGGATGCAATGTCTTCTAGCCAACCTGGGAAGAAGGGCTATACTAGGTCTGTATTAGGTGGTTGCAGGCTGCAATTTCAGAGATTTCTTTCTTAGTGCCCAAAGACCGCCCAGTACAAAAGAGAGATTGATGATCCAGGCTAGTCCAGTGGGGGCTGCTAAAATGGTGAAGGGGCAGAAGCACGTTATGTGTGAGGAGAGGTGGAGGGAGTTGGACTTGTTCAGTCTGGCAGCAAGAAGATGAAAGGGGAAATCTGCTGTCTTCTGCTACTTAAAGTTGGATTATAGAGACCACAGAGCCAGAGGGGCACAGCTCGTTGGATATACAGAAACAAACCTTCACAGTGAGAGCAGTGCAGCCCTGAAACTAGGGCCCAGAGATATGGTAGGATCTCAGTCCTCAAAGATCTTCAGAGTTCAGCTAGACAAAGCCCTGAGCAACCTTGAAGCTAGCCCTGGTTTGAGCAGGAGGTTGGACTAAAGAAATCCAGAGACCTTTCCCAACCTAAATTCTGCAACCCTATGAAAACCACAGAGTGAGGGGACTGAGAAGTGGTTGCAATGTCACTGCTCAGACTTGTTCTGGAGAAGGGTGTTGGGGGGGGGAAGATTTTTACACACACAGAGATGCGCACCTACCCACTTGCTTGCCTGCCGACGCAAATGTGCCGGCAGCTGTCTCAGTGGTGTCCCAACTTCTGTCTTATTGACCTTTAAACAACGGAGCTGGCCCAGCATGAGAACCTGCCCTAATGAGCACAGCAAAGCCACGGCCTCTTGAACCGGTGGCAGCAGTCGGTGCATCACTCGTGCCTAGGAGGTGCCTGAGCCCAGCTTCCCACTCATGTCAGGGGGATTGCTAATGCCAGCCTTCACCTGCTGCACTTTTAAGATCAAATTAATGTAGAACCAGTGAAAACTGGAGCTGGAAAGGCCTGGATAGAACACTGCCTGCCTTACCTGTACCTCTAACATGGCCCCTGCCCTATCACCTGCATAACTCCCGATCTCCTGTATCATCCTGCTTCTTTCCATCCCATGGCCCCCAGCTGATTCCCCACTAGTCACTTTTCTCTTTGTTTCCAAGCATGCCTCTACTGCCTTTTTCCTCCTCTCTCCCTCAGACCTGGTGCTCTGACTTGGACAGAAGATCCCTTCTGTCCTTGGGGACGGCAGCAGAGTGAGACTGGTGATGGAGCCACACTCTGAGGTCCGCTTAGCTCCCATGGTGAGACCACCCTCTGGTGAGCGTGAATCTGGGCTTGGTGCCTCTCTCTCCTGATCCCCTGCCTCCCAGCAGAGGTGGAAATAGTTTCCTCCAAGCCTGTCTCACTTAGGGGACCCTGGAGTGCCTGGAAAAACTGTGTGCCCATGCCCACCCTAGCACTGCTGCTGCCCTTTCTCCATCAGGGAGCAAGGAGGGGAAAGCAGCCAGGAACGAGAAAGCACTGCTTTGACCAACCTGGTTTACTGCAGGTTACCCCAGGTCCCTCCAGTGTAACAACAGACCCCTGATCCCCACGTCATCAAGCCCTTTACTTTCAGTATTATTCCCCAGCCCATCGTGCTGGGGCATCCCAGTACCCCATCCCCAGTGACTGTCACCTGAGAGCCACACTTAGCAGCACCTCTCTTACACCCCCGTTTCCCAGAGCCCTTGCAAGCTCAGTACTGCCAACTCATCACACTTATGACTGTCCTCACACATGGCTGTTTCCCTTCTGGCACATCCTCATCACTTTCACATCCCTCTGCCTCTCCCAGTAGCTCTCCCAGCCCAGCCTCCAGAAATGGTCCTTCCAGGTGCCCTCCATCTTCACCTTCCTCCCTGGCAGGAGTGTGGAAGGAGAAGGCAGGCAAAACCTCTCCCCGTAGAGTGGGCGTGCTTAATTTGGTGTTTGTTTTCACTGCCGTCTGCTCAGTCACTGCTTAATGGAGTTCATCTGTGATGTTCAAAAAAAGAAAATAAGAGTTATATCCTTGCCTCACTGCAGCACCTTTTCTGAAGGGAAAATACCTTCCCTGTTTGCCCATGGATGCTGGTTTCTGTCTGTGAGGTTCAGCTACCAAAAGGTTTGAGTGTGGTCACCTGAAGCATGCTTTGAAATGCTGCTTATTTTCTCCCTCAAGGGAGCAGGTGAAGGTTTTAAATCTGGTCGTGTTCTGCCAAGGGAGAAAGTGATGCCAAAACGCAGCCTGCCCCAGCGGAGGAGCTGGGTGAAGAGGATGGCTCTGGAAAGGCAGCGTGGGCTCACCTGGCCAGGTCTGGCCATCACAGGCAACCCCGGTATCTCCTGAGCATACCCAGCACGAGAAGACAGGGAGTTTCTTCCCTACCTGCTTTTGCTGGGGACAGACCCCGAGCATCCCTGCGCTGGGGTTGGGCGGGAGATCTCGACTGATTTCTAGCCTGCCCGCAAGTCCAGGCTACTTGAGACCTATTTGGGTTTGTGTGCACAAAGTCCTTTATTTAACCAAAGTCAGGCCTTCAGCCTCCAGAAGTGTGAAATAGTTGATTCATATTCCTTTAAATTGCTATTAATGTCCTCTTTTAAAATTTACCTCCCATTCTCCTACACTATCTGAGTTTGGATTAGGTGCCACAAGCAGCCTGTCTGTCCCTGGACAGGGGCAGCTTTCCTGGCCTCCGCATGAGGTTTGGTACCAGACCACTGATTTGCAGAGGAGCCATTTTCCTGATTGTGGCATGGGCTTTGACTGACTCAAGCTGCTGTGAAAGGAGAGGCATTAGGGAATGGCTATGAGGTCTCCGGAGAGCCAGACCCAAGCAGAAGTGTGAAATGTTACTGTGCCGGCGGGTGAGAAGGAAGAAAGTGTGTTAATGCTTTCAAGAAGCACCGTCAGGCCACAGATTCATTTCTCAGCCATCCACCTCACCGCCCTATTCAGCAAACCGCAAATAGTAACACCTCCCTCGATCCCTCCCTCCCTCCCAGGACCCGGGAGGCAAAATTAACTATTGCAAAGCCCGCTGGGTGCATGAAACAAAAAGTCCAAAGTGTCCATGAAAAAGCCTTTCCACGATATAAATTCTAACTCGTGATGTATTTTAGGCTTTTCATAGAATTAAAAATAAAGCGAGATAAGCCTCCTCCCAGCGCTCAGAGCTGGGTATGTGTGCAAGGTGGATTTTGGCTGAGAGCAGGCGCTGCTCTCCACAGTGCGAGTGACTTGAAGGAGCAAGCCTGGCCTCGCATTGTGCTTTTAGCACAAAAGGATGGGTTTTGAGGCTTACTGCAAAGAAGTAGCACTGCCTTCCCCTGCCACCGTGCTCCCACCTTCATTGCAGCAGAGCACGCTGCCAGGAGCAATTAGGCAGAACGAGTTTTGTTCTCTCTGAGAGCAAGAGCTCTCTCGTGGCGAGGTCGCTTCTCGCTGCTATAACGTGGCTTAGCTCAGGAATTTGCCGTGGTTTTTGAAGGGGTGTTGCCAGGCAGGGTAGGACCAACACATTTCTTTAGAAAGAGGATGAATGCAAAGCCAGGGTGGGGTATACAGGCTGGTTAAAGGAAGGAAGGATGGTGCCGAGATGAAACCTCTCACATGGCACTTGGAAGCCCGTGGTGTAAATGCCTGCTCTGCTGGAGACCTCCCAGCAAGTCTCTGCCTACACACCAGCTCCCACCTGGGCGCAGGAGACACCATGCTGTCCCTTCTCCCCAGGGAGACCGTCAAGGTAAAGGCATCGACAATTACACAGCCCTCAGACAGTATGAAAAAAGGAGACACACATGCACATGCCCAAGATAGCCACTATTAACCTTGCCTCATTTTATATATTTTTACAGCTGCAGCAGATGTCTCTGTGTCTCCCTGGAGGGACGTTAGGTACTTACAGCCCTTTCAGCGCAGACAGAGTTGCCTAGAGGAGCTGACGGCTTTGGCCCCGGCTCCGCGTGGCTCCCCTCCTCACAGGCAGGCTGATTGAAGTCGGTCAAATCGTCCCAGCCCTGAAAGGGACTTGTCTGCGAGAGCACGGCTGGGTTTCAGCAGCTGGGTCAGTGCCGGTAGCCGCTCGCCCAGATCTAATTGCAAGCTCGGGACATAAATAAGACAGAGGATAAATAAGAAAGGATGTGCTGGGAAGCCCCACAAGAGGAAATAAGGATATTATTATTGATTAATAAAGATAATAACAATAGTAGTTATCGACTCGATCTTGCAGCATCGGGCACACCAGCCATGTTGTGCTAATGCAGGAGAAGTGAGAGGTGCAGCAACCCTTGCATGCCAGTCACGCAGCTCGTTTGCCCTCACCCAGCTGAACCAGAGAGAGCACGTTTGTAAAATGTAGCCTGAATATCGTAAGCTAAAGTGACCTGTAGGATTTTCCCACTCCAATCACCTGGGGAGCTGTTGGCAGCAGTAGTCCAGAAATATTTTTCCTTGGCATCAGCCCAGAGGGCATTGGCATTGCTGGGAAATGTGCTGAATTTGGGGAGCTTTGGAGCTGGCTGGAAGAGTCTTGCAGAAGATGGAGAGGAATTGGGTTTTGGTGTCAGGAAGTGCTGTCTCCCAGTCCCAGGCTCTGTAGCAAACTGGTCTCCCCCTTTAAGCACCCCACAAGGGACTGCTAGGTGCAGAGAAACCCACCACCCACCTTCCTGGTGAGCTCTGCACATACTCATGGGGTGGAAGAAAACACCTGTGATTTTCACTTGTGGTGTAGCCATCCCTGCTGTGGCCCAAAGTGATTATTTTTTCCCATCAAAGATTATTTACCTGTTCCTTCCTAGCTGCCTGCTGCTTGCCCAGCCCCGGCCAGGGTTCTCCCTCTACAGCACAGAGGTGATATCTGAGCATTGCACCTCTGGCTACCCTGGATGGTGGGTTAGCCTGGTTTTGAGTGGGGACTTGAAGCAGGCAGGAGCAGGACACTCTGATGGGCAGCTCCATCACCCCCTTGCCCTGCTCTCCATCCCACGCGCAGCCCCAGCACGGGCTGCCCAGCCCTGGTCCTGCCTCTCTGCTCTGCCTCCCCGTGTCCTGCCTGGCTTGGCTTGCAAATTGTTGGTAGCTACATGGAGATCCTCTGGTAAAGGGGCATTTCCCAGCTTCTGGAGTTGCTTAATAGGGCAGGTTTGGTTGCTGGAGGGCCAGTGTCCCTGGCACATCCTATCTCCCTGCAGTTTCCAGCTGCTCCCTTTGCCCTGCTTCTGCCTCATTTTCCCCATATATGAAGTTAAATGAGAGTAGCCAGTTCTGTCAGGTACTAGGATGCTTAATGTATTAAAGATCGCATGGCACCTGGATGAAAGCACATGGAAAACTGCTCCACATTTTTGTTAAATGCATTTTCTACCGTTCATTCTGCGCTGCCTCCCCAAAGCCACTGAGTCCCCTGCAGGTGAGGCAGAAATTTTGTACCGAGCAGCCTAGCCAGATGCAGGGACCTGCTGGTGACAGGGCTGTCCCTGGGCTCCCCATAGCTCCCTGGGCTCAGGGCTGGCACAGCCATCCCTGGAAATGCCGTGTGGTGGAATGTATCCCTCCTGCCCCAGCTCAGCGTGCATAGCTGGACCCCCAGCCTTAGTGCCGAGGCAGGGGATGCTCTCCACGGAGCTAAACACTAAACACATTTGCTGTCCTCTGCTTCGTGGCCCCCCAGCCGCTTCTCCACCTGGTCCCTTTGCAAGGCAGGTAGCTTTTAATTGGGGAAAGGACTACCAGGATGCTGCAATGGCTGCTGGCTTGGAAAACAAGTTACAAATGGCCCAAGTGAGAAAATGCAGAGCTCAGGTAACCCTCACCCGAAGGGGCTGTGCGGTGGATGCAGCCCTGACCTGGGTAAGAGGCTTATGTGTGTTATGGCAAGCATGTGTCACGCTGCACAGGAGCAGCGTACATTTACTTTGTCATCTCACCCCCTAAATCTGATTTAGGGTGGCCTCATCTATGAGGAAACCCCTTATTTCCCATTCCTTCAGTGTGTTTCAAATCACCCTGCTGGCCACCCTGCTAGTGTGCAGATGTATGTGTGTGTATAGGGGTGTTAAGCCCTTTAGAGCATGAAATGTGATAGCTTTCCCTGCGTGCAGTGAACTGGGGCTGCGAAGGGAGATGCAATTAATTGCACCAGCAGTAGAAGTTGATTGACAGTCAGTGTCGCGGTGGGGAGGTGAGTCTGCAAAGGGGTGAGCTTTATCAAAAAGCTGGGAATTGGCTTAATCAGGAGCGGGTTTCTTCAGCTGGTAGCTGGGCAGAAAACACATCTGTTGACATTCGTGCCTGAAGGCACCCGCTGGGTTGGAGGTGTGCGGCAGGGGAGCATGGCAGCCACTTGGGTGCGAGCCTGGGCTCCCCAAGGGAGCGGAGGAGGGCTCGTGGGAGAGCAGCCGGGATGTGCTGTGTGAGAAACCTTGTTTGATGTGACCATAGGAAAGGGGCCACAGACAAATTCCTGGGATTCGGGTGTTAAGTGAGGGTTTGGGACTGATCTGAAATACCAGATTTAAAAGTGAATTTTAGAGGTAGCAATTTTCAGAATTAGCTGCCCCTGCAACTGAGTTGGAGGATAAGGGACATTTAGCTGCTCATCCGGTGTGGGATTCAGCCTGGCATTTCTGGTCCCAGAGCATGGAGCTACCATGAAGCCACTGTACCAGGGCAGGGTAAAGCACAGTGCCAGTCAAAGTTGTTTTTACTGTGCCATAGGCAACACTGACGGCTGATCTCCAACCCCCTAGCTTGCTGTGGAAGACTTTATTAAACATCTCCATAAGCCCAAAACCACAATACAATGTACAATATCCAGTCAGTACAATATACTGATTCAGGGTCCTCACTAGGGCCAGATCCTCAGTGACTGCAACTTGGTGTCTTTCCCTCCTCAGTGCCATGGAGAGGTTTTATTACATGCGTCCGAGATGTGACCACCCAGGCTGATCAGTCCAAGGCTGGTAGTCACCATAATGACAAATTACCCCATGGCTCTGCCTTTTGTTACAGGGCTATTGCCACCATGTCCGTGACATACAAATGAATCATTCTGCCCAGCGGTAACGCACAGCCTCCTCCAGAATGGCTGCTGGTTACTCATGCACAGCAGCAATACGTGCTGGCTTACTGCTCCAGGAGCGTCATCTCCAGCTGCTGCTTCAAAGTGCAAGAAGGGGGTGATTTAGACCTGCCCCATGCTGTAGCTGACTAGGGCTGAGCCCCTAGATGGGCAAAAAGAGGAGCAGCAAATTGTCCCTGTCCCTCTATGGAGAGCAGAGTTGCTCAGAGTCTCTACTGAGCATAAGGAAGAACCAGGATTTCCACCCTTGCATAAAGTCATTTGAGCTGATCTCAGTGAGGGGCAGGACTGGGCAGCAGTGCCCCTGAGCCCACTCTTCAGCTCATAGCTGATTCACTGCCTGACATGGGAAAATGAACTAGGGCTCGTCTGCACCAGAGAATTCCGCCCCCCCCCATGCTAATCTGGTCTGGCAGGGGAGGCAGAGTGAGGTGCCAAAATGCTTTTTTTTTTCTTTTCCTTTTCATCCTCTTTTTAAGTAGCAGTTCAGCTGATGGGCAAAACACGGTCTAGAGTAGCATTTCAGGCAGCAGAAAATTAGTTCAGCTTTTACCCTCATTAGCTGATTGCCAGTAATTAACATTTTGTCATTAACTACAGATGTTTATGGCCTCGAAGAGAAGTTTGGGCGTTTCCACATATAGCTCTCAGAAATGCACTGATTATCTCCATTTAATTGGCTGCCTGTGCCTCAGTTTCCTTATCTGATAAGGGGAAAAAAAGGTTATAATGACTCACCCCTATCCTCTACTTTACATACCAGCCTATGAGGGCTTTCAAAGGAGAACGTGCTGCCTTTAGATATGGGTCTTTTTAGGAAGTTCAGCTTCAGGAAATGCAGTTTTTCACTCTCTCTAGCTTGCCAGCCCTTCCCTTTAATGAGTCTCATTGTCCAATAGATCATAATCTCCTTGGCATTAAGTGACTCTTCATTGCATCCTGGAGCTTTATTCAAACTATTCTTCTTCAAGTAAGTGTGGATGCCTACAAGTGCATTCATGCCTGTTTTTTGATGGCACCTGGTTCTTTTGCAGCTGATTATGCTAAGGTATTTTAAAGAACCATAGCTGGGGCCTAGATGGGCGATCCCATCCTGAAGACCCTGCTCCTGGTCTGAAAAAGCAGATACAGCCCAGCACTTGGGTCCCAAACCCAGTGGCAACTGGGGATGGCTAGCATTCATGTCATCCTCATGCCCTCTCCCTCTCTGACAAGCTTCTGTATCTCCCTGGGTTTCAGAACAAATCCTTCCATACTGCTTGTTTTCTCATTAAAAAATGCATTTATGTAGCAACCTCTTCTGGAGGAGTAACCCCACAGTAGCAAATTCGTGTGTGCAGCCTGGCGTTTCAGAGCAACGATGTAATGGGAAATAAAGCCAGCTGGAGTTTCATCAGGAGAGCTGAAAGAGAGCTCCCTATCCCCACTCCTCCTGCCTGGGGCACTGAGCATGGCCCCAGCAACATCAAGTGGTTGTGGCTCTCCTCCTCTCCTATTCCTGCTGCAGCTGTGGTGGCCCCAGAAAACATGAAAGGCAGCAGCACTCGGTGCAAAACGTGTTTCCAGGAGGCTGCTGCAAGTGTCACTGAGTGAACAGGGAGCCTGGGTAGGTAGGAAGAACTGGAAAATCATGCACAATACACTGCCAGTTTGCCTTTGAAAGTCATTCTTGTTTATCTCCCCAGCACACCCCTCTCCTGTTCCTCCTGCTGCTGCTGGGAGCCTCAGCGCTCTCTGCTTACCAGCCGTTCCTCCTCCTTTGCCTATGTAGCAATCACCACCTTTTGATGCTCTTTCTCTGAGCGGGAGGGCGCAAAGCGGAGATTGACAGCAAGAGTTCAAAGGCCCTAGGGATCAAGCAGTGCCGCTTTCTCGCTGCTGCAGTGACTCCGAGTCTGGTTCTGGTGGCTCTGTGTACAGGGTCGTACACCAGTGCCTCTCCCAAGTATAGCTACGGTCTCTGCGGGCTGAGACAAAGGCTTTGGCTGTATCTGGAGATAGTGGCAGTCTTCAATAGGAGGGAGTATAGGTTTTCAGCAGAGCTAAAGGCAGCTGGGTGGTTTCTGGTTCACACAGCAGGCCCAGAGCTCAGCTGCTCTCTGCATGGGCAGAGCGAGTTTGCATGTGCCAGCGAAATGCACGTCGATGCAGCCTCGCACACCAACCCCTCCTGTGCAGCAGCTTTGGCTGCCGATGCGGTCCCCGCTGTATTTATATCCCAGCAGTGTCCGAGCTGTGCTGTTAATAGGTGTCGGCATCAGCACAAGCAGATTTGACGGTCACTGGGGAGAGCTTGTCTGAAGGATAGGGACATGAAGGCATTGCAGTATCCAGGCTGGGGCTGCTCGAGCACAGGATGGGAGTATTGGTGTTGGAGTCTGGGGACAGGCTGTTGTGCTGAGGGCAGGAGAAATGGGGTTCGTGCACTAATGCCCAGCGTTTGCATTTTCTTGCCCTCACATCTGCTTAGTTTCCTCTCCTCTGAGGATGTCACCTGCTGAGTCTTTGGCCCTGCTTTTCTGTGTGGCATGCCCCAGCTTTGCACAGATTAAACCCAAGCATGGCTGAAAACCCGCAGGGAAGCACTGGGAAAGCACGACAGCGCAGAGAGCACCATCCCAGGAGCAGCCAAGACAAGGGAGTTACTGGGGATCTGGATAAATCCAAGGAGGAGCCCAAGGATTGGCCTCCAGCAGGGCCAGTGTGTAGCCAGAAGCCATGTCACAGCCACAGGTAATGCCAGGTCATTACGAAGGAACAGGACTCCAGTAGCTGTCCAAGCTGTGCAGAGCATGTTTGCACGCAGTGGGAGCTGCGTGTCTTGGAGCGCTCTGTGCTCTCCGCATCCCAGTCAGGCTGGGGGCATGGTACAGTCACACCTGATCTAGTGTCAGGGCAATTACCCTGTTGGGATGACTTGTAAGTCCCAGTGGCTGCATTAGCTCTTGCTGGACCCATTGCTCAGCTCTCCAGCTCTGCCCTGCGAGCATTGTCCCGCCGGGGTGGCTTTGCACAGTCCCTGGATTTCCCTCTGCTCTTGGCAGATGGGCTTTCCTCATGTAGTAAAACCTCCAAACACCTACGGGATCCCTGTGGAGGGAAAACTCCCCTTGTCTCTTTTGGTGAAGTCTCTGCCTTCTCTGCTCCTCAGCACAGCACCCAGTCACCCGGGGTGACATAGCTGCTTTGCAGGGAGAGAGGGAACTCCAGAGGAACCTGGAAAATGTGCTTTTCCTGCTTGTTAGATGTCTTCAAGATGGGAGGATCCTCCACCAACAGCGTCAGCAAATATTGTCTCCAGTGCTAGCACCCTGGTCCTAGCTCTGTGGTTTCTAGGAGGGAAAGACCCTGGGTCTTCAGTGGCAGTCTTGAAGAAAAGGGTGGATCAAGGCCAATGAAGACTGCTTTCCTCTGTGCCTTGCAGTCAAATCTCTGGTGCTTAATCATGTGAACTGAAGCAATTTCCAGTATACCAGGGCATTTCTGACACTTCTCTTTGTGTTCTCTCCATCTTGTGTGGATACTCTACTCCAGACTCTAACAAGGAGTGTAACTCAGTCTATTGATTTTTCTACATTGGTGGTTTTTAGTAAGGTTTCTCTCTTCTATGCGTTCCTCTATTTTCAAGAAACATAAGCAAATTTATTATCTTGGAGCCCTCCAATCCTTGCCAAATTTGGCTGAAAGTGGCCAATGACTTAAAAATGAGTTACCAGCAATGTGGTCTCATAAGCCCCATTCCCATTACAAACCATGCTGAAAAGGCAAAGAGCAAAACCTGGTGGGACTCCGTGATATCTGATGAGATGAGGAAAGTCATGATGGGGGGAGATGCGACACTATAGAGATGGCAGTGATGACAGAGCAGAGGTGGGGTTAGCACTGGCTGCAGGAGAGAGGGAAGAATTAAATTCAGCAGTGCTGTGGAAATGATGGGATGTATCTGACATACACTGGCCAAAGCATGTGCTGGGTTAATCCAAAAGATTGCAGTTCTGACTAAAGGTTGATACTTCAGGTGTGACTGAGCTTTGGTTTGAATGCCTCCATGCTAAGATCTTGTGGATTTCCCAGAGTTCAAGCTAGAGAAGTGGACAGACCATTGGTGATCACTGGGAAAATTGGGGCAGGGCAGGAATTGGTGAATGCATTTCTGCCCACATTAGTGCACAAGTGTGTTGTGCCCTGGGGAAGGGCTTCAGGGCTGGACTGCCAAAGTGTCTCAAAGGGTTAGGACAAGAAAGTCTCTGACAAGTGCTCAGTGTGCCAATGAGAATGGAAAAAAAGCCCATGGGACATGTCATTGCTGTGACTGTGGTAACTAGGAGAGAAAGTCCTTGATTCTCTGGACAGCACCCCTGTGGCCCTTTGGTCACCATATGGATGCCAGCAAGACCATTTTGCTTGTGGGAACTTTTTCAGTTATTCAGAGTGTAGCAGCTTGGCCAGAACAACTGCTTCCAGGTGGGGACTAGGGAGGCATCTGGGGCTCGGCATGAGCCTGAGCAGCGCAGAGATCCTCCTCATGCCCCAGCAAGCATCAAAATGGGGGGAAACATGTTTCCAAACTAGGAGACAGATGTTCTGGCTGGGTTGAGTTGCATTTGCAGCCTCTGAGTGGATCCAGGGAAGAGGCAGGGAATGTCTGTGCCCAAGAGAGATGCAGGAAGAAAACTGCGAGAAGAGAGCATGGGGGTGGGCTGCAAGAGGAGGCAGGTTATTCTGGGCATGTATAGGTGTGGAGCAGAGGTCACGGTTACCATAGGGCCCTTGAAAACTGAAGCAGGAGCATGTGCAAGTGATTAAGAGCCTGATTAACGTTCTCCTGTGGAGAATGTGTGTAACTGCATGATGCACAACTCATGGCTGGAAGGCAACAGCTATTAAACAGACAATCAGAAGCCTTTAGGAAGCAAATGTAAATTCATGGATTTTTTTTTTAAGTGTGTCTTTTGTAAACCAGCTATTCTGGTTTCTCTGTGGTGTGAAATTCTAGCAGGTTCCCCTCATTTCAGACCCAGTGACGCCTATCATTTCAAACATAACCAGGTTTTGTTTAAGACTTCAGGAGCTGAGGGACCTAGTGCATCTCTCCATAGGTTCTTTAATGGCTAATTGCTTTCACTGTTTCAAAAAAAATGCACTTCATTTCTAGACTGTATCTGCCTGCCTTCATCTTCCATCCACTGGATCTCATTCAGCCTGTCTACCAGATTAAAAGCACTCCACTGTTAAAAGCCTTCTTCCAGTGGTAGTACTTAACAGATTGCAGTCGTGTCACATCTTCACCTTCTCTTCATTAAGCTAAGCAGATTAAGCTTCTCTCTGCAGTCACCAGAGAGGCAGGTTTTCCCAAACATGGACTCACAGTTCTGCTTTTCACCTCTGAAATTGTGGGAGGGTTGTGGGGAGTCAGGGTACGCTCCAGGTGGTCCAGATGACCAGACTAACTTCAGGATGTGACGATAAGATAAGGTGCAGGCTCTGTTTGAGAGGTTGAACACGCTGTGTCTGAGATGCTGATTTGCCAGACCCTGGTCCATGGAGATAAAGTACAGTGCGGTATGGTCTTGGATACCTCTCCTCTCCACTGTATCCCCTTCCAGGATATATCTACAGGAATTGGAGGTAAAAGAACATTTCTTAACTTTGCCAACTTACAGCAGCTCCTCTCTGCATCTGGCAGTCCTTGGGTTAATCTTGCACTTGGAAGTTTACTGATTTGCAGAAATGTCCTGTTTATTTCTTGTGTACACTTTGTTAAGGGTAGGCCCATATGTCCTGTCTGCTCATCTAGCATGAAGAGGATTGACACAAACGAATGGTGCCATCCACAGCCTGATCATACTTGGCATCCTTGCATTTGGCAGAGGCTGTGGAGCTAGTTTTAAAAAAGAAGAAAGAAGAAAAAAGCGTAAGAAGCTGTCAGCTCTGCTTTCCTAAAGGGCTTATTAGAAAGTGTGTTGTAAGAATCTGCTCAGCATTTTTGTGATTTGATGAAGAGTACCCAGGAGGGATGAGTGAAGCAATCTGGAAGGAATAAGAATTGATCCAAAGCTCAGCCTGAAACTTACTGGAAGTTTGTAAGCTTCAGAAGCTTCATGTAACTGTTCCCATTGCTCCTACCTTGCTAACACTGGGACCGGGGTCCTGAATAACAGAACTGCTCTAAAGCCAGGACATGTCCTGCCTGACCAGGCATGCCAAGTCTTGAAGAGGATCTCTGCCTCTGGATTTCTGGCCAAGCGACACTCCTCAATCGCATGTTCCTCCCTCAGTGTAAATGCACAGTTTCTCATCCTGGCAGTCTGAGAACATGCTGTCATTGCTGCCACCCGGGAGCAGTGGGTGGGATAGGCCTCTGAGCTGGGGACTGAACGATGTCCAATCCCGTATCTTTGCATGCTGCTTGTGATGTTGTCTGTGAAACATGAATCCATTACGAGCTGATTTGTTTTAATGCACTTAGATTGCTTTGTGTCAGGTCCCCAAAGCCTTTCCCGTCCTCTTCTCCCTGGTTTGTGAAGAGCCAGGAAAGGGATGTCCAGCTGACCAAACTGTGCCAAGGACTGAAGAGTCCTCAAGACTCAGAAGTCTTTAAGATGACACAGAAAGGTTTAGTGGGGGAGAACACTAAGCAGAAAACAGCTCCAAGCTTCAGGTGGGTAGAAAGAAGAGTAATTATTGGAAGTGATCCCAGCGTCACCACAATGGGTCTGCCTGCTGCTTGGGGACCCTTCCAGTCCAGACCCAATGGACTGCCTGGAGCACTGTTAGTTAAGGAGATATCTCCCACCTGTCCCTGGTCCCCAGTGTGATGCTGGGGCTTGTGTTTGTCTCAAGAAGCTTGCTTTCAGTCAGAATGGCAGTGCCTCTTCCCACTGGCAGGCCTGAAAGTTCTCATGGTGCTTTTGGAAAGGGCATCCAAACAACAGTGTCCTGGCAAAAGGACATCCAAACGAGTGTCTGGGCCACTCGCCAGGCTGGGGAAATCACTACTCCTGTAGTCTGCCTGGATCTTTCCTTAGAGTTATTAAATTGTGGTAGGGCTGCCAACACTCGTGGCATTGAGGGTAAATTACTACTTTTAGTGGCAGTCTACTGCCTCCCTGCTTTGGGCCCTGATCTCCCACATTTCCAGTTACCTATTGACATATGTACACCTCCTCTCCATGTGTCAAGTAGGTGAGTTGTACACTGAGCAGTAAATTTGATGCCTTCAGGTGACACTGGACTTTTCAGAGCAACTGAACTTTTCCAGAGGAAGAATCTGCTTTCCCAGGAGGTGATACGGTGATGGTTGGGCAGCAGCCCAGGGAATGGCTCCAGTGTGTCACACCATGCGATGGAGAAGTGATTGCGGGTTTTCATGCTTAGTGCATGAAGCTTAGCAGATACAAGGGTACATGTTAACTGTGGAGTTGTGCAAATACTATGTGCATAATGGGGGACCCAGTTCCCTTTCTGTCCTGTTAGTACAGCGGAAGTGAAGGGTCTTAGGTAGGAGATACACTCAGTTACAATGTTCAGACTAAAAATAATTAATCCTTATGAATGCTAAGAAAGAGTTTAAGGGGCCGCCTGCCTATTTGGTTATAAATCCCAACTAAATGCATTTACCACAGTCAGTCAAATAAGTAACTTAACACTGACTAAATTTCTTAGTAAGCAAGGAGATTATTAGCTGTCTGTGCAGGAAGAGTGGATCAGAGTGCTGATCCTTAGAAGTCAGTGCCCCTGTGGTGGATAAAGTGTCCCCTCTGTGTCCCCCTGGGCTTCCACAAAACACACAGGATAGGATGTTTAACTACATGTACTTAAGGTCACGTGTACTTAAGGTCACAGGTGATAACTTCAAGCCTCAGGGGACCTGTGAACACTGAACCTACTAAGACTACAGAAGGGACTGTTCAGCACCGAGGAAATCTTCCATGCAAAGATCCTTTTCCATGCAGCAATCATGGGTGTTCACAGTATATACAGGTATGGATTCACATTCCTTTTTGCGCCTTAAAAACAAAGAACATGAGAAGGTTGGGAAAACACAAGGTGTAAAAATAAAAGATAAGAAAAAAGGAAAAGAAAAAAAATTATGTGTGACAGAAAGAGAGCAGCAATTTCTCCAGCTTTCTCCATCTCCGGACACTTCCAGAATAAGCACCAGAATTGCAGTCCCTGCACTGCTAGCACAGCCCTAGCCATGGCTGCTGGCATGGTGGTTTTTGCTTATCAGGTTTCCCAAGGGGCAGAGAAAGCCTGATTGAAGGACAGAGTGGCTTGGTGGGCTATTACAGGAACGTGCTAATGAAATCTGCTGATGACATGAGGTTCAGAGGCATCGGCCGTGGAGAGGAGAATGAGAGTCTCAGCTTTGGATTACTCTGGGTAATAGAAATGACATGAAATGGAGTAGAGCTACAGGGAATAACAGCCTGGACTTCCAGTGTTGCAGCTGGAAAGGACAATGCTGAACCTAGCAGGCCAGGTGTTTCCTGCAGAGACAGGTAAATCATGACCATGGCATTGGCAAGTCCTGCTGGGGACGCCTAGGCAGAGGAGGGTTTCTGGGATGGCCATAGGTGTGGAGACCCCATTGGACGAGAGGAAGACACCAGCTGTGTGTTTAGCCTAAGAAAGCAAAATCTGAAGGAGAAATGCTGGGCTATTCTAGCTCTGCTGGAGGTGGGAGTGCAGCGCGAAGAAGCGATGTACGCTAGTGGTCAGCACTGGTTCTCAAATGAGAGAAATTCAGAAACAGCCTCTCAGTAGGAATAACAAGAAGAAAACTACTTGTAAGAGGAATCTGAGTCCTTTATTTGGGATTGAGGCTTGCCTTGGAGTCATGCGACTTCACCTACCTAAGTTCAAAGTGTCCCCTATAACAACAGTCAGTTCAGAAGAGTCTTGCATAAATTACACAGCATTTAATGTCCCAGAGTCTGTAACCCTGCTGTTCCTCATACACCCAGCACCCATTTGCCAAAAATGATAAATAAGGTGGCTACAGGTAAGAAGAAGGTGGCATGAGGTTTTACCTGGGAGAGGAGCTGGTTAATCTGGGCTGGATTTGTTTGTTTTAGTCATTTGAGACTCATCCACTAGCAAAAATAAAAATAACTTTGAACTTATGACTGTTTCATCATCTCTGGTTTCTTCTCCCTGGTCAAAAACTAGAGCTATAAATCAGACAGTTCATCTTTGTAATGTACATTCAGTTAAAGAAATGTTATCCTAGCCTCCTTTGAACACAGAATATTAAATTTGGGAAAGGTTTATATCTCCACACACACTCTTCATCCCCGCTAAGCAGCCAGGTCTGCTGTCAGGAGGCATGGAGAGGAGATTTGCTCTGGTCCAGCTCCTACTCTCATAAACAAGGGCACAGCAAGCACAGACACCAAGACCTTGTCTCGGCTTTGTCTCAGCTCTCATGGCTTTGTAAAGAGAGATAAGATGCAAATGATTCAGGTCAGTATTTAAACTTCCACTCACTGTCCAGCTGGTGGTCTGTCAAGGCATGGCTATCTGAGGACAACCCCAACTGATCAGCAGGCAACTGGGTTTGGCATTAGCTGTAGCTAATTACCTGTAGCTAGTGCAGGCTCTTCAGAGGTAGCCTCCAGTGACAGTCCCATTGTACTTCGGCCATCTGTGCCAGGCAGTGCAACCTCTCCAGCACCTGTGGTTATGAACAAACCTAATGCTTTCTGCTAGGAGAAAACTCAAACACTCCCAGGAAGCGCAGCTGGGAATCAAGCTCCCTCCCTGGGCCTGACTGAGGGGCAACAGACTTTCCAGCTGGTGTTCAGAGGACTTAGAGAGACTGTATTTTTCCACTGAGAAATTGCAAGGTCCGCTTTAAACTGGTAGCTTCAGCTTTCCTGAGATCTCATGAAAACGAGGAAGGAATGAACTGAGACAGTCATTGGGGTGGCTGGTCTCTATGGAAAGCAGTCTCCTGTTGCCTCACACAATGGGGCAGACCCTTCCACCTAGAAGTATCTCTAGGCACCGCACAGCCCCACAAATCACGTTCCAAAAAAGGTGGCAGGAGGGCAGCTGAGCAAGGCGCAGTCTGACCACGCATGCTGGTCCATCCCAGAGTGACCGCTTTGCATTTCTCTTTCACTCAGAGGAGGTTGCTGGCCTTCGTCAGCCCCAAAGCAAACTTTGTATGCAATTATTCCTTCAGCCTTCCTTCAAACGTGGTAGGAGATCACATAGACTCTTCAAATGCTCCTCACTCAGTGTTCTCCTGTAACATCCTTTCTCCCGGTCCTATTTACACCCTGCGCGTAAGACTCCCAGCTCGTGCTGGGGGTCTCCAGCCCTGCTCCTGCCCTGCCGGCGCTGCCTTCCCGGGGCACGGCAGACCTGCTGCACAGGCTGCTTTGTTCACCGTCAAAAAACAGTTCCCAACTTGCTTCGTCATGGCCCCAGTGTAGGTAGAAAACCTCCCCTCCAGCCCCAGTGGGCCTGGGAAAGGGCCTTTAGTTCTTCACAGCTGAAAACGTGGTGGGTTTGAACACGGCCTCCCTGAGCGACCTGCCCCGAGACCGTGCTGTGGAGAGGCACAAATTACCCAGCTCCTGCCGGCTGAACAGAGAGCATTAAATGACTCACTAGGCTTTTCTGCCAATTTGTTGGGGTTTTTTATTTTTTCTATTATTATTTAGCCTCCAAAAGCATTTTTCATATCCTCTCATCTGCTTTTAATGGAATGCATTTAGTCGTCTTTTTTTTTTTTTTACCCAAGATTAAGGCATGATTTTCTGTTTTGAAACCTGGGCTGGTCATTATCTCTGTCAAAGTTTTTGGTACGGCTGGGGTTTCTTTTCTGTGTGCATTAGGGAGAGCAGGACTTGAAGCAAGAATAGACATCTTACATTTATTCACTGTGCCTGCCATGAAAACTGTTCCTGTTTGAAATGAAGTCTTATTATCTCAAGGATGCCTCTTACTTCTGTGGTGGCAGCTGCCAGAGAAAATGCATTACCCTTCCAGCTTGTGCAGGGCGTTGTGGCTGCGTGTGTGGGAAGGGAGGAGCGTTTTTTTTTTTTCTGGAAGGACCCTTTACCCAAGTGCAGATGCCTTTCCAGCACAAAATTCGTGCTCCTGGGATGAAGGACACCAGGAGAAGATGGAGTTTGCTCCTCAGGAAAACATGGGAAGAGCAATTGAGATGAATGGTGTGAGCATGTTGCATTTTTAGGGAGTCTCTGTGGTCACTCGGCTCTGCCGAAGGCTAACATGCTTTTCTGGTGGAGCAGAGGGCCTCTGAGAGGAGCAGCGCAGCCCTCACTGCCCACCTACACAACAGCACATCAAGGTCTCAATCCCAGCCTTTTCCAAAGCCTTTGCCAGCCCTGGAGATGGAGGCGTGTGTGGATGAGACGGGTGCCTCTCAGAGCAGCTCTCCAAATTACGTCACTGGAGAAGAAGAAGGAATACAGGCAGGGCACAGGGAAGAGGGAGGGAGAGCAAACTGGAAGGGTGGACCCAGAAGCAGGCAGAGGAGAGGAGAATGGCAGGACCCCAGAAGCAGAGGCAAAAAGAAAGCTCAATGCTATCGTCAACGCAGGAGGATCAGGCGAAGAGCATGGGCGTCCTGAGGACTGTGTGTGGCTGTGCTGGGACGTGTGGGTGTATTTGCTATCTGACAGAGATTGCACAGCAGCTTCATCATCCCTATCTAATATATTGATTGTGATTAATGCTGTTACATGGCATATCTGATTAATTAACAATGGCTTCCCACTTGCGACTGCTCCTAGCCCAGCAAGTGTGTCAGCTCTCGCCTGGCAGATGCTGGCACTGGTATTGCCAGTCCCAACAGTGGGACTCCCCGCAGCCCACCGAGGGAGCACTATGGCCAGGGCACTAACAAAAGGGCTGGAGGAGACGTGCAAAAGGACCGTGTTGGTAGCAAACCAAGCTTTGTCACAGGCAGAGCGGGGTGGCCCATTGTGCCAGCAGAAATGATAGCAGAGGGGAGGATGTTCATCTGGTCAGATGGAGCAGGAGGCTTGGAGAAGTCAGAGTTGCCCCCATGCAGGGCCTTCATCCTCCCCACAGCCCCAGTTCCCAATCATGAGGCTGTAGGCTTTGATCTCCCTCCAAATGGAGGGCTCAGCACTATTCGGAGAGGAGGGTTTGAGGCTCTTCATTGCCTCGCATCTCCTCCTTCTATGGTATCAGTTGTTTTTTCTCCTCTATAAAGTTCTCCAGCCTTGACAGGGAAAAGGCACTATGGGAACCTCCTCACCCTGACCTCCACGGCAGAAGAGATCAGGAGCCTGCGCGTCTACATCTCCTCTCTCCTGTGCTCAAAAGCTATCTTGATCTGCTGCTGGTTGGCACCTGCACGGGAACCAAAGGAGAGTGGTGGATTTTTGCAGCCTCTTCTACGTGGAGGACAGCTCTCCGCCTGCCTTACCCCTCATCCAGGGGCAAAGCCACCCTTTGGCATCCCCTTCCCTGCTGTGTGTCCGTCCTCCTCGTGCCCCACTTGCCATCTCTCCTTGTGATATCTTTTTCATGGATGGTTTTTGATAGCTGATAACCTGTTACCATGACAACCGGCCTCTGTTGTGACTTCGGTCTTGAAACGAGCACAGGCTGATGGTTTTCAAAGTTCCCGCATGTCTCAAGCGGTCAGAAGGCTGCCTTTGTGCCCTCCGTTCATCCCTGGCATGCCTCCGAGGCCAAGAGGAGGAGGGTAAGTTTCCCTCTAATGAGAGCAGTGGGTGCCTGGCTACATTTTTATGTATTAGTGAACCAGAGAGAGATTAAAGGAAAGAGGCTCCACTAAAGGATTAGCAGATTTGGGTATTCAACTATCTCTTTAAATTATTATCCCTAATTATGAGTATGATGAAAGTCCACTTGGTGAGGGATTAGAAAAGAGTCAGATGCAGCTCTTGGGGCTCTTGTGCTAGCGCCTGGCTCTGGGGAAGAGCTCCTTGTCGTGCTTTTGTGTGTTCCACTCTGCTCTTTCTTGTTCGGGTGGAGAGCAACTCACGTAAAGGGGAGCTGAGGTCCTGGTGTTCCCTTTCCTCCCCTGTGAACCCAGCGCGATGTCCCATGTGTAGGAGAAGACAAAGGTGAGCAGGACCCCTGTCCCCTTCCTGGGTCCTCACCATCTCCCTTTGCTTCCACTTCTAATTGGACGTGGTTTCCTTGTCTTCCCACATCACAACATGATCAGAGCTTCACCATCATTTGCGAAACCCTTTGGGGTCCTCACGTATGCTCCAGACAGGAAAATTATTAGTATTTAAAATCCACTCAATCTTTGCTACATATAGACCTTTTGCATCTGCTACATTATTTTCCACTTAAACAGCTCCAAAGCAGTTTGCAAGGACAAGACTTGGGTTCCTGCTGCTGATGGGACTTGTGGTGGGAGGGAAGAAGGTGTCTGTCAGCAAAGACACAACAGCTCAAATGGAAGTGCTCTGGAAAGAGGTGAGCTGAAGGACAGGGACTTCTTCCTAGGAAGAAAGCTGAAATTTGGGCAGGAGATGGGGACTAACCAACCCACCTATGCCTGCAAAGTGCACACAGAGAAGTTTTAGGTCATTTGGGACATAATTTTGGGAGTGCTGAGCAGCCATTTTCCCAACAAGCTTGCACACTCCTTCCTGGCAGCCTGTGTGGTCTGGAGTGAGAGTCAGCCACGATGCAGAGCTGAGCATTGGGGACCAGAAAGGGGTCTAAGCTCACGGGTTGAACTAATTAAGCTCAAATACCCTCTGGGGAAGGGTGAGGCTGAGCAAGACCGGGGAGGGGGGGAAGCAGCTGGTGTCCATGAACCTGGGTTTTGTCAGAGCATTGGTGGTACTAATCCCATGGGAAGAGCAGACCTTGCTGGCAGCTGGGAGAAGGACCCTACAACCCTGTGTGAACCATGCCTTGGGACAGCTCTTCTAGAGCCCCAAACCCAGCTGCAGCAGCCTGGGCTCTCTTGTGGCTGCAGTGTCACACTACAGATTTGACTGAATAATTTCTTTTTTGGGTGTTGGGTGTTTGGGGATGGGGGAGGGGAGAGTAAAGTGCTGGCAAGAATTTGAAACACAGCAATTAATAGGATTAAAGTGTCATGTTTTACAGGACTGTGTACACAATTTACAATGATGGGAATTGTAATTATAAGTTCTCCCAACTGACGGGGAAGGCGCAGCTTTGCAAGTCAGAGTGCCTTATCCAGCACACCACAGCATCTCTTTGGGCTGGGGAAGAAATGAGCAGCAGTGCTTGGGAATGGCATCATTTTGGGGGAGGAGTCGTTATATAGGCTTGTAGAGGAAACCTGAGTGGTCCCAGGTGGGGAATGGAAACCACATCCAAACCAAACATCATCATCACTATCAGGGTTGCAGAGCCCCAAGTTATGTCCTGGTAACCACAGCAGTATTGCCCCAAACAGCGATAACCATGGCTTTGCTGAGCTTCTTGCTGAGGAGAGGGGAGGAGGAGATCAGAGAGGAGGTGAGAAATCACATTTTGATCACTATGGCTCAGTGGAGATATGTGCTCTGCCGGTTTCTCTACAGTGATGACCTTTTTGTCCACTGGTTTGTGGATCTGGTGGAATAAGACTGAATGATGTGCAAGGAGCTCTCTGCATAGCAGGGGCAGCAGTGTGGTGAGTTGAAAGGGCTCCTTGTACAGGGCTAGGGCCAGTGCCCCAGACATCTGCCTGCCTCTGTCGCTGCCCTGTCTGCAAGGCATGGTGGCTCCATGGTCCATGTCTCAAAGGGAAGGTCTTTGGGGCATGCTCTGGGTGGTTAATTAGTAACATAATCATGAGCCAAGAGGTGTCAGTAATTGGGCTCTGCCACTTCATTTCATCTGCAGCACATAAATTTGGGGTTTCCCAGCACAGGGAGATCGGTGCCAAGCAGGGCTGGATTTTTGCAGGGTTTCTATGTTGGGGACCTCTCTGAGGTTGGCTGCAACATGAGCTCTTCTTGGACCCCTGCATGTGGCTGGCACCCAAAACTGTTTCTCCTGCACTTCCATGGCTATGGGATCAGCTGCTTCCCAGCAGGCAGGAGGAGACCCCGGCGCTGCATCATTACCTGGGTAAATGGTGCATCCTGAGCAATGCTGTGTTGTCCCCAGCCTGGCTGGTGTGGGAAGCACCAGCTGGATAAATAAAGAAGCCTGCAGAGGTGATCTGACCACTGTTTCTACAAGCCTCATCTCACACCATTAACGACAGAAGCTGAATTTTACCTGTTAGTTTGCAGTCCTAGGGGCTGGTTTTGCAGTGCTGTTGTGTGGTGGCAGGTTCAGATTCAGCTGGGCTGATGGAACCAAGCCCCTGTGCTCCACAGCATCATGATGGTTTTAGACCAGCTCCAGTGTCAGCATTGTGGGAGCAAGCACATTCACGTGGGATCTGCCACTTTTCTTTGTCTACCAGAAAGCAGTGGAGCTTTCCATGAATTGTTCCCTTACTGCCACATAGGTATAGTCCAAAAAGGTCTCACTTTTCCAGGAAAGGAGCCAGGATTAGGTTCTCCATAAAGATCAGCCTTGGCATCACCAGGTCTCCAGTGGAAAATAGGGTCAAGCCAGTCTCTACATTGTCCAGTACACCAGAGCTGTGACCTCTTGATCAACAGTTCCCAAATTAAGGGTCCTTTTTAGCCAGTGGGGTCACAAACCTCTTGGAAATACATTCCTAGAAATAGGGCTATGAAATGAACCCAGTGGTGTTCTAGGAAGTGGATCATCCATGAGAAAGTCTGGATGCAATAGGGCTAGAAACTGCCACCACAAAGAAAGCTGAGATTGTTACTGAGGGGAGGTGGCACAAAATCTGTTTCCTTTAATTTCCATGGGAGACACCCACTGTAGACAGGAGCAAAAAATCTGTTCTTCATCTGACACTAATCAGCAGTTACCAGGATCTTTATATAAAGATCTACACAAAGGCACTGCAATATTTGGGGGATGCCAACAGCAGAGGGTGGGCTAGATTTACTCAAACCCAATTTAGGAGAGATTTTTGTATGTGTTGACTCTGAAATTCACAGCAAGGACAGAACAAAGCACATGCAACATGAAGGCCTCACAGGAAAAAAAAACAAACAAACAAGTAGTGAGCAGCTTGGCATCGGGGGTTAATTCCCTATTGTCAAGGAAAGCTGGAAAGCAAACCTTCTCCAGCTCGTGGTGTGCCCACCTTCCTGCCAGGCTGGCCTGTAAAATCTCTGCCCACAGCCGAGATTCCTCCTAGCTCCGTGCAGTTATTGCTCCTGCAACATTTCAGCCTGGACCTCTTATGTCATTTTTACAAGGTGCTGATGGAAACCTGATTCATAGCTCTCAGCTGAGGAGCTGGGTCTGTGTTTAATGAAAAGCAAGAGTTCGGAGCAAAAGTTGCCTTGGACGAGATCAGCTGTTACAGGTTTACCTTTTTTTTCAGCTGGATTTATACCCTGTCCAGCCCTACTCCGTGTCTGGGGGTTACTGCTGCAAATAATTAATAAATAAGTGAAAAGCTGGGCTGAGATTCCTGCATTTAAGCAGAAACCCACTTCCTTTTGGGCTAGTGTTCTGATGGCCAGCAAGGAACAGAACAACCCCAAACTCCCTGTCTGTTTAGCTGAAGACTTTTCTACTATGTTTCAGTAACAGCATTCAAAGTCACCCTCTTACTGATTTAAATGTTTCACAGCTTGCAGGGCCTTAAATGAGTTGTGTATTGTGAACAATAAATTACATCACAGCATGTGCAATTGGGTTCAGCCTAAACATGAAACACTCCTTTTCCTGAGTCAGCGAGTTTTCCCAGATAACTTTTAAGACCATTTGTGTTTAAATGTCATCTGTGCAGAGGATCTGGGACCTGTCTCTTTGCATGCTGAGGTCAATAACTGCCTACTGAATGCCAGCAAGAGCAATGAGGATTTTAGTTATCCACACTCCTTTTGCCAGGGAGAGTATTGTTTTGTTCACAGAAGTTGCGTGTGGTTGGGGGTATTACAGGGGACTGCAAAATATGCCGGGAGGCTGCAGTGTTTGATGGCTGGAGCTCTGTACTGGGTCTTGTGTCCTGGGTTTGACTCCTAAGTCCATATATAGTCCCCTGAGGCATCTGCCCTTCCTGTGCCTCAGTTTCCCCAGCAGTAAATTTGAGACAGTGGCTCCTCCTCCCTATAAAGTGCTATGAAGTAATCCTGAAAAACAACTCGTATGAGAGGGGTTATATTTTCAATACGGTGTTAATAAATACTGCAATACGAATCATTCGGTAGCCTTACATATAATTATATACCCTTGTTAATTATTGAACAGATGCTTTAATAAAACATGCAACAAATAATTCAAAATCTATTCAAGGAAAAAGATGTGCAAAAATTCTTCCTGTAAATATGTACAAAAAATAATTTGTGTATTATTTAAAAATCAGAGCAGTCCTTTGCTCTATCTATAGAGAATAATTGAATAGAAAAATATTGAAGTTAGTAAACAGCAAATTAATAATTCACATAGTATTTACAGTCACAGTACACCATATTTTCCACCAAGTGCATGTTCTCTTTTCGCCAATTGACCGAAGAGATGCTACAGTCTAAGGCACTTGTGTCTGGGCACTTTTGTGAGCCGTTTTGTGACTGGGGGATGGTGCTGCGAGTGACCTGTCAAGTTGTCCAGCTGACATTGGGACTGATGAAAACATGCCAAGATGGAAAGCCAACCCCTGACTAGAGGTCTGCAACATTTCAGCTCCAGCTTCCGGAGCATCGTACAACCCCTGCTTCATGTGAGGACTAATGATCTCATTTGCATGCTCTGCATCCTGGTCCCATTATCACAGACTGAATCCAGTTTATGGCACACAAAGAAATTGATTTTAAATTATTTTCCTTGCTCCTAGCTCTGCAATGGTCAGTTTTGGAGGTGATTGTCATATGTTAACATTTATTCTTCTTTGGAATTGTCTGAAAATCTATTGCTTGGCCCGTACCAAAATCTGTGTGTTGCTCAGGAGAAATAAGAAGTCGTTTAGGGTTCTCATTTAAAGAGGAAATGGGGGTTGAAACCAAATTTTGCCACAGACGTCCTGTGGGATCTTGGTGAATCACTCAAAGCCAACCTGAAACCGTCACTACAGTGGGCAAATTTTGGGGAAAAAGGACCAATTTGGGTCACCCGGTCTCCTGAGCTCCCTCTGCCTGCCCCCCTGGGGGGCAGTGCCGAGAGGCGTGTACCCTCAGTACCCCGATATCGGGTGCTCAGGGCTCCTCGGCGTTGAATCAGCACCACTGTGGGGATGGTTTGAAAGCAGCCGCTCATCGTGGAAACATGAGATGGTGTCTCTGGAGCAGCTTGTAGACAACCAGGTTGTACCCCCAAAAGCAGCGCCATCCAGCAGTGGGGACACCACCTCTCCATCCCTGTCCCTAGCTGTGACACGGGGGAAGGTGTCCCCACACCTCGCACACACAGCGATGCAGGAGGAGACATCCCGAGGGCAGCGCCGGGCCAACCTCCACACGCAGCTGTGACCCAGCTGCCAGACACCAGGCGGGGGTGTCTGCACCTGCCTGCAACCCCCCCGTTAAATCAAACCCCCACAGCTACTGCCAGGGGGACATTTGCTATGGGTTCATGCTTTCATGCTTCATATGCTTTGCTTTCAGCTCCCATCCCTACAAGAGGGTGAAGCCTGAGAGTCAGACAGATTTAGGGTGGGCAGCCTTCCGGGGGGGGGGGGGGGGGGGGTTTCAGGCTGAACTTGGCAGGTTTTGGGCCACTTTGGTTCAGGTTGGCTCCAACCTTCCACTTTTTCTAACAACATTGCCCAGGGCGTGTCTCTAGAGTTCAGTGCATTTAAAAGCATTTTTTTTTTTTTTCTTGTGCTAAATCTTGAGGGAGAAGACTTTTTCAGAGGCTCTTTGAACAGGTTTTTCTAAGATCTAGATTTCTATTGTGTCCCTTCCCTTCCTTCAGATCTGAAAATTAAGTGCTGCCTGACTTCTCCAGAAGTTTATCCCCAGAGCAGTCAGATGTTGCTTCCTTTCTGAAAACCCAGAGCATTCACAGTATCCGTGAGCTCAGGCGACTGGATTTGGGGCAAATAAGTGTTTTTTCCTTTCTAGCTCACTGGTCTAACTCCTGGTCAGTGAACGCCCACGTGGGGTGGTCCTGTCAGGAGAAGAGCTGAACCTTGTTTCTTGTCCTGAGCCCTGGACAGGGCGGTTTCAAAGGAGCGAGATGCCAAGATGTGCTGACAGCTATGTGTTAAGTGGGGCTGGGATGGAGTCAGGGAGCTTTTGGGGGAGTCGGGAGTTTTGGGGAAAGTGGAGCAAGTGGTAGGTGGCTCTGCTGCATGGGCCATGCTCAAGGAGAGGCCAGGAGCAAGGGAACAAGCCTTCAGCCAGGAGTTAAGAGTGCTAAACCCAAAAGGGTGGAGGTGTCTGTGCTCAGCAGGGAGAGAAGGAGCCACAGCAGCGTTTGCATGACTTGGAGACATCAGCCCTCAGGGGTGCATCTGGATCTGCTGATGAGGGTGGGGAGGGGAGTCACCGGAGATCTGCATCGGGGGTTATTTCTTCAGTCAGGTTCCTCTTGCATTTCCTCCTGGGAGCCCCTGACTGACAGCTCTCCAGCAGGGATTCGTGCAGTGCTGTCAGTCATTCATTACTGCCAGAGACGTTACGTGCTGACGGCAGCCACTGATGGGACCGCAAAGGAGCGGGGGGTGTCTGAGGGACAGGAGGTACATTTTACTCCATCGATCATTTCCCTTCCTTGCTGGGGCTCATGTGACTTCATATCTGACAAAGACAGGGGTATTATCTTCAGCTCTGTGACCAGGTTTTAATGAGGCAATTCTTTTATTTCTGCTTTATATTCATTGAATGCCTGGATGCAGCGAGGAGGCATTGCACAAGGATTAAACCATTATCAAACCTGCCAGCAGTGGCAAGCCGGGGCTGCCATCCACGCTTCCTGTCCCAAATCGCCCACAGAGGCTGTGACGGCCACCTTGCCTCAGCCCACAGTCAGGAATTTCAGCAGGGGATGATCAGGCAGTTTGGGGTGAAAGTTGCTCATGAGAACCAACTTCTTACCCTTCAGGGTTAAGACTCTAAGACCACGGAGCATAAAAGGCAGCCATGGATTTCACAAATGTTGCTTTGCTATCCCATCAGGTGAAGGGTCTGAGTACAGGTGGTGACTGAACACTCCACTGGAGGCTCTTACATGGTGAGGTCTGGTGGGGCTGAGTGTAGAGATGTGGTCAGGTGTCCAGTGATGCCAGCAGGGACTGGCCCTCGACTGCCTCAGAAGAGAGCAGGGAACGTGGGTTACCCTGAGGGTGCAGTGTGGGTGTACATCAGGTACATTCTGGCCAAAATGACCCCTTTCGTTCATCTCTTTTCATGCACTTTCTTGGACACTCACAACCACATTAGGGAAAGCAGAGGAAAGTGAAATGGTGTGATCTGCATGGCAACCCCTGCTATTTTCACTTTTCCACCCTCCCCCACATTTTTTGGTTCCCATCATCTATAACTGCCTGCTCGGGTGAGGCCCTCAGTCACAGTCTTGCCTTGGTCACAAAGCAGTGCCTGGAGAGAGGTGCTGCAGGTTTTGTGCGGTGTCTCTCTCCTGGCACCCCTGCAGTTGTCCACTCATGGGTGTAGTCCCGGCATTGTCCCACTCTTTGGGTCCCACATTGGCAGGTGCCTAAAGTTAGGGGCTGGCTGCTCCTGGCAGCAATATCTGTTCTACTATCCAGGTGGAACCTTCCCTTTTTTCAAGGGGATGCTCTACTCCTTTATAGTTTTATCACTGGAGATAGACCCCATTGCTACCATGAGTTAGGACCCTTTTCTGGGCCTTTGGCTTATATTAAATATATTTAGCATCTGTTTCATGCTAATTCAGCTGTTTTCTTTTGCTTATGAGAACACCAGAAGAAGAACTGAAGTGAGATTTAGATGATTTTCTTCTTCGTTCTCCCCAAAATATAAAAGGCATTATTCACAGTAAAGATACATTTAAATCAACTTAAACAGAAAGTCTGTCTCCCCCTCTATATTCATATAATTTCAACTACAATTTAAAAATGACTAAAGTTATCCCTATAAAAGCTAATTATATTCAAAGACAATTAGTGTAAATGAGACATCAACTGATCAAAAATATTTTTGCATTTATAAAAAATTTAAATTCCAGTCAGCGTGATTGTACAGGAAAAAAACCTAAAAATATCACATCTCAGATTTCTTGAGACAGAATTTCTGCCATTGAGGTCGAAGAAGAGAAACTTCCAGGTGTGCAGAGGAAGGTGAGCACACTGGACCCTATAGACCCTATATACCTCCAGAAATGTCTAGAAACCAAGCGCTATCCCTATGGATTAATAACGGATATGGTACAGTGAGGAAATACCAAGACCAACTCATTGGTCATGGCTGGTTAATGGTTGCTACTATGGCTCCCAGCCTGAGGCTCTTACTTAACATTGGTGTTATCACATCAAAAAGCAGGTGTCCACATCTGCCTCAGCCTCTGTTAGAGACAGTGGGCTGTAGGGCAGGCATCATCTCACCCCAGGTAAGCCAAACAAATCCTGCCCTCTCTCACCTGTGTTGACTAGCCCCTAAACCAGGAGTCCAGGGAGACAACCTCAGATGGAGATGTCTGCATAGGAGCACTGCACGTTGGATGTGATAAATCCCACCCTCAGTGTCTCTCAGTTGAAGTGTTTCTCTTGCTGTCAGTGCTTTTCTCAATGTTCCTCTCCATTTCATGTTTTTAAAAAGACTGATGTTGCTGCTATCTACAGGTTATGCCAATGAAATGTCAATTTTTTTTCCCCCCAAATGTACCACCTTCCTTTGCTATGTTTCTAGACAGGAAGAAGCTAAATAACTAGCTCACCTTGGCTTGGCGAAGGAATTATGGTGGGGATTATAGGGTAGAAATCTATAAAATCCAGAACAGACTGGAGGACAAGAACAGGGAACAATTAATGATTGACTGCTTCTTCCAATCCAGGAACCAAAGGGTGCCCAGTTAACTGATAACAGATCAAAAGTCAGGAAAAGGAAGGTGTTCCCACACAATGCATCAGCTGGGCAGTTTGTTTCCTCAGGGTGTTGCAGGAAGAAAAAGAATAAAACACCTGAAAAAGGGATTAAGAGTTATTAAACTCAGTGGTCCAGAAGTGACCTCTTTCAGTGCACCTTTGGTCTGACACTGTTCTTATGAAGACTGCTGGTGTGAAACATTAACCCCAACCACTGTTGCAACCCCAGGAGGAATACTAATTAAAACACAGTTGTCCAGTCCAGGGCAGACAGCGCCCAGAGGTGATGGGAGGAGATTCAACAGATACTGGTGGCTTTAGAGGCAATATAATCGTCTGTCAAAAAGCAAAGGAGCCCAGCTGGACTCTAGGAAATGGGAATCTGATCCGCTGCATGGCCGCAGGCAAATCATTTCCTTGGTATTGCTCCTGACCCTGGTCTGTCTTACTAATATGATGGTCACCCCTGTAGGGCAGGAGCAATCTTTTACTATTTGTCTGTTCAGTTCTCCAGAGAAATCAGCCCATCTCTCAGGCAGTGCCTCTCATTGTGCTTGCAAGAGACACCCAAATTGGCAATAATTATGTCTATTATGGAAAAAAAATTTCCATTCCACTGTGTATTTTACTCTGCATATTCAAAGCTGTTCCATTTACAGACACCCTCCATGTGTCACTCCACTTATGGACTCTGATGCAGATGGTCCAATTATTTATTAATATGGGTTTAAAATATCCTCAGAGTGTTTCAGTAGGAGACACTTTCTTCAAGGTCCCAATTTCAGCAGTCAATAAGAATTTTGCTGTTGAAATTGCTGGAAAGCAGGATTGAGGGTTCTTTTGTACTCTCTGACCTTCCCTTTCACATACTACCAACATCTTAGACCTGGGAGAGGCAGTTACTCTTGTGGTGCATTCATATTTTTAAAATGTCTGAAATTGAAGGGATTATGTCTTAAATCTTTGCCTGCATCCCTAGAGTGCCTTCATACTCTCACAAGCCATGGCAGCATGGATAAGAAAAAGCATAAAAATTTCTGTGAATTAAGTGTTAGAGCTGGGGGGGGGGGGGTTGGGTTTTGGTGTCGTTTTTGTTTTTGTTTTGTTTTGGTTTTTTTTCCCCTCCTTTCTGCCACATGTCCCAGAAGATTCAGGACATCTGGGATGTTGGCTGCAGGCCTGAATGAACTGGTTTTAGTGGCAGCTCATTGGATTTTGCTGCCCCTCTTTATGAGTCTATGAAGCAGATCAGGTGATTCATCCAACCCAGGCACCGCAGCTGAGTTGGACATCACCATGACTCAGACTTTTCTCTTGCCCTGACATAGAAGATGTCTCACTGCACAATAAGCACAGTTAGCTGATCTCCATTAGCCAGCCATTGAGCTAGCCACCAGCTGCATTCATGGGGTAGGGCACGTGGGCTGCACTGAAATCCAAAGGCCAAATTCACCCAAACCATGGGGGACTTCAAACGTCAGCTCGGGGATTGTGCTCTTCCTCTGCAAAAACAGAGGAAAAGTGCTAGGAAACACATTAACTGCCTTGTTGCTTTTCCAGCACTGGTAGTTGAGCATCATTGCTGATGTGCTCATGGGGGGTGATGTACCAAAGGGGTCCAGAAAGCACTCCCGAGATCTGTGCCTGCAACCTTCCACTGGCTTCACAGGATGACATGTGAAAATAACCATAGCCTTCAAAAGATCACAGCAGAAAATAACACGCACAAGACTTTCCTCTCGTGCATCCTGTGAACCTGAGGTTGTGGTACAACACTGCTATTGCCACAGCCAGCCCGAGCATACCTGGGAGGACTGCCTTGTACTGAATGGCACTGAGTGCCTTTTAGAGGTCTGAACCTCTGCCTCTAGAACCTCTGCAGGAACAGCTGGAGAGGCATAGAGGAACAGGGCAGCAGGTTTCCCCAGGATGGGTCCTTATTTGGCCTTATATCCTGACCTGCCTCTCAAAAGTACCTGTCATTCAAATCCCATCATCGCAAGGTTAAGCTCCCTTTTGTTGCACCAAGTAAATTTAGAAACAGTTAATCAGTGTATTTGTCTTATGCCTATTAAATTACAGTGCAGCAAAAAAGGTTTCCCGGGAATAAAACAATTATTGTGGAAAATGAAAGGACCTGTTTGTTCAATTCCCTTTTGTAATGAATTGTTTGGACAATGCAACATTTGAACTGATGAGCAGGAAACAAAGGAATTCTGCCATTAAAGAGAAGTGGAAGTCTTCCCAGCGCTGGCACTGATGGGGCAATCCTCCCCCTCTGAGCTCCACAGCTTGGAGCATCACTGTGTGAAAGTACTTACTGCACCCTGGGTCTTGCAGGGAAACACAGACAAGAGGGACACTGAGGGCTTCCACTTTGCTGAAGGAAACCTTCAGCTCATCTGGGCTTTTGCTGCTGTGCCCCTTCATGCTTTTCCTCCATATTTTTTGGCTTTTTGTAGCCAGGGGTTTGTGTCATTTAGAGACCCTTTGGCTTTAGGAGTAGCTCAGATCCTTACCCTGCCACTAAAGCGGGCAGGGTGTGAGGGAGCAACATGGGGTTTAGTCCCTCACGAGACTTGGGCAGGTCTGGAGCTGATCTAGGATGGAGCAATGCCAAAGGTGTGGCATCTTATTATAAAATCTCTCAGTCCCTAATGCATAAGTATTAGAAATTTGATAAACTTGTGAGGCTTCTATCTCAAACAGACAGGTCTCACAAGGCTCCAATATATGCCTTCTAGTACAAATAATATTCCTACACTTTCTGCTATAAAGTCCTGCACACATCAGAAGGAGAAAGATGTATGTTTCCTTGTGTCTGACATCTCTGCCCCTAGAACAGAGCAAAGGTAACTGAGTTCCTTGAGGAATCTGGTACCTGTGTGTCTGTAACGCAAAGACTTGGTGTTGTCACTGAACATATGATGATTTTGAATGACCAGGGTGCTTCCTGCCTGAAAAAGACAAACATAATCCTGCAACACCATGGAAAACAGTCTCCCCACCACCTCTCATGCAATATTGATACCTCTGTGTCTGGCTGCAGGAAGGGCTGGACTGAGATAGCACGAGGAGCAGACCGCTCATGCTTAAAGGGGAGGCCTTCAACCCAGAAGCAGCACAGAAACAGGCTACACACAATACCACAGTGAGGTGGTCTTATGAGAAGGAGCTCAGGAGTCCAGGAGAAAGAAACAGCTGACAGAGGACCTGATTTATCCCTGTAAATACACAAGAGAGGGGGAACTGTGGGGAGGGAAAAAGCCGTTCAAGCCCCCAGAATTATATTAAATATTCCTGCTGCAAAATACATAGAGCTGGAATGAATTTAGGGTGAAAATCATAAGCAAGTTTAAGTGACCACATAGGGAGGTTTTGAAGGAGCTTTCCAGAAGGAGTTGGAGCATTAAATTGAACTGATTTTATAATGGAGCAGAGCACGTTTGCAAGCAAATTTATATGACATTCAATAACAGGAGGCTGGAGCTGGCTGCTGAAGTGATCTCTTCAATCTTACAGCTGTCTGTTGAAAGCAGGCTCCGATTTCTTAACATAAAGGCATTTACCTCAGTTAGCAAGGGAAGATGTGTGGCTCGGCGCTGGCCCACGGGCCTCTCCCTGTAGCTCAGATGTGCTTCCCATGGTCTGCTCTCTGTGGTTGGGCTGGAGGCTTGCAGTTCTTGGTCTATGAAGATATCATCAAGCTACAGCACAAGGCAACAAAAAATTCTGCACCAAAGAAACTCCTTCCTCTAAAGTCAAACCCAGTTGTGCTCTCTTTCTGGAAGAGCCTCTCTTGAATGCTTTTAGGCTTTTTTCTCTGGCTACAAGGATAAAGGTGTGTTATTCCTAATACAGAAGCAATCCAGAAAAGGCATCCACAGAATGGTAGAAATGTTGTGGCTCATGACACATGAAGGCTAGAACAGAATCAATGCAAGGGGAAAGACCCTTCGCAGCCCAGGAGAGCATCATCCAGGCTAAGGTGGACCCTTGTCATGTGGAGGATTTTTGTTCACTTTCTCCCATTGCTTCTGCTTGAACTTGGCTAAATAATCACTCTCCCTCTCTGATCTTGCAGCTTTCAGCAGGCCATATGCACAGTGGGGCTACCTGTCCCTTTCTGGCCTTTTTGCTGACTTCTAGCATGCATATTCCTCTGTGCTAAACCCCCTCTGGGTTTTGTGAATCTGAATCGGGACAAGCCGTCCTCTAATCAGCCACGATCACTGAAAGCAACCAGCTCCAAACTCACACACAGGTGAGGGAACAAATAGGTAAACAGCTTATTGCTCATTTAATATTATCACTCAGCAAAGCTCCCAGTTTGCTAAATACACCTGGGTTATCTTGTTACAATTACTGTTGAATTGTGGAGGAGCATCCTCCAAAATAGTTCCAGGTAGATAGCGCTTGCCTGGCAGACAGCTCTGAGTATCTCCCAAGTGAAATAAGTACTGTTTCCACCTAAATAGGATCTAATGAGCCATTCAGAGTAGAAGAAAAAAAAAAGTCTTTGCCCTGAGGAAAAGCATCCCAAAGAACTCAACAGCATCTCCAGCCTTCTGCTGGCAGTGCTTCTCATCTCTCAGATAACACAAGCTAAGATAGTTTTCTTAAAGTGTGAAGGAAAAAACAGAATTAGGTGGAGGAAGTAGGGGTCTTTGGGGTACAGATTCCATAATTGTTTCCAAGAGTTTGGTCTTCAGTTTCACAGTATCTTATCCTGTCACGCTTGCAAAAAAGGTCGTTAAAGATGGATTGTGGTGGTCCCAGAGACTGCTCCCTGCCTTTGCAGAGAGCCCAAGACAACAGGTCAGAACTAAGTGATGGCTCATCGCAGGTTTGCAGTAGTGCAGGTAGCAGTGTCAGCACTGCCAATGACCACTTCACAACTCACAAAAGCGCAGAATTACAGCAAAATCACAGAAAAGAAGTGAATGCCTACCTGAAAGGCTGCTGGGTTGTGATGGCATGTTTCCGTGAGCCTGGGGGTAGGGCAGGGAGATGTAGCTCTCCATGCAGTCCCATAGTCCACAGCAAGGTTTCCAGACAGCAATAATGGCTTTCATCAGCTGAGCTGATACAGGTGAAAAACTGGCTTGACCCCCAGAAAAGCCAATGTCAAGTACAGGCCAGATACAGAAGCTCTGGATTAATCTGATTGTAGAGAAAGAGGTGAGGGTGGGCAGCTCTAGGTGGTAGCAGGGTGTTAGAGAGAAGGGAAAGGCTGCAAGCCCCAAATGGAGAGCGAAGGATGCCGAACACCAATTGAAACCAGGGGTAAGCAGCCCCATTATTGTGGGCCTTAAACCTGAGAGAAAGAGTGGTTCATGGACAGAAAACAGATTTTCTGGTTTTCAGATCATATCAAACTCTTGAGGATCAGGGAAGGAAAAAAAAAAAAAAAAAAGAGCTGGATCAGAGCTAGATCAGCTCTCTGGTGAAAAAATATTCCCATCCCATTGACTGGGTGTCTCTGTTCAGGTTCATGGGAGAGGGGACAAGTCTGGAGCCTAAAACACAGCAAGGGTGAGGCAAGTTAGACATAACCTACCATGCTTTATATCTATGGCAGTCCCATTTTCTAGTCCTGCACTGTACAGAGCAGAAAGTCTCCCCTAGGGACTGGAGAACTGTGAGGGGCTTCTGAATCATGGAAGCTTAAAGATAAAAATGTGTTTAGCATCAGGTTAAAAAGCTCATGCCAGCTCCCTGCTCACATTCAGCCATTAATCTGCTCTTGAGACATTTTGTACCCAAGAAACATGCAAAGTAAAGGTGGATGCAGGAGGAATCCCAGTCAGATCAGTTCAGAGCTCGTATTTCCATTTGCACCTGGCTGCATTGTGGACCAGGACCAACAAATCTGTTCCCAAAGGCTCCAAAGTGACCCCTGGGGCTTCCCAGCCCAGGGGGGGCAGGGGGCAAATTCCTTGATGAGAAGGTGGGCTTAGGTGTTTTCTGGTCACCACAGGCTGCCAGGTGACTTTCTTGCGCATGACAATAGCTGTGATTTAGGAATAAAGTTAGTTTGTATTTTGTTATTAAACACTTAAAATACATGCCTGGGAATGAGCTCACAGAGCACAGGCAGGCACTGCATGCCCACTCAGAGGCAAGCAGAGGAGGCAGGGGAAAGGGAGACTGAGAAAAATCGATGGTACCTGCTCTCCATGGGACCACAAGATCCGTAAGCTAATCCTTCTAAGAGGGAGGTGCAGACTAACACTATCACTCTACTGGGGAAACCAATCCTATATAACTCAGGGTAACATATCACAACCCACTGAAGCCAAATCAAGGCCATAACATTGCTGCCTAAAAGGGAGCACAGCCTCCTTCCACCCTGCTTCCCAGGATAGGTTCCCTTCTACGTATTTATCCCCTCCCTGGCCCCACCAAAGACTTCAGTTTTTCCCAGGTTGGTTTTCAGCCAGATCAGCAGAGCTGGCCAAGTGCACAGCCACCAAGTACTAGCAGCAGCACCAGAGAACCAGCAAAAACTTCCCAGATGCCTATGAAACCAATAGTAAACCCATACCCAGCCACCTCTCTGCTTTATTTATAAAGACTTAAAAAGTACCTCCTCACAGCTACTCTGAGAAGCAATTCAGTAATGGAGGCTTCACTCCTGATGACCCTGGCATTGTTCATGGGAAGGTAGCCCAAGACTCCCCAAGAGAAGACCCTGCTGCCTTATCTAAACCCTAAATCAGCCTTGCCTTCCACTCTTAAAGGGTGTACACAGCTCAGGTGTGTCTCATAACAAGGAACAGGACTGTGGAGATGAGCCCAATTGCTTTCCACAGGTGTCTTTAATAACCAAGTTAAAGAGAAGGCTTGGGCAGGAGGAGTCCTGGGCTGCTTTTTGGAGAGAGATAGTGTTGCAGCAGCTGTAGGTAGGCTGGGATGCTGTGTGGTGCCTGCTGAGGAGGTCTGAGCTAGAGAAGCCCCAGGTTCTCCCCAGGCTGTATTTTAGAAAGTTGGGCTCCTGGAAACGTTTTCTATTTTAGCCAGGATGCTTTTAGTTTTAATTCAATATTAATACTTCAAAAGAAAGGCTATAATAGGACTGTTTCATGTTCCAGGGCACTTTAGGATCCTCCCCCTGCTAGCCGGTGGGAACAGGGAAGCTTTTCTATGTGTGATAATCTCCATAACTGAGTATCAATGTGCAAAAAGCCTGGGTACCCCTGCACCAATGATGGATAATGGCATTTCCCTTGTAGGCCCTTGTTCTCTGTATCTGTCTCCAGATCTTTCCCCCATCATCTTTCAAGGCTGTACCATATGACGTTTCTCCTGAGAGAACAGTGCGGGTGGACGTGACATAGCAGCCGTCTATTGCCATCTCCTGATAGTCTGGGATGAAAAAGGAGAAATCAGTGTATGTAGAGAGGTCATGTAAAGAGCAGACAGGGAGGAAAGGAAAGGTAGAGAGGCAGAGTCAGTCAGACAGGTTTAAGTGACCGCCTTTGCATATCTGAGCTTGTTTCATAGTGCAGGGAAAATACTATGTTTGCTTCTGGAAAACAATGTGCAAGGGTCTGTACAGAGCTGGGGACAGTGCAAGGCCGTGCTCTGAAGGGCTTGTGCCCCAGGATGATGAGCAGGTCATCAGCCCTGAGGTCCCCCTGCCCGAAATCCCAAGGCGCGAAGCAGATAGGCAAAGCATCACCCAGGTCAAGGCAGCACTGGATCCTCTGGCAGTCTCGAGGCGGGGTGACTTTAACACATTCAGTCCTAGCAGCGGTTTATCCCTGCATCGTAGGGAAAACCAAATAACAAACCTCCTGGGGTTGCTGCCTCGCTGTTTCTGCACGGCCAGCACCGTTATTGACTGCGGCCAGCGTGCAGGCAGCACCAGGCAGGGCTCAGCGCGTGCTGCCAGCCTGTGTTTACTCCTCGCACCACAGCTCTCCGTGTCTCTGTTTCCTTTGCAGCTTCACACCTCGCTCCCTTTCATCGCATTACGCCGAGGTGACCGCTTCCCCTCTGCCTTCCCTGTCGTGCGCTCCAGCCCAAGTGCTGAGCATTGCCTTCACATGCCCGAGTTACCTGCAGGCTGTGCAAATAAAATCATTCCCGTGGTGACAAACGTGCCTGTATTTCTGGCTCACCTTGGGGAAACTCTCACTCAGCTTATGTCCCTGTTTCCTTGCAATCTAATCAGCTAAGGGGGGCGGCGAGCTCCCCTCTGTAACAATTGGCAATCTAATAGTCGCAGGCTTGGACTATTTTTTTTTTTTTCCTATTAAGCAATGAATTTAACCGGAAAACAAGCTGGTCAGGAGCGACCTGGGCACCCTGCTCTCTGTAATACAGCCAGCCCTGAAACACGTGGCAGTGCAGCAGAGCATGTTTCAAGACCTGCCCCCTGTGTGCTCACATTCATCAGCGCTGTTACCAGGCAGACTTTCATCTCTGACATCTCCAAAGAAATTAAAGAAAATAAATTAAATTAAAAATTCAAAAACTGTCGCTCTCCTCCCAGCAGCAGGAGGGCAAAATTGCTGGAGATCCTGGACAGTGAAGCCTAAGACACAGGTCCCACTCAGAGATCCCACTCAGCTTCCCCAGCTGCTGGCAGAGCCCAGGGATGGTGACCAAGCACAAGAAGGAGAGGATCTGGAGGACGCAGAAGGAGTGTTTCCACCTGCCAGGCCCTGGGGCTGTTAGAAGTCCTCCAACTTCTCGGGATGATTGCAACTACCCTTGCCGGCAGGCACCACTGGTTTCATTTCCCACTCGCTGTCCCTCAAAAAAAATCTCCGAGTGAATTTACCGCCTGTGGAAATGCATGGATACAAGAGATGAAGGCAGACATGGCTTGGGCAGGAGCCATGGATGCAGGCGCCCTGCCTCTGCCAAGGCACCTCGACCCCGCTCTGCCATCCCCGCAGCCAGGGACCTCGCTGAGCACCAGCACTTCACAGAGGCTTGCATGGTAGCTGGAGGTACTCGTTTTGGAAATGAAGTTAAAAACAATCATCTCCCACTGCCCATTCCTTTCAGCAAGGACACAGAAGTCAGACTGAGGATTTGAGTGTAAACGTATTGAATAAGAGAAGGCCCCTGACTAGGTGGATATGCAGTAGGAGGAGAACTTCTTTTCCTTCAAAGGCTCAGTTTGCTTTCACATAATGCTGGTAGGGGGCTCTGAAGGACACCTTCCAGTTCAACAGCCCTGTGGGTGGACAGGGCTGCTGCAAGGGATGTGACCTTCCTCCAGAGCAGACATGGGCTGCCCCAGTGCTCAAGGCTGGGACACGCTCCAACCGCCAGAGTAGCAAAGGCACACCAGTGAAGATCAACGTCCATGCAGACCGCCGGCCAGCCACGTTTAATCATTTGCTCTTCAACAGCCCTGTTTATTCAAGATCTTAAAGCCCTTGACGAAAGCAGATAAATGAAGTTTCTGGCTGGCCATGTGCGGTGGATAAGAGTCTTTACCCTGATACACAGAGCAAAGATCCCAGCGTGGAGATTGCCCCAAACCCAACAGCGTGTCATCAGCGGAGCTGCAAGAGGGAGAGCTGAGGCTGGGATCCGCTCTGCCCATGCCGACCTCAGACAGCTGTGCTTCCCAGTGCACTGCAGCCCACTAGGAGCATCTGCGGCTGCCGCAGATATTTCCCATTCCTGGAGCGTCGCCGTGAAGGGTGATGGCTGGGTAATGAGTTTCTTTAGTCTTGCCTGAATGCTTTCAGCTTTGCAGGCACAACTTCTCAGCATTCGGCACCAAAGCGCAGATGAGTAGCTGATTACACACTACCCTGCCCTGAACACAAATCTCAACAATTAGTGGGACTTTTTCGAGGTAATACGCATCTGTGAATAGTGATCATTTCTGTGCTCATCTCTCTACCAACCCCAGTTCTGCAAAGGCAAGAAAAAAACCCAGGAACTTTCAAAAACCTCTTATAATCTTCCTGGTGTATCAAAGCCCAGGAGTGCTGCACTGAAAGATCTCAGCTCTTGGGACTTCCAGCCCTGACCGCTTTGCACCCATGACACCAAGGGCAAAGCAATGAGAACAGCATCCCTCTTTCCTCTTCTCTCTCCGATGGCCCAGCTGGTGACCCTCTTGCATCCCAGCTGCTTGCAGCATGAACGATAGTGAAGGGGAGTAACTAGTCCTGCCAGAAGACAGCAGGTCATTGTCAGGGAAGTGGGCTGGCCAAGCATCACGTTTCCA
This sequence comes from Aquila chrysaetos chrysaetos, assembly GCF_900496995.4. Lineage (NCBI taxonomy): Eukaryota > Metazoa > Chordata > Aves > Accipitriformes > Accipitridae > Aquila > Aquila chrysaetos. The sequence goes on from NC_044009.1 coordinate 37,265,487, forward strand.
TGTTGCTCTTAGCTTGTTGCACCAGGGAGTGGAGTAGAGTAGCTGGGTGGATATAAGGGACGGTCCCATCCTAAAAGCTGACTGCAGATTAGAAAGACAATAAAATCTCCACCACTGGAGAGAGTGGTGGAGCGATGTCTCTGTGCACCTCGAGTGGCTGAAGCCTGTGGCTGGTGCACACCAACTTCTTGTTCTTAACACTGCCCAAGAGCAGGTCTAGCACCAGTTTCGTTGCTTGTGCCTTCGGCTTCGTTACCAAGGCAAAAGAAAAGCCCAGCCAGAAGCAGGCACTTGACCCTTCCTGTGCAGAGACACCACTTGCTAAGGGAACTGTAAGTTGTTACGGAGGAGATGTGTTGCTTCAGAGGAAGGCAGCCTACCCCCTAGCTAAAGGAGGATGCTGGAAGACCTGTCACAGCCCAGTCTGACCGGACATAGTTCATCAAGTTAAATAACCTAATCCGGGTGTGGTAGGAGGAACCTCATGGCAGAAACAGGTTCTGTATCTGATACAGCAAATCCCATGGGGAAGGAGCAGGAGAAGCAGTCTGACAAAGCACAATAAAGACCAACAACGGAGAGGGTAATAATTCATATTTCAATAGGGCATTTTTTTGTGCTGAAGGATACAAATGATTTGGCAACCATTTGAAATTCAGCCACCTCTGGAATGGAACACGGCCGTGCATAACATCTGATATTGCCTCAGTGTTGATGTATTTGTTAATATGCAAATTGCCAATCAGTGTATCTTCAAAAGGTTATTGCAGAGTCAGATAATAAATCAGCCCTATGTAATGTTTAATATCTTTACACTGACAGTGCTGAAACTTCAGAGCCCTGGCACTGTTTATACCTACATGTCTCTGTGTGTGTATTCACAATAAACCTGATGTTGTTCGTGTACAAAAGGAAGACCAAAAGAAAAAGTAGAAAATGGCCTCTGTAGCCCACTTTACTGATGTTACAGCTATTCTTACATTTATTTCTACCTTTTCTCCTCTCTATTTTATGCTCTGCCTGCGAAAGGGAAAGCTGGATTCCCCAGCTGGAGCAGGAAAACACAACAAGGCTTTTTCACCAGGAGGCATATGCAGGCAAAGACTGAAACACATGGATTCATGCAGCTTCTTATACAGGAGGCCTTTGGCCAGGGCAGCATTGAAAACTCAGAATTAATGTCGTGCAGCTTCCCTCGGGGACAGTGTAGCCAGCGCCGCTGGTACCTTCGGCTCTATCCTCTTGAGCTGCTCTTTGCTGGGAAGTTGTCACGCACGGCAAAGGGATTTGGGGATTAAGCTGCCTGTTCTCCTTTCCCATGGTTTATTTTGGCTGCACTTCAACTAAGTGGACCTGTGGTTTTACGAGCTCTGGACCACACTCCCGCAGTGAGGGGAGAGGGTGGTGCTGAGAGTCGGCAGGAGCGCGCTCGCCCGCCCGCCTCCTAATCCCAGCCTTTCCCCAGGGGACTTCACCCACTTTTCCAGCACCCAGGATGCCTTGAAAGTAGAAAACAAGTGAAGGGGCAACGTGACCGCTCTTGCCATGGCCAAGTGGTTTGAGACTCCCTGCTTTTATCCCCTTTCCTTATCCCATCACTTGCTTCTGATGCTCCATGCTGCCGCTGGCTCTCCCATCTAATTTGCAGCCCCCTGACTCCCCCAGGCGTGACCCTGAGCTGCCAGCCCTGCAGACACCTCCCACCTCAGCCCTGTGGGTCCTTCCCCAGATCCCACTGGAAAAGTGTTACTGGTGGTGGTTGGTTTGGCCTGTTGGGGTTCCTGGGCAGCGTCCATCATTGCTGCACGAGTGCGTCCTGCAGGCAGCTGCTCTGCTGCTGCTCCACCCGCCGGCTTGGCAGATACCTGCTGAAGAAACACTTCATATTTATGGCTGGGTTTTAGCTCACTGCCAGTAAAAGCAGTTCAGACTAACTCTGTAACTGCATCATTTCCAAAGGAGGTGCCTCTGCCTCCAGCACACGTTTGTGCCAGCAAGCGTTTTGACTTTCCGCCAAACATTTAAGTGACCTTATGGCAGGATTGGAAGGCAAGGCTCTGGAGCTCCACCACCCGCGGTCCCTGAGGGCTGTATTCTCCCCTCCGCTGCCTCCTTCGTATATTTTTGTTCAGCATCTCTGCTTGCAGAGTTGCCTGAGATGTTAAAAAGAAATGCCTTCCCCACTAAGACAGTCTGTAGTAATAAGGAACTTGATCTCACATAAATTGGGATGTTCTGAGAACCATTTTAATTTCTGCTAATCGGCAGATGAAAAATGAATTACTTCAGATGTCATGTCCTACTGCACGAGTCTCATAAGGTTTGGAAAAGCCGTAACAGAGTTACCCGGTAATTGAAGGGCTCTACATGAGTGAACTTTGTAATTGCGTATTCTTCTCCTCGAGTCTGGGAAGCAGAAAGGAAAAGCAGTTCAGGCCACGTCTTAATGAAACAGCTCAGTCCGGCAGCGCTACCGAAGCTAAAAGTAAACAAACCGCACTCATTATTTTATATCGCAGCTCCCCAGCCACCGCAGCAGCCCTGTGTGGGATGCGCTGTCTCCCACTTCGCTGCCCCTTCACCAATTCTGCTTTCAACCCACGCTGGGCTACCCTCGGCCCCAGCGGCAGCCTTCACCCCGGGTGCCCCCGAGGCCGGCGGCTGCCCCCGGCCCAGCGCTACCCCACGTGGCGGGAGACATAAGTGGCTTTGGAGACAAAAATGGCTTTGGAGACAGACATGGCTTTGGCAGGTTTCCACCTCTGAGCTGCCAGTCCTCACCGGCCCGGGTGGCGCAGGAAAAGCTCCTGCATAACCATCCCTATCCAGAGCTGTTGGGACAGCCCCTCCTGCCAAATCCCCATCTCTGCTCCCAGCTGGGGATCGCTGCCTTCGAGTTCTGAAGACGTGCTCTGTGTTTCTGTCTGCACCTTATTATTGGCTTCCACTTACTGAACGTGCACACAGCTCCCCCAGTTCCCCACCCCGCTGCCCTCCGTCCTGGCTGGGGGTCACTTGAGGGTACTGTGGCAAATGGGAACCCCTAAATCCTGCGGTACTGTCTTTTCCACTCCCTTCCATTGCTGAGCTGATGGCACCAGCACAAAGCAGCTCTGGAGTAGTTGCTGCACTTTCGGATGAAGCATCTCACTGCTGTAAGGCTGCCAACAGCACCTGGCCATTTTCTCATTCGTGAAGAAAGTGGGAAGATGAGGTAAATATTACAGACTAAAGATTTTCTCAGCTCTTATGTTGAAGGGTTTTTCAGCTTTCTCGGGGAAAAAAGAAAAGTCTATTGCTCTGTTTGTTTCACTACCTTTAAAAGTGGGATCTATCATCTGGAGAGGTAAACCAGCATCCATTTCTGTGGATCTTCCATGGCTGCTCCTCAGCGGCTGATGGCATAATGTTTTCTGAAATGGCCATTAGCTGAGTATCTTATGAACAGCTTCCCAGGAAGTAGCTGCAAAGTTCAATTTGCTGAATTATGAGCACATCTCTGATAAGAATTACATTACATGGTACTTGCATGCTGAAAGCATTAACTTTATACTTTGAACTTTTAAAATACTCATTGATGGATCTGATGAGGACTGAAGAAGTAGAAAGGTGAAGGTCCCCAAGGATTAGAGATAATAAGGAATAATTGCTATCTTTTTTTTCCTTGGAAAAGAAGCGGTATATTTAGAAGAATTCTATTTAGCTGAGGCTTTTTCACTAGAAAAAGCCATTTGTACCAAAAGAAAAAATTAATGGAAAACCTCTTGAATTGGTTGAAAATTTATTACAACAAGCCGTAACTTAAGGGCACTTGATTTGTGCTGAAGAGCTGTTTGGCTTCATGGAGTCGCATCAGATTTACCCCAGCAGCCTAGGGAGCAAAACTGAGCTCACTCTTCTATCTCACACAGAATAAATCTAAGTATTGTCTGAAATACTTTTATTTTTTAATTAAGAAGAACCAGAGTGAATCAACAGTGGATTTCTCTTTCAGAAGAGACTAGATTGTTCTAGCTCACAAAATGGATGTGGTCTACAGTACATCTCCAGAAGTTTAAAGCCTCGATACTTTGGGTGAAAGCCCAAGAGCTACAGAGTAGGACACTTCTTCTCTGGGATGCTGAGACAGTTCTGCTCTGTATTCAGGACAAGTCTGGAGCTGAACTCACTCTAACACCCAAGTGCTCAGGGATATTCAGGTATCTTGATTTCACATGCGCAGCGCTGTGATTTCTATGCACTGAAGGCTCTTCATTTAATCGGTGCTATTATCACACCTGATGAGGCACAGCAGGTGATATTTGAGATGCTTGCCTTTTGATTCCTTGCAACTGAGCAACATTTAGTAAGAATTACTTAAATCAGCTAATCAAAAACATGTTCAATGACATTAGGATGAAGTGGGCTCTAGAACACCTAAGTAAAGTTATTTTTCTTGTGGAAATCCTTCTGTAGAGAGAAAAGCAAATAAATCCCAATGTGATCTATATATGGTAAGCTGTCTGCTCCTTGGGCTATTGATAAGTAATTCCTGAAAATCCTTTGCTATTCCATATTTCAGGCAAGGTTCAGCTTTGTTCTGGTGGAACAGGTTTTCTCAAACCTTTTCTACTCATATTTTGATGGCATAGCTGAGACTGGCCAAGAGCCTGTGTGATAGCTGGTGGAAGAAGGGCACACGGCGGTACAGCTGGGCTGCAGCTGGGCACTGCGAGTGCAGCCAGGACAGCCTGGTGTCTGCCTCCCCGTGCCAGGGAAATGGGATGGTGGGGCCATTTGCTTATGCGATTTTGATGGTGGTGCATGTAGGCAGTGGCATGGTCCTTTGCAGCACCGGTCCACCAGTTGCCATTTCTATTGAGTTAGGTTTTCATACCCTAGGAAGGGTGTTCTCCCACTTTCGGAAATTAATTTGCATGGAGTTCGGCTACGCAAAAGGGCTGATGCTGAAAGGACAAGATGGCAGAGCTGTAAAGGTGCAAAGTACGAAGCTTGGTTCAATGGGCAAAGCAGGGAGCAATTCACCTCCAACCTCCGGTCACCTGGGAGCTGGGCGAGCTCCTCCTGTCCATGCGGAGGGGACCGCAATGCTTTGTGCCGCGGAGGCGTGAGGGCCTGATCGGCTACGGTGGGGAGACCCCACCTAACTGCCCAGAGTCTGCAAACTGAGGCTTCCATTTTGCTGAGAAATTAAGCCAGGGACACTGCTGGCACAAACTTCTGGAGAAAAACAGCTGCAGAAAGTCATGGCCCATATTTTCTCCTCTCTGAAAACTCTCACAGTAGAGCCCTTCTGCTGTATTGCACAATGCAGAACTGCCCGGTCTGCTGGGCACAGGGCAGGATCAGTCCCGACTTCTTTTTCTTGGGTTCAGTGGTGGCAGCAGCAGCATGGCAGGAGTGCTTGCAGGCTCCTGTGCTTGCTGTGTTATTTGCTCTGAGGACAACTGGTGGGTCGGGATTCCTGCTCAGAGGAATCTCCCCCCAGAAGGGCCCATCTGTTGGCAAGACCCACAGGCAGAGATGGAGTTTAGCATCTTCCCTCTCAGTTAAAGGGACCCTTAGGGACTGTCTTCCCCTCTCACTTACCCGGCAGTGGTTGTCCCAGGTCAGAACCAGCCCCCAGCATCCCTTTCCGTACTGTCCCTTTCATAGCCGAGTGGGACATACATCGTAGGGCTCTCTGCCCTTCACCTTTCACTGGCCTGAAACCAGGTGTTACAATCCTCTGTAGCCCATTGCACAAAAAATATCCTCTGATTTTCTGTTTCTCGCAAAAATGTATGCTTTCTGCTCCTTTAAAGTACTTTCCCTTAAAGGAAATCGATGTTAAGCCATGAGACACCTGGTCCTACCTGTACCAGCTCCCTTTGGCCTTTACCGGTGGTGGCAGGGATGTGCCCAGAGCTGGTGGATTGTGCCTGCCTGTGGGCAAATGCATGGGCAAGTTACTGTCAGCTAAATATTGAAAGAGTCCTAGCCTAGATTAAGCCCTTTTTTTCCCCTTTTTTTTTAATGGGAGGGGGCAGGGCTATGTCCAAATATTTCACATTAAACTCCACAACATTCCTGCTTTGCTTTTCTGTTTTCGAGGCATTGTGCAAACTTGCGAGAGCTCACATTAAGCTCGGTGGAGCTGCATTCAATCACCTTCCCCTGGAAATCAGTGAAGGAGCGAGGGCAGAGCCGTGTGGCAGAGCCACTGCTCCAGACTGCTCCGAGGATGAGTCACTGCAGAGAAGGCTCCTGTCTGAGGGAGGCAGAGCCGCTAATGTGCTGGGCTTTCTGCACCGAGGACTTCTCAAGCCTCTTCCTCCTTCTTTCTTTTCTTCCTGAGTTTTTATTCCTTGTCTTCGTTTGCCTCTCACCTGCCCTTCTGCCCTGCAGAGTCTTTTAAGGTTTTAGCAATTAAAGGGGGAAAAAAAGCCATCCTTTTTTCTGCTCCCTGCTGGGGCCAAAAGCTGATCTGTGTGCAAAGGAGACCCATCCCTCCTCCTGCTCAGCTGAGTCTGTTGCAGTATTGCTTACCCCATGGGAAAGGTGGAGTACAGAGGTTGCCCTCATACTTTTTCGACGTGGCAGTCATCCCTGTTAATAAGCGGCGGGGATCCCACAGGGGCACACGGGCAGCACTGTGGGTATCTTGCTTTTGAACATCCACTCAGAGGTGGCAGAGGAGGAGCAGGGCAATTTGGTAAAGAGGGCAGTCAGTGCTGTGGTGCAGCTCAGGATCCTTTTGGGGCTTTCCTGTGCTCTGCTGACCAGGGCATAGCCCTGGGATGGGGACCGGCCAGACGCTTCTGCCCCAAATCCCTGCACTGCTGTTGGGCATGGGGGCACAGGGATTTTACCTGCTGTCTGCCTCCAACACAGCTGAGCCTCCTGAGTCATCCGCTTCAACCAAAAAAGCCATCTTTTGGCCTAAATCATGGGCAAGCTTCGCTGATGCCCTGGTGAGCAGGTTAGATGGGGTGATGGTCCCTTATCTCTGCAGTCCCCATGGGGATTGGTAAGGCTCAGAAAAAAGAAAGTCTCCCTTCCTTCCCCCTTCTCCATCTCACTCCCAAATTCTGAGCTGCCACCTCTGGCGCTGTCTGTCCATCCTTCTGTCTGTCCCAGCAGCAGTGACAGGCATAAAACACTGGAGATGGGAAGGAGCAGAGGTCACTTAAAATTCCCCTTGGCCATGGTAAAGCTGAAGGCTGTGGGCAGAGGCTGCTCAGCCAGAAAGTCATGTCACTTGTGGTAGCAGTGGGATGCATTTTCCTGCCGAAGGAGGCTGCGGAGCCTCCCCGCTGCTGTGGCTGCAGCCTTTCATATTTTCATCAGAGAGGTGCAGAAAAAGCCTGAGCAGGGTGGCAGCCTCGGCACTCCTTGCGGGTGCCCCAGCAGCAGCCTCCACGGGTGGCAAGGCAATTTGTGCTGGTTTTGGAGGATTGGGAGCTCTGCAGACATGATGGGTTTGCAGACAGGACTCACTCTGGAACAAACATTGGGTCTCAGCTGAAGAACATGAGACATATCCCTCTCCTGACCAGCACCCATGTTTCCAGACATCACCAAAATGTGCCTGATGGTCCCAGAGGAGTGTGTGGTGGTTTCGCTGGGTGCGTAAAAGCCGAGCTGCCTTTCTGCTCGCACCCAGCCTGTAGGCAGAAGGATGCCTGTGTTTTGTTGCTAGATTAGTCATCGCCTTGTCGGAGATAAGTGCCCCATTCGCAGGGCTGCCAGAACAGCTAATATCCATGGAAAATTGCAGAAAACCACAAAAAAAGGAGAGCTGTACCCCCCTGCACCCATCTCAGAGCCCCCGGGCTGCCGTGCCCAGCTGTGGCTGCTCACTCATACTGCTGTGGGAATGAGGAGCCCCAGAGAGGGACGCACACTTCTACCGTGCCAGAGCCCCACAGAGATGTGGCTGCCCCAGGGAGCTGCCAGGCCAAGATCCCACACCAAAAACTTCAGCCAGGCAGCCGCAGGCTTAAGGCCACGGCTGAGCAACAGAAATAACTGTCCAGAGCTGGATTTTTCACCATTCCTTTACGGGGCTGCATTTTCTCTTGCTGTTGGGGTGGGGGGTACTCATTGCAATCCAGGGCACACAGATCTTGCCTGGCATGGGGCAGCGTTGCCTCTGCGTGCTGCAGGGATGCCTGGTCTTGCAGGGGAGCTGTCCTGGTCACGGAGGTGGCATGGCAGCAGTGGTGGCACCTGGGGCTGGGAAGGGAGCTGCAAGGAGTCTGGGTGATTTCTTTTTATAATCACTCGCATAGATTTTCCTAAGTGTTCCCCAGTTTTTAGGGAGCTGCCCCATCGGGGGATCCCCCCCAAGGAAAGCCTCTCAGCAGACTGCTGCCACGACGGAGACTGGAGTCAGCCCCCAGCTCTGCCAGGGTGCCTGTGGAGATGCCACCCCACCACAGAGCCCTGTACATAACCATGTCCTGTGCTGTCCCAACACCACAGGAGATGTAAGCCCACTCCTCTCTGGGTCCACACTCTGCATCGCTCTGCCTCAGTGCTGGAGAATTTAATGCAATATACATATATATGTATATCCATAGATACTTATTTCATGTTTCTTGTTGTCTGTTGCTGGCTGGCACAGTGCTCGCACACGGGAGGGTACTCACGGGAAGCATTTGAGATGCTGATAGTAATGTGTGTGTTTAGTTTAAAAGGATGGAGGGGCAGTTCTTTTAAGTGTGTGTGAAGACAGTGATCATTAGTACATGTTTATTGGAGTTTACCAGCTCTGTAACAATGGGTTTCTCTTTGCCATTGGACTTAATTCCTCTGTAATTATGTTCCTAATAGAGAAATCATTTGGCATTTATTTGCCATAATAAAACTTCCCATTGCATTTAAATTAAATGTGAAGATTTAAGTATATTTAGGAGACTCAGTTGAAGACCTGAAATTAAATATTCCTGGTTTCCTTTTCCAAACAAGACAAACTCAAATAAATGCTAGCAGTCAAATCCACGTGTGCAACTACTCCCAGGAGCAGTGGCAGCTGCATGTGCATACCCAGGGAGAGATGGTAGCCCTTGTGATGCGGATGACTCTTTCAGCTTCTTCTCACTGTCCCACTCTGGTCCAGGGCACTGGTCCTGTGGGTGATGCTGATGACTGATGCTACGTTGTACACCCAAGCAGGGAAAACACACAGTTGAGAAAAAAATGCAGGTGTTAAGATCACCATCAGCCATTCCGGTTTGCTGTACAGCTTGCACTGGTTTTCAAAATGTTTGCTTTAATAGTTGTGGTAGCAGGATGTTGCTAATGTGGCTCTTTCCAGCTGAGCTGGTGCTCAGGAGCAGCCCAGGCAGAAGACGTAGGTCAACACAGCTGGAGCTGGGAGAGCCCAGAACACCACATCCTGGCCCAGTGACACCATCGTCCCCAGCCTTGCATGTTCAAAGGAGACCGGGTGGGCAAATTTGCTATACTTAATTTATAGTTAAAAGAACAGGCCTGGGAAACACATCCCATGACTGTCTGCTGGGGGGGGTGAGAACCTGCAGCTTTGGCAACAGTGTATGGATGGGCTCCCAGCACTCATAAATGACAGATAAAACGGCCGGGTGAAACACTGACACCAGCATGCAACAGGGGTGACGCTGCTCCTGATACCATTATTTTCTCCCTAGATATACCGAGCATCAGAAACACGTGCTGGCAATATTTTTTTTTTATCCTTTCTCAGAACTCCTCCCAGTAGCCTTAAAATAGCAGGGCCCAGATAATCATTAACCACTTTGATGTATTGCAACAGGCACAGATTGGGAATTCATAAGGAGAGGACAGAGCCAGAACAGACCCGCACTCCTGGTTTGTCTCCAGCAGTATTGTCCTCCACAGGGTAAAGCCAGTTCAGCCTGGCCTTGCCCTTGCTGCTTCTAGAGACAAGCTCCCAGCACAGCCAGAAATAGAAAAGAATATTATATATAATTGCTTAATATATTACTCTTCCCAGAGGTAGGGAAGAGTAATATAGAGGGAAGAGTATTTCATCCATACGTTGAGAGGGTTTTATGGCTGAAGCCAGAGCACCCTTCCCTTTTTGTTAACTCTGGTTTTCCACCTTTGACATGAACCCTGATTTAGACTTGGATAACAACAAAAAAAAGGCAGGTGCCCTGAGTCCAAAGCCCACTTGGTTATTTCAGGGGAACAAGATAGTACGGAGCAAGCTGAGGATGGAGATTGCAGCCAGGCAGCATTTCTCCACCAGTTGCTGACAAAGCAGAAATGCTGCTTAGGCTGATCCAAGTGTTGGGATGTAACTATACAAAGGAAAATTGCAAAAATAAATGTGGGGAAGTAGATCCTTCAAAGGGTCTTTGGAGAGCAGTCCCCAAAGGGAATTGGTGGGAACACTGTTGTTTGAAGCACTGGAGAATACATTGTGCAGAGCCATCTTCTACAAACCTACAGAAATGGGCATGGGGATTTAATTGCCATCTCTAATTGCTGTCATCTGCACCTCATTTTGGGCTTGCTTTTGTGTGCGTGTAGCTTTTAGCAGAGGTCTCTGCGGAGCAAATCCTTCATGTGTATCACAGCCAATGGACTGTTCCTGAGTTCGCTGTACAGCCAGCAATGAGGCTCCTTCTCCTTTGCTGTACAAAGGATTTACTCCTTTAATATGCCCCTGGTGTTTACTTTTCTGCTGGTACAGGAGTGCATGTGCGCATGTGTGCATGTGGCAGTGTTTTACGAATGCCTGCTGTGGACAGAATTGGGCTTCACAGTATGCAAAAATAGCTGTGCACCACACGCATGGATATAATATTTCACACGGCTGGAGAAAATGTGATAAATCAGGTTTTTGCTGGACTTGCAAAAATCAAGAAACTGTGGGATTCATCTCCACAGTTGAGTCCTGAGCTTTTGCAGGAGCTTGCCAGACTGTCTGGGTTGGAGCCTCCCAATTAGGGAAGGGGGACTGGGTCCCCATGGCAATGTAGGACGTCTATGAACATCTCTTGGCTCTGAAGAGACAAGTTCAGATTTCATAGACTCATTTATTACAGAGCCTAAGAAGCCAACGTGCGTCCAGGCTGCAGCTACAGCTTTTCTCCTCTGCCTTTGCCTGGAGGTTGTTGCTCTTAGTTCCTGCTCCGTTCTGCCCTGTTCCTGATCCCTCATCACCAGTGCCTCCAGCTGCTCGTTAGACAAAACCCAGGTCCCTCACTCACCATTTTGAGCCCTGCAGGAGACCCCTGTGTGCGGCAAGGTGGAAAGGCAGGGACGCTGTAGAGCTGGGAGGTTTCTGCATTACCTGTTTGGTGCTGGGATCACATTTGTGTGCTGAGGAGTGAAGCTGTTCAGAAAATAAAGCACCAGGGACTGAGATGAGGAGAGTAGACCAGAGGCACAGAGCAGTGGTCCTTGTACCAGGCTAGCTCTTGGTGTGGAAGAGGTTTGGCGAGCAGGGGAGCAGAGGAGCTGTGCTAAGCCCTGATCCCTCCCCTTTTGCATCCTGGCTGGCAGTACGTGCTCATGCAGGTTCCTTAACCCACTTGCGCTTTCCCACCCCAGTCCCAGCAAGGGGCACAGATATGCACAGCCAAACCCGAGCCCCTCAAACTGCACCTCACACAGGGAGTTTGAATGGCAAATGTCAGTGCTCCTTCGCACATGCACCTTCCTCCCATCTAATGCTTCCCTGCTTCCCTTTTTGTGGCTTGCCCTGTCACACCTTTCCAGGTGAAAAAGGTTCACAGATCCTACAACCCTCCTTGCTCCTTCTCTCCCTTTGCATCCCCTCCAGTGTGTAATGAAAACCAGTGACAGGTAGAGCTGAGCCTAGTTTTGTAACATAAACAGTTATTTACAGTTTTGCTAAAATTTCATGGAAGATGACATTTTTAGGTCACCTAGCTGAAGCAAATGAAATGATTAACATGTTTGCATTAGGTTTCATAAAAAAAAGTATCACTCTTGTCCAGCGTGGTGCTCAGTTCCTCAGGTCCTGTGACCTAATGTGGTACTCTGAAAACTAAGACAGTTTCCCACCAGGGTTAGCAAGAGCAGTATCTGGTTTCCTAACCCAAGGCAGCTGGGATGGACGTCTTTTACTGTGTCCAGCAGCCCCAGATGCCAGGGTCTCTGTGCTCTATCCTGGTGCTCTATCAGTGGTAATGATGGGGCTGATCTAGGGGTGTAAGAGGAAATATCCTCTCCCCAACACTGAAAGTATCATGCCAGCCTTCCCCGTCCTGCAGATATTCTCATTCTGCCTTTAAAAGCGTTTAAATCTTGGAGCGCAGCTAATTACACTATTGGGGTCTATACTGTGGCTTTTAAACACTAAGAGGTGGGGAGTAAAATGTAATGGCTCTGTTCTTCCCTAAATAAGCGACGGCAAATGACTGTAAAATGAACTCCCGAGTTTGTGTGTGCAGACAGGAATTTAGTCCCATGGTGAACAGGATGATAGCAGATGGATCAGAATAATATTGGGTTTTCCTGGATACCCTGTTTAAAGCTATACCAGAAACAAGGGAGCAAGCCAGGAGGTTCAGTGTTTCGGCCACCACTCATAAATGTCTGTGTGTCACAAGCCAGGACACAATTTGTTCTCCATCTTGCTTGCTTCTAGGGTGGAAATAGCCAGCTGGACAGGCTATGCATCAGTATGACTCACTTTTGGGACAGACTGTCTGAGGGAAGCGGATAAGGTTGTGAAATTTGAGGACCTTTTCCCTGCTGGGCTAGCGGTACACAAAGATCTAGACCCAAAGCACACACCTGCCACCCACAGTCAGGTCCATCCCTCCTGGTCCGGGAGCACTGGGAAAGGAGAGTCCTGCGTCTAGCGCTGCAAACGCCCACTGCCTGGCAAGTCCTGGGAGATACCACATGGTGCTGGGCTCGGTCCAGCTCCCGGGGAGGAGCGGCACCTCCACTGCTGGCACGAGCTAGCCTGCGCAGAAAGTCCAAGGGCCACCGTGTCTGTGCTCCCCCTCCTGCCTGGCTGGGCTCCAGGAAGCCACCCTGGGCTGAGCGGGACACCAGCCTGCAGCAGAGGCTGTCTCTCAGCTATCCCCACCACCAACCTTGCTTTCTAAAATAGGTAGCAGAGAGACAGAAACCTGAGCAGTGAAACAGTGGCATCTGGTTGCCAACAGAGCTGTGTCCACTGGTTGTGGTCTAGTGAGGGTCCTCTGGTGTCTAGTAAGAGTTGTGCTCATCTAGTTTTTCCTTCAGCGGTGATATTAGGCATCTCTTACCTACCCAGCTGTCTCTTTCCACAAAAAAAAGTAGGACCCAAGTATCTGAGACTGTTACCCTCCCTGTCAAACTCTGTTCACATCAGCCAAGAATTATTAGAGGGAAAATGGATGGAGGCAGCACAATTACCTAAGCCAAACCAGGTAAAAAGGAACAAGGAGCAAATGGGTGGATGATGGAGCTTCTGCCACGCCATGCTGTGCCGTGCCTGTGGGAGGAGGGGAGCCTTGCTGATGCTGTCTCTCTTTTTCAGGGGGAGTTGCTGAGCCCGTGTCGATGCGATGGATCGGTGAAGTGCACGCACCAGCCATGTCTGATCAAATGGATTAGCGAGAGAGGCTGCTGGAGCTGTGAGCTGTGTTACTACAAGTATCACGTCATTGCCATAAGCACAAAGAACCCTCTGCAGGTAAAGGTACTAGAGACATTTCAAAGTCTATTTATTCTCATTTCTATTTTTGTTTCTGGGAGCAAGTGGATTTTACCTGCGTGGGTTTTCCTTCCCTGCACGCAGTGATCCATAGGTCTGAGACACTTAGAAAAAGGTTTGGGGGGCTAGTCCAAAGAGGCCCCATGTTCTGCTCGGTGGTACTGGGGGCATCCGTCGGGAGTCTGCTTTTTCTGTCTTTTGACAATTCCCACATTCACTTGCCTCCTGTTGAAAATGCCAGTGTGACCACAATAGTGCTGTAGCACCTCACAGCCCTTCAGATGTGTTCATCCACTGGAGACCACGGGTATGCCACTGTCCCCAGGGGCAGATGGGGACGGAGCAGTTAGGGGATTTGCTACAACAGAGCATATAGTCTGTGACAGAGCAGTACCTTGAGACTCCACATGTCTATGGTTGTGCCATTAACCCCAGGCTCCTCATGCTGAGCCTCCTCTGTGTTGGCATGAGGGATGGAGGAGGCAGATGGAGGGCTTTTACAGGTCTCTCTGATCCTGCCACCCTTTTCACTTTACTGCTCCCCCATGATCAAATACATCCTGGCATGGCAAAGGGGTGTTGGCTCTGATGCTCTTGTCTCTCCAAGCCTGATTCTCAGTGGACATTTGCAGATGCGCACACAACAGGTTAAGCACATCTTGATGTCAGTGGCTGTGAAAGGCATCAGAGGACTCACCTTCTTTCTCTTCTGAGTTCAAAAGCACTGTGGTTTAATAAGCCCCACTGCAGGCTGGTAATTTAAAATCAAGTTTCAGAATGGGGAAAACTGTGACTGTTAAAAATGGGATAAATTATCCTTAATAGCTATTGATTTATTGCGGGGGCAACACCTGAAGATGGATTAATTGCTGCATGCCTTTGCTGAGCACCCTTAGTGGTTCAGATGTAAGGAAGCACGTTACATCTAGGCACTACTGCTTAATTAGCATCATCTGGACTAGAGAGACATTACAGCAGCATGCTGCGGTGTAGAGACCGGGGCAATGTCTGTGAGGATGTTGGTCTGTCCAGCACGTGGTGGAGGGCTTTGGCTCTCTCCTGGTCACTTTGCTCTCTAACAGGAGGCAAGAACTTTGCTAGTGTTGATACCCAGTTGTACGGGGGTGGAGGGAAAGGCGAACTCCTGCTCTCTCCTCCAAAATGCAGTCTCTGTGTGTCTTTTTCCAGGCCTGAGGTCACTACCACAGTGAGGAAACAGGGACAGTGCTTTAGGACTCCAGACTTAAATGAAGTAGTGAAATTAGTAGGGCATCGGGGGAAATTTTGCTGAGGGGAAGGAAAAGACTGCCTGCTCTCTGCAAGTCCCTACAGCTTTTGATTCAATTTTCCATGTACCATGGGCTGGAGAGATCAGTAGTTTCAACCCAAGCCCCAGACCTAGGGTGTTTTAATTTCTTGGCTCTAGTATTTCTGAGCAGATTGAAACACAGGCGGGGACATGTGGACAAAGCAGCATTTGTTTATTTCTGGAAAGCTGGTCCGTGAGTGCCCTAATGTTTCCTGTGTCTCAGATTGGGGGTGCAATGCTGAGCAGCGCTGAAGGTTTGTGGGTGCAGATTTGTGAGCGTGTGTGTAGCCAGCACTGCCTTTAATGAATGACCTCCAAGTGCTCTACACCTTCAGGTAGCTCGGGGCAACGGGTCAGTGACTTTCCTCCTGCTCCTCACTCAGCTAAAATTTGTTGGAGCTATTCACAGACAAGCTCCCCTCTCACACACACGTTTCAAAAGCCTGTGCAAAGCATTGGTCTTTCTGGGCTCCCCTGTTAGAAAGTGGCCTGATCTGCTGGCCTTTGCCATGAACACAAAAACTGAGTGGCAGGAACAACTGAGTTAGAGAGCTCAGCTCCGGGAGCGAGGGTCCCAGAGGACCGTGCAGACCCTGGGCTCAGAGGCTTCATGTTGCTGGCTTAGACTTCACAGCACTTCTCGCAGAAGCACTGGGAGATTTGGAGGGTGGGAAGAAGCAACTGGAGCGAAAAGCCACTTGGTCTGAAATAAATGCAGCGCGTGTGGAGTTACAGCTGCGTGGCCGGGCATCCTGTCTGGTGCCAGCACAAGGGCACTTCTGGGTAGCAGATGCTACACTAGCACTAGTATGTGAAATCCCATGGGAAGCAGTTGATGTACCAGGCCTGGACTTCCCACAAGGACTAAGGGCTTGGGCCTCCTGTGAGCCACCACCACACATGCCTCGGTCCTCAGCGGCTCTCACCATCCTCTGATGCTGGGAAAGGGAAGCAGAGAGGACCCAGGGGCTGCAATGCCCTGACACTATGTGCCATAACAATGTGTCACAGCATATGCAGGTGGGAAGAGCATCCTTTCTGCTCGGTCTTCACGCCACACGTGGATAACAGGGGCCACCTGGACATACAAGCACGTCTCTACATAAAGCAATAGTCCCTGGCCTTTCTTCTCAGGGTCTGCTGGAACTTCTGCACAGCTTTATTCTTACTAGAAAGCTCTGAATTTCTCAAGCACAGGTTTTGGAGGGCAAATGGTGTAGGAAGTCATGGTCGTCTGTTTATTCCAGACCAAGCGTAATACAGGCAAGGACCACACAAACCTCACCCCCCTTGTCAAATGAAACCTGTTTGGGTGATGCTCTGAACCTGGCTAGATTTTAACCAGCAACATGGCCTAGCTATCCCCTGTGTCCTTTCATGTGACAGACCACTGGAAAGCCAAATCCAGGCAGCTGGCAGGCCCTGGGCTCCCTGAAGCATGTCCAATTGGTCCAAGCAGAGCAGCATATCCAACACCCACATGTTCCCCAGGATCTGCATGTTTCTCTGCCCATTTTGACATCTGCTGCACATGTTTTGGAGTGCCTAGGAGCACAGCATGGGCTAGATGTGTGTGGAGACTCGTGGTGTGGGCAGAGAAGTTACAGCCGGGGAAACATGGTTCATACATAATTAACACAGACTCCTTCCAGCCTCCAGGCTGTTATGATGTCTCATACCAGAGAGGCCTTTAGTCTGGTATTTTGGCAGAATGAATCTTTATAAATTAACACACACACACCCATCCCTGGATTGCAGGCATTTAAAAGCAAAGGTCTTAAAGCAGCAACACTGCAAACCTGCTGAGACTGGGGGATTAAAGATGTTGGACAGCATGACACGTGTCCTGCCAAGCAGCAGTCAGGCAGCAAATAAGCAAAAATATCCCACCAGCTGTGAGCAACCAGAAGATCCAGAGCTTTTGTCCATCCATCCATCCATTCATCCTCCTGCTCTCCAGTCTGCCAGTCATCGAGACAGGAGTCATGGTTAAATGCTCCTCTCCATTGCAATATCTGTGCAAAGCCCATGAATTTAAAAAGGCCCTGAAGACACAAGGTTTTAGAAGCACGTGATAGTACTGCAGGCACCCTGGTGCTCATACATAGTGGAATAGGTATCTGCTGTGATGGGACTCGGCAGTGGATTTCATCTATGCAGCTCCTTTGTAGCTGCTCCTGAGCCACATCCGCTCTGATGCTCTGATTTTAGCAAATAGAAAATCTGTTTGAACCAACCTTCCCAGACCTATAACTGTCTGCAGTCTCAGGGAGTTCAACTCTGCTTTACAGTTGTTATCTCTGACTCTTCCTGTATTGTGGGTTGTTTCAGCTCCAAAGATCCTGTTCTCCAGTGCTGGGATTGGGATCCAGTCCCAGTTCTTCTCTGGCTCTATTTTGACTGTGGTGGTGCTCTGTTAAGGGCTGATGAGTTTTTGTTTATATGGCCTCTTCACCAGGACACCCACATCTGCAAGAAAAGTGGCCAGGGTCCCAGGGTGTTTGAACTTCAGCCTGAGCTCCTGAGCTAAAAAGCTTGAGGCAAGTTCACTGGCATCTCCTGGTTGTCCCAACTTGCTGAATCACTTGTGTTGAGTATGAGCTTTGGCTGGTCCCTGCTGAGCTCCAGCTGCAGCCTGCAGCCTGCAAGCAATGGGTGCAGTCACAGCAAGAGAGGCTTGATGGCCTGTGCCTTATAACAGGGGCTTTCTAGGATACCGATACTGTAGCCTGAGTCTCACCAGATGCTCTGGCACATGGAGGAGAGGGGGTTTCATCACTGCACATTTCCATTACATGGCCCTAGTGGACCCTCATTCCTCCCTGCTGCCTTTCCAGTATCTGCATAAGCCACAGCATCTGTAAAAGTACAGCAGGGAAGCTATCACAGTAGTAGCATAACTTTGCTTGGTGAATTTATAAAAAGAAAAGCCATCCTCCAAAAGATAATTGAGGAAGATGGCCAGGGCCCCGGGTCAGCAGTGAGGGGAGAGCCAGACCTAAGCAGTGCTGGGAATGGTCCACTCCAACCTTCTAGGAAAAACCTCTGCTTGCTTGTGATCCTGTGTCTGAAAATTAAATTGTTGACTAGCACAGCTCAGGATGTTAATGATACGTACTAAGGGGACGTGTCAGATACAGCAATAAAAATAAACCGAACTGCCTGAGGCAGGCATGGGGGAGCTCTCAGAGGAATGTAGGAAGGCTTTTCCAGCAAGCAAGTCGTCTTTGCAAGCTGCTGCAGTACGACATAGATATCTTCTGCAGGTAAATATCTGCCTTGGATCTGCTCATGCTGGTGCTTGGGAACCTTTGGAGAGTGCTGGTGCCAAAGAAAGGGAGATACGGATCAGGCCTTAAATACTATAGTAATGACATTATTAATCTATGTTACATTAGCAGCGGGAGTTTTCACTCACAAGCCTCTGAGCAGAAGCACTGAAACAAACAGGGAAACAGGTTTGTCCCAAGTACAACACACAGGTTATGAAACAGTACAAGAGAACAAGAGTGACAGGAATGGCAGGCACCAGTCCCAGCTTGGCCCCTGGCTAAGGTCATCGCAAATGTCAGACCTGGGCTCCTAAGAAACCCTTTCTGAGGCGTCTAGGTTGCAAAGCTTTGCGATTTGGGGAAAATGGGGAAAAGGGGAAAATCAGTCCAAGAGAGCGAGGTGTTTTGCACATGCACATCTGGGTGGTGTGCCAAGCACTAGGCCAGGGGGGATGGTAGCAGAGGACAGACAGAGAGCTCCTGACTGAGTGAGGACATTTCTTCAGAATGGTCTGGAGGGATGGAGCCCTTTTTCCAGCGCGGGTGGAAAAGCCATCGCAGAGAGCTGCTTGGGCATGCTCTGAAGCCATTGGAAGCCTGGAGCTCTCAAAGCTTCTCCTGTTATCCTGCAGAAGCCTTTAAAGCTTTCTGGTACCACCAAGTCCTTAGTTCTGCCCTGTTCAGCACTGGCAGAGCATCTGTAGAGCTTTCTACCTGCCTAAAGGTCATATTCCTGATTGACAACCTGGGTGAGCTGCTCGTTGTTAAAGGTGCACTTCAGTACAGCTCAGCAGCTACCTGAGACTCAACGGTCATTAGCAGCTGAGGAAAGAAGGGCTCGGTTTTAGGTCTCTACCCTCAAGGTAGGATTGCTTGACACTGTGACCTTGCTGGAGCTTGAATGTTTGAGCTGGAGATTTGGAGGGAGGGGGCTGTGTCTGCAGCCAGGCATTCAGACAAAGAGCTTTGGGGGTTTCAGATGTGCCAGTAAAGGGACTCTGCAGCGCTGCTGAGACCTTTCTTTGCAGCTCTAGTGGTGACCCAAGGACAATAGGATCACCCACCAAATCCCTGGTCTGCTGGCCATAATGATGGTGGAGAGGGGTTAGGAAAACAGGTGATTTTCTAAGGGCTGTTATGAAATGTGAAAGGCACAGTGCTGTGATTGAGGTGGGCTCCTGAGGCCACTGGTGTAGGGATGCATCAGGCCCAGCTCCTGCAGCTGAAATTCATCAGCACGTTCCACCTCTGAACAGCTCTTGGACCCTTCTGGCTGTGCTCTCACTGGGTGACACGCTTTATCCTCTCTCACCCCTTTTCTTCTCTCTGTGCAAACCTCATACCCTAAGATGTGTAGCAAAATGGAATTAAAAGATGAAAAATAATGACTCCGGTTATTGGTGGCTCAGGCTAGATGTGGGATGCTAAATTGCACTTCTCAGGGTTGCCAGAGAGGAAATACAGCATTTATTACTTACTTTTTTTTTTCTGGAAAATATTAAATTCTTCTGCAAGCTGGTTATTTTCCCCAGTGTTCAGCTCTGACCCATTTACCTCCTTGCCAGAGGGTAATCACACCCCAGTGCCACCTCCTGAACAGTCAGGACTGCTGCTGCGTGTGTCGCTGTCACTTAGTGCCAGATGCCGGGGGAGAGTCTCCTACTCCCTGGCACGGCTGACGGACTCCAGCCTCTTCATTATCGCCACAGTGAACTTCCTGGCAACTGCTGCCAGCTGAGCAGCGTCAGGCAGTGTCCCTGCTTGTGTTTCAGCCTCTCTGTTCCCAACCAAAGGGAGCAGGGTTTGAAGTTTGCTCTCAGGTGTAACTTCTTTGTGCTCTGAGCCCTATCCCCTTTGACGGTATATTTAGTACTACACCTAAGCCTCCCTGTCTCTGGAAAGCAGTGGTGCTGGTTGTACGTGGCTGCTAGTTGTAGAAAACAGCTCCTTCTTCTTTTTCGATCTTTAATTACTACCTTGGAAAGACCTGTTGCCACCACAGGCCTTGCAGTGTGCCAGACAGATGGTGAGGAGCCAGTCCATTACCTCCTCGAGAGAGAGAAATGATGCAGAATGATTTGGCTGGCACAGGCGCACAAGGGTCAGCATGAGGGACCTGCAGTAAAACCTTCACACACAGCACCAGGCTGTGCACCGGGCTCCCTGCACTCCCGTCTCCTTGGTGTTTGCCAGAGTTAGTGGAAGGAGAGATGAGGTCTGGTGAAAGCTGCAGGGGTGAAAGTGCAACCCCACACACATACCCAAACCCCCTCCCCACCACTTGCCTCTAGTCCTGGAGCTCTGAGCTGATGGCACCAGTTGCAGATTTGTCCTGCATCTGCTTATGGTGCTGTTGAGAACAAAGCCGAAGAGCTGACGGGAGGAGAGCATAGCTGCTGATCCCACCCTCAGAACCCAAATTTGGGGGCAACGGGTGCTGGGTGGCCTTTGCTCTGTCTTAGGAGATGAGTTGCACAGTTCTGCATCTCCTGTGGACTCCAGCACCCCTGCATCTAGCCTTGACCCGTTGTGACTGGCACCAAGCTTCAGCCGTAAGAGGAGGGCGGTTCACTACCTCAGCTTCTTCATGGCACAAAGGGACCACTTGTGTGGCTGGATGTAGTGGAGGTGTGGAGCAGGTTGGGCTATGGCAGAGTGGGAATGGGCTGTTGAAGACATCACTGAGTGTCCCCAGAGCTCCGTGTTTGCTTTTGGCTGGACCAGCTGCTGGAGCGGATGGCAGAAAGGGGATTGGGGTTAGCTGAGCCCGGAAAGGGGATAGGGGTTAGCTGAGCCCAGTCCTGCTTCAGCAGGGAACAAGCTCTCTCTCTGCTCAGCAGCTTTATGGCCATCTACTCTGTGGCCAACTATAAAATAAGCTGGTACCACCCACATCACTGATGCTGCACATCCCTGACATGCGATTTGAGGGCTGTCTGCCCTTGCAGGATGTAAGCCAAGGAGCAAGGCTGGCAGAGGCAGACACTTCAGCTCACCTCTGAGCCAAGCCAGGCAATCTTCTTCCAGTTGCAACCTGCAGACCTCAGCCTCAGGCTGAAGCTCTCATCTGTTCCTCTCCACAGGCAGCCCTTTGCAGGGGAGTGCATTCGGTTCAGGGGTTTGGTCATTGGACTGGTAGCGATGCCATGCATGCCTGTACCAGCACAAGTCACCTGTCATCCTTCTTGCCCTTCAGTCAGGGTTCAAACTCTTCCCTACCTCCCCAAAAACGCTGGTAACTCCTGGCTGGCCTGGGCATTAAAGAGGGACCCAGCAACTAAACTCCCTTCTTGCCCTGCAAAAGGATGAGACAAAGCTTGACAGGTGACCCTGCTGTCCCAGGATATGTTTGACAAACATGCAGGGTGCTAAGGGCCCGCCAGAGATGCCACTTCACAGGGACACTGAATTTGGGCTGAATCCAGGCTAAACGTTTTCAGTTCCTCTGAATCCTCTATCCCTGCAGGAGGTTGAAGCCTGCCTTTATTTATCCTTCTGCCAGTCCCACTGAGAATTCAAGGGCATGCATCTCACAGCTAAAGGTGGCCTATATACTTCGATGCCAGGAGAGACTGTCTCTCCCCAGCCTGTTTATGCATTTGATTTCTGATTTGCAGGAAGGACTATGGACCATGTCCCAGGTCTTGTTAAAGAAAGCAATTTCTGCTCTCGGTTTTTAAAGAGCAGTTCTCTCAGCAGCGTAAATCTGAGTGGGGAGGTTTTATGCTGGATGACAGAGAGGAGTCCAGGCTTAGGATATTTTTACCATAGCTTATACAAAGCTATTTGACATAGTGAATGGATTTGGGGGAGTTGTTTCTATTTTTTTCTTCTTCTGAGGAAGAAGCATTGACGTTTACCTTGGAAGACAGCCTGAACATGTCATCACCTAAAGGCAGGGTGTCCTGACCACAGCAACTTGTGTTGTTTGTAACAAGTTTTGTGGGATGTGCATTGCTGCTGTGAGATCCTACCTAGTGCTGTGATCCTGTCAGATCTCACAAAGTGGCACAGAGCCAGCTCATGGAAGGCCTCCGAAGGAAAGCTTGGCTCTCTGAGACACTTCTTCTCATGGTAATACGACGCCCTGGCCGAGGGTGCTGCCTGGCATCTATTTGAGGCAGCAACTGAATGTCCTGGTTTGTGATGGCCATCACAGACCTACTGTCATGGGGATGTTATTTTTGCTGTCTTTCCCCCAGTCCATCCTGCCTCCCTCAGGTCTCTGTGCTTTCCTGGTGAGATGCAGGATTCGTCCCCATTGCCTCTTCAGTAATGCTGTCAGGAAATATGGGGCCATGCACTGTTGAACAACTGCCATGCTCCACCCCAGATGTGGACCAGGTAAAAGTACCTATGCTCATAGGTTCTCTTTGAGATCTCCAAAACCACCACAATGATGTAAAACAGCAACGTGCCCCAAGTAACTAATCTCTTCTCTTTTTCTTTCCTCCCTCCCCCTTGTCCCCTCTCCTCTCCCCGTTGCCTCCCCTTGCAGTGGCAGGCCATCTCTCTGACAGTCATTGAGAAGGTTCAGATAGCAGCGGCCATCCTGGGTTCACTCTTCCTCATCGCCAGTATCTCGTGGCTCATCTGGTCGACCTTCAGTCCTTCGGCCAAATGGCAGCGCCAGGACCTGCTCTTCCAGATCTGCTATGGAATGTACGGCTTCATGGACATTGTCTGTATAGGTGGGTGATCGTATCTCACGGCACGGCCAAGGTCGCCCGCCCACTCACACGCGGAGAGGAGCGGGAGACAGCGTGGAGAGCCAGCCAGTGCAGCTCAGCTCGGATTGAGCATCCCTGGCTTTTCCACCTCTTTGCTTTTGTGGCACCTTTTTTACAGTCCTCTCTGCTCGTCTGGGCAGCCCCAGGGTGTCTCCTTGGCTGGGCTGGCAGAGGGACCTGCAGCAACCCCAGAGAGGAACAAATCTCTCTTCAGAGCAAGAAGAGGGTGGGAAGGTCTCAGGCAGGCTGGGCATTGTAAGGCTTTTGAGAAACTCCTTCCTTTCTGGGACAGCTAATTTAGGGACTGCCCCGTGGTTGGGTACGGCAGGGTCTCTCCACGCGCAACTCCTTGCCTCTCCAGCCCGGTCTCTCTGCCGGGCAGGGGTGGCTGCCCCTTCTTCAGCCCACCCTGGAGCTGCAAGTCCCAACCAGCCCAGGCCGTGGCCCAGCCTGGGGTCGTTGTCAGGTTGCTCTGAGGACAAAGCTGCCCCACACTGAGCAAGTCCAGACAGCAAAGCAGATGCTGGCAGCCTGGCCCCAGCAGGGTCTCCCCGAGAGCTTGAGCTGTAGCCCCAGCGCAGGTCTGCGGGATGGGGGGACGTAGCTGACGATACCTGCAGAGGCACTCACCATCCAGGCCGTTGAAAGGGCGGTGGTTACCGAAACAGCCCAGGGAACACCAGCCACCTCCAAACGTGCTCCTGAGCAGCGTCCACCCAAGCACAGGCCACCAGATAACGTCAGTCCAAGTGACCCTTCCAGGAAGCAAAGAGGGTCCCAGAGAGCTCTTCGTGTCTGGGTCCTTCCATCATTGGTATAAAGGCAGAAGGAGCCTCCCAGAAACTCGGTGGGACAAGGCAGACCTCTTGACTTGGTGGATATGAGTTTTGTATGGGTAAAGCCACTCCAGAGGGAAGGAGCATGGCCTCCAGTTCAGCCCTCAGGAGGAACAGGACAGACTATATCACAGAGCAGCAGTTGGTGAAATTGGGGTACAGAAGTAAAACAAACCCAGCGGCAGGGACAGAGGTCTGGACCGCACACCCTGGTATCCGGGTTCAAATGGCTCTTGGCTTCAGCATCCTTCCAGCACAGGAGTTGGGCCTGCTGAAACCCAGGCCAGTTCCTCCCACTGTTGCCACCACTGTGTTGACAATGAGAGGTGAGCTTGGCCTGTAGAGATCATCCTGCTCCTTCATGAGATGCTGGTGGAGCTACCACATCTCTCCAGGAACAAAGGGTGGCAAAGGGGGTGAAAGAGAAATGGGCAGCACCCATATGTTGGCACAAGAGCCACTGGTGACATCCTCTTGCTGGTGGAACTGAGAGTGGAAAAAAAATTGTCCCTATGTGTGTGTGGTGTGTGTTTGTGTTGCCTTGTTGGCAGAGGACAGAAGTGGAGAGCCCTGGCCTGGGCAGACATCAGTAACATGATTAACTGGCTTTGCTAAAGCTTCAAGAGCTGAGGGGAACTGATTAGCTCATCTGTCAATAGGAGCTAAATCCTCCCACATGGCAGAGAACAAACCACTCCAGCCGTGAACTGAAGGGGAGCTGGGTAGACAGATTCAGATTTGAGGTTGTTTCTTTCTTATTAATTTTTTTAAGGGTCTGGCCTCTATTTCTCTTTTCCAGCTTCTCTGAGGAGAAAAAAAGCCCCTTTGCGTCTTCACTGATGCCACCATTAAGCTCAATGCCCCAAGCTGGGAGCTTGGATTTTTTTCCAGCCAAAGAGCAAGCAGCCATCCCATTCCCAGGAACATTTCAGAGTTGTGGCTTGGGGCAGCCCCTGTCTCACGGTCCTCCCCGTGCAGTTGGCAGTCCTGGTGGGCCAGGCATGCTGACTTTCCCAAAACTCAAAAGCAAGTGGGAAGCATTATAGATGCAGCGAGTTAACATGTCTGTATGTGGCTTCTCTTGCCCAGCACCTCAGAAACTACCCAGAGATGGCTCCACTTGTGCTGTGTGCAGCCTGTCTGCCTGTGCTGCCAGGCAGCCCACCCATGCTCGACCAGGAGAGATGATGTTCTGGACCATGTGAGCTTTTGTATACATTTCCCTAGAAAAGCTTATATGTGCATGCAGCCAGCCCTCTGCCCCTGCCACGCTCCAGTGTAAAACTTGCTTGTATTGTGCATCAATACCCTTTGCAATCCCAGCTGCTGCCACTCCCGGTCTGCAGTGGAGGGGAAGGGAGCTCTGAGCAGTGCTAGCTGGGATCTGGTGTTCACTCTCCTCCTCCTCCTCCTCCTCCTCTTCTTTCTCTGCCCAGGTTGAACCAAGTGACAAATGAGGTCTTCACAGGGAGCTGTGACTCCCTGGCTGTCAATGCAGTCAGGTCTCTCCTCTGAGGGACTTCTCTCCAGCCCTGCTGATTTCAGGGGGCTGCACCAGCGCTAGCCAAAAGGCTGGTCTGTATGGTGGAGAGACCGGGCCGGGTCAGGCCAGCAGAAGGGGCTGATCAAAGGAAACTCCGCAACTGGGTTTAATTCCTCATTCATTGTAGCTTTGCTTGACTGTGATGGATGCAGCAATGCCAGCTCCCTAGAAGACTCGCAGTGAGTTCCTCACTGTGGAACCACTATTCTCCCTCTCTTTTATCCATCTCCCAAACCTTGCAGCCTCGCACAGGGTCTTTGATCTCAGCTGGGCAAAGCTGGCTCCAGAGATTCAGAGTTCTGCTCCTAACTGCCAGTATGGCCTGAGGCCTCTTGTTACTCCTCCCTGGGCTTTAGTTCCACTTCTGCAAGTTCTGGATAAAACCTCTTATGGATAATTGCAGTGACAACGGTTCTTGAAATACCAGGGTGCTGTCTGTGCATTTCGGTGTCTCCTCCTCCGCAGTCCAGCCCTTTTTGCCTTTTGCTTTCCAGCCTGTGGGTGGGTAGGAAGACTTCGGAACTAAGAAATGCTCAGTGATGGGGAAAGAGCAGGACATTAAGTGCACTCAGGTCTACCACATTTGTTTTTTTCAGCTAATGTAACACACACATGGTCTGTGCATTTTTTCATAACAGGCTGGGCAGCTTTAGCTAGCAGAATGCTATACTGTATGTCCTACACTAATTGTATGAATTCCAATTGTTCCTTCCCCCAGTTTGACCCCAAGTTTTGCTTTCACTGGCAGAGTAGCAGAGATTTGAAAGACAAGGTATTTACTAAAGAGCAGATGTGCTGAAGCAGAGCTGCACTGTAGTTCCTGCTAGTTCCCACTTTGGTTGTCTCATGTCCATTGAGTAGCCAGCGACATTTGTCCAGGAGGCCAGATTACACACCCTGTCACTGGAGGTTCTCAGCAGGACACTTCCTCTGGCACCGTAGAGTCTCAAAGCTGGAAAAGACACCAAGTCTGCAGAGATCCTGACTATCGTCAGACAGGGAATATGCACCTAGTCAGCAACTGCCTAGCTGTTTTGTGTGATCTCCTCACTACCAAGTCATTAGGGATTTAGGTAGCAATTTGCCAAGACAGAGATATCTGTGGCAATTTGCATGGGCAATCCCATGGCAGCACTGGTCTTTCCAATGTGGAGTCAAAGGTGAGGGCATGAGTGCTCACTTGCACGTATAGTTCCCTAAGCACAAATCATTTTGTTGTTATCTTCACTTGAGCTGTACTTAATCTGAAACAGTCAGATCACCTCCAAACTGAGCTCTCAAAATGCGGCTGTTAATTCAGAGACTATTGATCCATGTATCAAAATCCAGGAGTCTTAGGTTTGACCCTCAGCAACTCACATTCAGTAATACACTAGTTTTCTTTGGACTTTGCTAGATTCTAGCATGCTCCACAAAAACAGTTGTAAGGGACAGACACCATTTGCTACGCCTTCACCCACCATGGAAACAAATCCACAACCAAAGTAAAATGAATCTGCTCCTTGCGACCAGCAGGACAGATGGTATGGCCCCAAGTACCAGAAGCTACGTCCATCTGGGCAAGATGTGCAAGATGGTCTTTCAACATTGTTCTCCCCTTTGCTCTCAGACATCTAACAGGAGGGCAGGAAGCACTGGAAAGGATTGCTTGGGATTTGTGGGAGTCTCCAATACTGGGGTTTTTTTTAAGAACCTGTTAGAAAACATATGTCAAGAACAGGTTGTGGAGAGATGATCCCAGATTGTGAAGGAGGAACAGACTAAATGCTTCTTGATATCCAGCCAGCCCCAGCGTCTTTGATTCTGATCTCTCTCTTACGTGTGCTATCTCTGGTCATGTCTGTAGGACAGATATGAGAGTTGGATTAAACTAGAAACTGGTAATGGTGCCAGCATAGGTATTACTCTGCTATGAAGCCATCTACAACACAGACATTTGAGTTCAGCAACCAGGAAGTGACTGAAAAGTGAGATGGGGACTGTTCATTTGATTAACTGCTCTCTCCATGGGTCCCTGAGAGGCAAATCCACAAAGCTAGCATAGAGAGGGATTAGCAGAAATGCAGTTATCGAAATGCAGAGATAAATGGAGTGAGCTTTCATAGGCCTGAGTTACTGAGTAGGGAGAGTAGCAGCTTAGAGCTGGGCTATAAATCCTGAGAGATACCTGCCTGTTAATTAAGTGACAGTCCTTGGAGGGCGAAGGAGGGGTTTGCCTCTCTCTCTGTCAAGGTGCAATTAGGGAAAGTCAGCGTTTGTAGATTAAGGTGTCATTTGGGGTCAGGAGGACAGGAAACCATCTCCTGTTAAGCAAGGAGCAACTCTGCCAGTTAATGAGAGCGTGTCACATTCTAGGCTGAGGCATCTCCAGATCAGCTCCAAGGGGGAAGCGCGTCTCAGGAAGGCCATTAGCAGGCTGTGTGCGCAGGGCTGTCACTGTTATGGTTTGTGTGTGCTGTCCTGCTTGTGCTCACACAGGGGTATGGCTGTGGCTGGCATGCTGGGGGGTTTATTCTCAGTGATGCAAAAGCAATCTGATCTGCATCTCCTTGGATCGCTGTCTGGTGGGGACTGTTTATCTGCCCATGCCCACCCAGTCCTTGCTCTCTGACTCACCCTGCCTTGGTGCTGACAGCCGCGCACTTTCGCAAGCACTAAATCCTCATGCTCTTTGAAGCTTTTCCCTCGCTTTCCTTGGCAGCCAGTCCCTGAGGATATTTGCCTTCACAACAGTAACTGCACTGCAGCTCAATAGCACAAGAGACAGGCAAAGCAGGACCATTCATCCTGCCAACGATTTTTGTTGGCACACCGTGGCAATCCATTACAGATCAGGAAGTGTGTGCCCGCTGTTTTTAATCCCAGCTGCCAGCAAGAATAATCAAAAGCATCCAGTATGTCTGACGGCATCTCAGCACAACCATAGGTAATAACATAAGAAATCAATAGCCAATTAAAACTGATCCACAGCATTTGATCTTTCATAGTGCAATGGGAACAGTAATTAATGGAGTTTCCTTGAGACAGTCACAATTCAAACTTCCTGCCAAGACTAATGTGGTTTTGTTTTAAATGAGCTTTGCTTCCGAGAGGAAATGCCAGGCTGAGGTAGCTTCAGGGTGTTTTCTGGCCAGGTCACTCAGGCCCTCAGCATTCAAAGGATTTAGGAGTCAAAGTCCCAATCAAATAAAGAGAAACTGAGAAATTAAGTGTCTTCAGGGTCTTAATCTGTATTGATCTGATTCTCAAAAGGAAAGCAGATGTTTTCGTTCAGGTCTGCATAGTCCCCCAAGGTACAAAGTAGGAAGAATTGCTACAGCAGTAGGGAATCAGTTCTGGGGAAGTACCAAGCCTATGCCTTGGCTTGATGACACCCTAAAGGCAGAGCACAAGGCAGAGAAGTTCAGCAAATGTCTTCAGAGGAGAAACCTGAGACCAACCCAGACAGCAAATGTGCATGGCTTCAACATACCTGGAAGAGACCCATGAGGGTATGCAGAAGTCTTCTGGGCCCTTCAGCTTAATGCATTGCTTGCCACGCTGTTCATGCATTTCTAGCCCAGTTTGCCTGCAAACTGGAGGTACCAGGAGCTAACTGGAGTGACCAGAACCAGGCCCCATCATCAGAGCAGGCAGTTGGGATAAAGTCAAGTAGCCAATTCGCTTTTTTTACACTGTGAATCCTGGTTTGCATACATTCAGCCACAACGTGCGTGCTTGAAAAATCACTCAGCAAATCATTGATTTATCAGCTGTAAAGGGGGGTGTGGAGACAGGCACATTCCCCACAGCATGTGTTGTGGGGCTCTCAATCCAGTTGGGCAGGGACCATCCCGCGAGAGCAGTCGTTGAGGGCCCTGTACCTGGTCCAGCAGCAGGAGAAGCGACGCTGCACAGCCGATCTGCCGACCAACTTCTTGGCAGCTATCCAGGAACAGCGGGCGCTCGGCAAAGCCGAGACATGCCACCCCTCTGTTCCTGAAAGATGGGACCTATTTTTGTCTAATGCTGCATTGATTATTCAATAAGAGAGCAGAGTGGGCCAGCCGGCATGCATGCATTTGTGCTGCTTTCACCAGTGGGCATTTCTGCAGAGGCTCAGTGCGCCTGCTGAACTCCAGTGCAGCTCCAGCAGCTCTCCACAGAACAAGCACGTCGCTGCTGAGCAAAGAGCCACGGGGTTTGGACCTGGCTCTGAACCCCCTCCGTTTTTGCAGGGAAGGAGCTTGGCTTCCAGCACAGTCAGAGCAGCACCTGGCCTTTCACACATGTCCTTTCAACTCCACAATCCTTCACCACATCCATCTCCATGCAGTTTCCCACTGTTGCAACAGGGCTCCGGAGATGTATTTTGTCATGAATAACCATATGGTGCTCTTTGCTTCAGTGGATCAATGTGTTTAGCATTTAACGAGGGCAACATAATTAACATTTTCTGAGGGGGAAAAGAAATCCTTTTACCTTGCGAACTGCATCTTGTGATTTCGAGGGTGATACATTATAATCGGAATGATGCTTCCCTGTCACTAAACCCCGTGGTGGAATTAAGTGCCTGGTGTTCCTGGGTTAATATCCCATCCATGGGCAGAGGCAGAAGCACTCACCTGTCTGTCACAGCTTCTACACCACAGCAGGAGATTCCCTTGTAGGCAGCTGGTAGGACCTCCTGCACCAGCTGCATAAATTGTACTGTCTAGTAAAGGCTGGAAAAAGTCCTCAGCTCTGTGCCAGGCTGTGTTTTTCCAACTGCCTTCTGTCCCGTTGCTCCTCCTACTACAGCCTCCATCCCCGCAGACATGTTACTCCTGGAGGTGAGAGGCTGTGGTCCATGGCATGCCGTTGTGGCAGTAGCAAGAGAAGTCAACTCCATATTCAAAGATGAGACCGCAGGGGAGTCATCCCCTGTGCAGAGTGGGTGAGGCTGCTTTTGTGTGTCCTCAGCTCTGTAGGGAGACAGAGACAGAGGTAAGAAGAGATTAACATGAAGCCACATTAATCCAGTTTTGGGATTGCTTCTTAAAGTAGCAACTGATCAGTTCTTCTCCTGGAGGGATGGCTACTTACCAACAAAGCCATCTTTCAGACCCAGCTACAAAAGTCTCTAAGCAAGAACAGTGCAAACAGGCTCATGGGTGATCTCAGGTCAAGCAGTGCAGGTTTCCCTCACTGATGGGAACAAGTCTTGGCTTTGCTAAACTTATTCTGCCTGGAATTTACTCCGTGAAGCAGTGCTTTTCTTCCTGAACCAAGATGCACTGATGGCAGCCACAGCCTGAGTCCCTCTGCCCCATGGCAGAGCTGGATCCACAATATCCATACGACCATGCAGTGTTTGGCAGAAGTTGTTCAATAGGATTAAATAATGCCAAAGATCCTGTACGCAGTACTCCAGCCAGCACTTTACCTTCTTGGAAGAGGTCCAGCCAGCATACAAAACCACAGCAATGACACTCAGACGGGGCCAATGTGGAGTGGGCAGTCATCACTGTCTGCTGAATGTGGAGAAGCCTGAAGAGCCAAAGGTCCGGGCATTTACTGTGCCAGGTGGGACAATTCACTGTGCTCAGCCACGGCCACATCACAGACCTCCCTGTGTCCTACAAGACTCAGGTCTCACCCAGACCTTTGCTGCAGACTTAGCCACTCTCAGTTCCTTTCACTGCTTTCATTCTTGTCAGCTTAGCATTGATGGATCCCGTAAGCATACATGAACTCTTACCTGCCGCTTTCAGGCCTGCATCAGCATTCACTGAGCTGGGCATTGCAGTCCGTAAAGGTCTTCAGCTCTGTGGAAGAACCTTGTATACCCAGAGCAGGAAGGCAAAAGTTTTGCTTTCCCAGGGATCCTAGCTGGTGATGGATCAGAAATAATAGACCTTGTCCTCTTGCCACTTTCCTTAGTTTTAAATAGTGCCCCTGTATGAGAGGTGAAGTCATTTGCAGGGGAGAAAGCAGGGTGAGACCTGCAGGGGCACTGTGGGGGAGCAGAGAGGAAAGGCTGCAGCACCCAAGGTGGAAGGCTCCTGGAAATCTCACAGAAATCCTGGGGTCTGCAATGACAGCTGTGGAGGACAAAGCAGCCAAACAGACTGCACCGTAGTGTGTCCTAGGGATACATTCATCCCAACAAAAGGCTGGCCAAAGAGCACCAGGAGCACCTTCTACCTCACGTCCTTGGGCTGCCTTCCCGCATGGCGGTGGGGAAAGATGCCCGCATCTCACTCCCACAAGGGTGTAGAAGCAATTGCAACACACACACCAACCTGTAAGTTCAGAGGCGCTTCCAGGTCCATTAGTAGTTTATGTGCCCTACGTTACCCTGGAAGATGCTCTCTTAAGGGTGATCTGTACTCACCTTTCTGTCTCTCCTAACTGGTCCCTATTCCTGTTAGTGAAAGAGCACTTAGGTGGCTGGAGCAGTCTGGAGGGATTGGGCTCAGGCAGGACCCACATCCCTTAGAAAATGAAAAACTGTGAAACTATACCCATTTTTTCTTACAGAATTTCATTTGCTAATAAAAGCAGAGAGGGAGGCACTAGTTCTACCTTCAATAAGCAAATGTCATGTTTTGATCAGTATTGAACAAAGCATTTTGATTTAGCATTTAGAGATGACTGCTCATGCTGAGTATTTTAAATTCAGTGTCAGAACTGGAATACAATATTAAAAAAAAAATTCAAGTCCAAATGAAACATTCTCACCTGTCTGAAAATATGTATGTATTCTTCCATTCTGGGGGACAGCATGACTTTTTCAAGTCTCACTCCAAGCGAGTGTGAAGCCATATTTCCAAGCCCTACACAAACAGTGCTGCTTTAAAGAAATGTCCCAGGAATGGCTGAGGATGCAGCATGACTGCACAGGCAGCACTTTGGTTGAAGTACCATTAGCTATAGGATAGAAAGGTTCAAGACCCAGACCTGGAGGACTGACTGCCGTGGTGCAAGTGTAGTGAAATAGAAGCTGTGCTTTTTCTCTCCTCAACATGAGTGTCCACCTCCATAGACTTCTGTCAGGCAATGTCTGGAAACAGAGACCCAGAGACTAGGGTGTGCATTTGGCCAGTGCTCTGTTCAATCCAGTTTGAAATTATTTTCTACTCCCTTCTTTTAAAGACCTAAGAGTATGCACACCTGCACACAACAAGTGACTCTCACCTCTCGTGCACAGAGTCCTTTCAAGATGTGGGGTGTTGTTCCCATCTCCATTTTAAATTGGGGGAAAAAAGGCACTGAGAGAGTCTATACAATCCTAGTTACAAAGCAAGGAGGGGAAACTTTAAGGGAGCAAGGAGGTATATGGGTAAGGCCTCCAAGCCCTATCCTTCCTATACTGGCACAGTTATGGGTAGACTCACAAGTGGGGAATGATGCTGGAGATGTATGATTCAGAGGCAAGGCTGTTCTGCTAGTGGAGCTCCAGTCTTCATTTATTTATTTGCTTTTTCCAGGAAGAGTCTCATTTATTGCTGCCTGCATAGCTAGAGACTGCCCTTTAATCCTCTGCTTTATCATGCACTGTGAGTTAAATACCACAGGAGTACAAGAGCCCTTAAGGGCACAACATCCATTTTGCTGTAGCCGTCCACAGCCAGCTGAGTTTACAGAGTGCTTTTTTTTATGGTTTATCTATTGCCTGAGCAAGGATTTCTCTGGGTTTTATTTTACCCATTTTTGCTGTTATTTCTTGGTTTGGGGTTTTTTTTGTCCCAGTTTTGAGGCAGATGTAAAAGTGCTAGTCTGGGCAGGGCAAGAAAAAGTTGTGGTGGTTGGTAGCTTCTGTGCTTACAGCTGAAAATACTGTGGCATTTCCAGAGCAATGGTGCTGCTGTGTGCTGTTCCCCAGGGTCAGCCCAGCTCCTCTGTCACAGATGGCATCTTGAAGACAGCTGATGCTATTTTCCCATTGCAAACAAACCATGTGGGAGTGCTGAATGAAAAGGAATTTCCTGTCCCTTGGACACCTCCTATCAGCTCCTTAATTTTGCCAGTCTTTCCTCATTTGGGGCTTTACCAGCTCAGCCCTACAGGGCCCAGCCCATGTGTTGTAGAGGAACGTGAGGGTGGGCAGAGGACATAAATGAGGTTGGCTGCCCTGGGATGAAGGCAGCACCTCGCAGAGAAGCTGGCATCTACCTGGCAGCCATAAAAGCTCCCCCAATGCTCCTACAACATACTGCCCCCAGCTGCCACCAGCTCCCCAAGGCCAATGACAGGCAGTCCTACCTGTCCTCTCAATTCATCCCACTGGATAAAACGTTCCTCCTCTCCCAGCTATAAATGCCACGTACGTGGGATGGACTGCTCCTGCTTCCGAGAGGAACCCATAGCACCCTATGCACACAGGAGTCACTGCCACATACTTGTGTTACATGAACCCATGACGTGCTGCAGTGTCATGACCTGGAAATTGTCTCCTGCTGTATAGCTCAGCAGCACCCTGCAAAATCACAGTGCTGCTTGGAGGAGAGATGCTGCCGGCTGTCACACCAAGAACTCCCATCAGTAATAAAAGAGCTGCCTCCTTTCCCTGGCTCCGCATGCTCAGCCCCAGTGTGGTGACAGAGGCGAGGTCTACCACGATCGCTCATCTGGTGGAACAGCAACTGTGGGGACCCTCTGCGATGCCGGCGTTCTGGATCCATCTCCCACCTGGCAAGGCTCTCACTGAGTCTGGAGGCGGTTGTTAATGGCTGCAGAGAGCTTGGGGCATAGCCTGACCACCTGCCCAGATGGGACCTGCTGCTCCTGTTGCTCTGCCAGATGGAGCAGAGGAGGCAGGGAAGGAGAAGGGCTCTTGCTGCCTCTGTGGGGGGTCCTGGCCCACCTGGGGCTGAGGAAGCCAGAGCCATCCTTGAACCCCAGCTTGCATGAGAGGAGGCAAGCCATAATAAGCACAAGGTTTGCCTGTTAGTCAGCAGTTGAAGGCTTGGGGGGCAGCCTGTTTGTGCTGTTAATGACCCAAAATGGAAGAGTCCATACCTCCATAAAATACCTCCCCAAGACAGCTGGGAGCAGCTTTTCTGCGTACACTGGTGGGGGCTCTGCCCAGGCCATGGAGGTCTCACCCTTTGAGGGGCTCAGTTTCAGTTTTGCTGGAGTTGCGGCCCCTGTGGCCTGAGGAAAGCCAAGCATGGTGTACACGTCGGTGTGAAAGCTGCCTGCCAGTGGAGCCCCATCACAACAAATGCACTTAAAGGGCGTTGAGCAGAAGAAGGAGTGTTTTGTCTTCCCCAGACCCATGGGCTCCATGACAGCACCTGTCATCCAGTGGTCAACAGCACTCAACAGGGTCCAGCCGGCCCAGTTCTGCCAAGCCAAAACACAGCCCAGCTTTGTACATATTTAATCAGTTCTTTAGGTATTAAAAAAAGTACATGGAGAATGATTGATAAGAAAATGCCTGATTATAATCAGCTAATTATTTTTTCCATATGCTAAGCATTCACTCGAGCTCTAATCATTATGAATACATTTTCAGTTTATGCTATATGTCATTCAATGCTGGACATTTCTCAGCTTGCACACCTTCCTCGTACAGTTCCAGCATTATTCAGAGGAGACCTTTGCTAGATGTCTTGTGGACTGGAGACATCCTGCTCACTGGTCCAGTGTCTTGCCAGTCTAAAAGACATCAGGGCTCCCAAGTTACCCATTACCTGGACTTCTGTGTGCAGGATAGACTGTCCACTAAGCTCTCGAAACATTTTGGGGACAAAATTAATATTTTGGAAGGCAGAGATAACAGTTATGAAGGAGTCTATACTTCCTATTTGAATTCATCTGAAAGCAAAGAATCCTTGAAAAATCTGTGTGTAGCAGTAGTTTGTATGAAAAGTGATTGTGCGATGAAAGCATTCCTGAGCTGAAGAAAAGTATGATGTGAGGATAATGGACTCCAGAAAAGCAGCGGCAGCAGCCTCAGGGGACCAGAGCAGCGAGTGTCTCCTGGGAAGGGAATCTGAAGGATAAAAGAACTGCGAACAGCTCGAGGCTGCCAAAAGGGATGATACTAAAGGCACAACAGCAAACTGTGCCTGTGCAGGGGAAAGCTCAAGCGTGGGAAGAGAGCACTGAGGCTGCATCAGGAGCTCTTTGAGGACCCAAAAATCAGAAGAGGCAATCACACAAAAGGCAGAAAGAAGAGCCTGCAACTAATGAAAAGTCTCTGGAAATCACACAGGCATGGGGAGCCATCAGAGCTGAACCCCGGGATGACCACCCAGAAATACAAAAGGCAACAAGAAATGGGTCCATAAGCATATGTAAAGTAAGAAGAAGAACAAGGCAAGTCTATGAGCTCAAATAATATTTGATACAAAAAGGGCCAAAGAGTTAAATGTTGCCTTTGTTTCAATCTTCAAAACTTAAGCGGAATAATTTTAATGAGGAGAAAGGAGCCCAGGGCAGAATCAGAAAAGAACAGACTCAAAAATATTCAAATGAGTTAGCTCTGTCCTTGTCAGCATGTCCTAATGAACTTCAGAGGAAGCTGCAGGAACAGCCTCTGACCCATGAGCATTTCATCATCAGGAACTTGGGGAGGATGCAGGAGGTGCCAGGCAGCTGGGGAAATGCAAGCAGAGTACCTAGCTTTAAATATAATCTCTATCATTAAAGAAGGTAGGAACTGAGGATCAGGGAAATGAAGGGCAAATCAGCTTAACTGATTCATAGAAAGATATTAGAGTAATTTTTTTAACAAACCAACTGATGAGCATGAGAGTATAACCGCATCTAATTTGGGAGGGGAATTGTCCTAGTGGCTAAGGACAAAGCAGTCTGATATTCCGTGACTTGGGCAATGCTTTTGGTGCTTTGGCTTAAGATTCTCCTAAACAAACCAGAGAAATGTGGTCTAGACTAAATAACTGTAACACAGGTGTACAGCCAATTGAAAAACTGCTTTCTCAGTAGTTGTCAGTGGTGGACTGTAAACTGGAAACACGTTTCAAGTAGGACTGTTTTGGACTCTGCTCTCTTCAATATTTTTATTAATGGCTTAGATAATGAAATAGGAAGTGCTGTTATAAAATTCACAGATGACACCAAGCTTGGAAAGGCTGCAAACACTCTGGAGGATCAGATCAGCATTTGAAATGATCTTGGCAAATTGGAGAAATCAACAAGATGGAATTGAATAAAGAGAAGTGCGAAGCACTACCCTTAGGAAGGAGAAATCAGAATCCCAAACACAAGCTGGACCAGGCAGTCACACTGCTGAACACTGTGATTCTGTGACATATCAGTTTATTTCATTAGGGTATTGAAAGCAAAGTGGGGTGTACAGTGCTGATTCTGCATCTCTCTGCACTAGGGACTGCACCCTCCTGGGGAGTTCACTTGCAGAAAAAGGGGGGCAGGATGAAGAGGTTCTGCAGATGATGAACAGGAGTGAGGAGAGGGAGGGCATTACCTGATTCCCCACCTGATCAGCTCCGATGTTCACATCTCCTCTCCCAAAACAGCCCAAGTGCAGAGTCCTACTGGTGCCACAGCATAACTTTCAGTTATGAATCCACCTCTTCCCACTCCCTCGTTCACCCTCTTCCCTATTGCCTGCAGAGCACAGCTCTGCAGCCTTGAGTCTTGGCCACTGGAGGATTTAAAGGTGCTAGGTTGTAGAAAGAACTTGTCATATTCAGCTGGAACTGACCCTGCCACAATGTTGAGGGATGTCACATACTAGGTGTCCCTTTCCCAGCCTGTATTTGCAGGAAAAGGTCCCTCTGGCTCTCTTTTCCAATCTTGCATCATGGATGAGGAATAAAGTACAGGGGATTGCATTGAAAAGCAGTATGAGTTGGAAGGGTCCAGTGGGAGCTC
This sequence comes from Aquila chrysaetos chrysaetos, assembly GCF_900496995.4. NCBI lineage: Eukaryota > Metazoa > Chordata > Aves > Accipitriformes > Accipitridae > Aquila > Aquila chrysaetos. The sequence continues at coordinate 37,302,675 of NC_044009.1, forward strand.
GGTGACTCATCTCCCACGTACTGTGAGGTACTTGTGAAGCTGGGGTGAGGCAGAGATTTACGGTTATTTCTAAAGAGCTTTTTGGAGTAGAGTGATCTCATGGGGACTGTGAGAATTTGGGAAGTGGTGGGGCAGCTAACTCAAGCAAATGCAGAGCGCAGAGCAAAAGTCAGTACATTTTACTGTACTACACTAGAAACCCATGGTTGGAGAACATAGCTGAGCCTAAAGAGACCGCCTGTGGCTAGCTATGTCCCCTAGAGTGTGCAGAGCCCATCAGGGAAACATCACTCTTCTGGCTTTGTTTTCACACCCTTCCTTGTACTTTTGGCCCCTGCTGGAGGCAGGATGCTATGATAGACAGACCCCTTGTCTGAACCAGTACAGCCACTTTCCTGCTCTTAGGTTAAGATAAAAGGCAGCTAAGGATGGAGCATATAGGATGAGATTAAGGCAAAGAGATAAGTGAGGGCTGAGCTGCTGGAGCTTTGGAAACAAAAGTGGTGGAGTTGGAGATTGCCACAAAAGCTGAAAGAATTTACAGAACGGGAGGGAAGGGTTTGTGTACGCAATGGTGTCAATAGAGGGAAAGCCCAGCAATGAAAGTGTTATCTCCCAGGAGGATTGGTTTGCCTTGGCCTGAGCCACCGCTGCTGTGGATGCAAACATTAAGCTTTGATCACAGCTGCCAGAATCTTCCCCTGACACCCACCAAGGAAAGCAATAGAAACAGGCTAAAGCGTGGCAGCTGTCTGGCTGAGGTGAAACTGCATTTGGAAAGGAAACCGAAGGGGAAAGTGCTGCTGAAGGTGAAAACAAGAACTGACAGCTCAGGTGGCAGGACAAGGGCTTTATGAGAAGCAGGACAGAGTAACTGGCTGGAATGGACTGTGATTTTTCCTCCTGTAGATAATGTGAGTGACAGCGCAGGGGTGATGTACCACTCACTGTCAGCAGAAGCCTTGTTTTGGTGGTTTCTTTACTGGCAAACAGGAGAAACAGTTCCTGCCCCAAGAATTTACCTGTCTCTTTCAAGAAAATGCATGGCAAGTGTTAGAATAAGAGGAAGGTTAATTAGAGGCTGAAAGTCCTGGTGAAAAGATCACTTGGTGGCAGTGGCTGACAGTGTGCAGAAGGTGACTGCTTGTCATTTCTGGGAAACTGCTGCTCCAAAGTTGCCTTAAATTGGAGGCTCACAACTGCTCGGGTTAATCGCACAGGATGACAGTGTGCCAGCTGATCCTCCCTTGCCCATCCAGAGGCACAAACGCAGTTGTCCTTGTCATGTGTGGGTTTTGCCCATGTTCTTCTAACAGTCCTTCTAGCCATTGGGCTGAGGACCTCTCTCGTGACCAACAGGCTCACTGATGGCAATACACCTCTGTCCCAACTAATCCCAAGAGACAAAAGGCCACCTGCAGCACACAGCCCATATGTGTCCACCCTCAGCACCAAGAACATTTCCTTGCGCAGAGACTGCCCACGTGGATCATGATATGGTGTGGGCAGGTATTGCAAGGCTCAGAGGAATCCTACAGTGACAGGAGCCTTACCTCCGGGCCATGATACTCACCCTTGGTCATGCTGCACCTCGATCATCTGGAAAAGAAACAGTCTAGTTATTCTTACTCCGGAATGAAAATGAGCGTGAGGGTGGGGTTTAAATGGAAGAGGTAAGTCTTTCCCCAGAGTTAGCAGTTGTCAGCTTGCTCTCCCAGATGCTGTGAGCATGCACTGATTGGGTATGCAACTGCACTGACACAACCCTTGCCTAGCCAACCTGTATTGATGTTACTTACCTGTTGCTTTAAATCCAGTCTGGAACCAGGCTCTGTGCTCTTTGGGGCTGGGTCACTTACTGTGATAGTTTTGCAGAAGAGCAGTATTTAGGTGCTGGGTACTCTCCCATATATAATAAATGAAAGGAAGCATAAGATACCAGCATAAGCCATGTGTACAGTTTTGGTATAACCTGTTGCCAAGGTATCGTTGTGTTTGCCTGTGCTGTGAAGCACCAAGCAGCTTCTCAGCTCTGGGAAGTCATCCCTGCACCCAGGATAATCACTAGTCCCTCCTGCCTGGACTCTACAGACCTCCACAGGGCTGACCATGATCTGATCCTCTGCATGGACTCACTAATAGTAAAGCCACAGAGAAAGAGAAAAAAAGGCTAATATATGGAAAGAGTGAACACAGTGAAAAGAGATCAATATTGTTTCCTGTACATATTGTTCCAGATTCAGCATGTTTTAATTTGAAGCGCTGCACTGGGTCAGCCCTACCATGTTAGCTCAGAGATACTATGTCTTGTCCTGGCAACAGCATAGCCACATCAACATGGCAATGCAAGCAGAGGCATTAGAAATTTTTTTTGTAGAATTTGCTGTCAGGTTAATGACCCCATCACATAATATGGGCTGTCTCCAGCTCCAGAGCCATCTAGAAAATCTTTTCATGGCACAAACCAGCGCAAGTAGAAATGTCTAAAAATGTAAGAATGGCCAAGGCTCCATCTAGCCAGCTGCCCTGTTTCCATCAATGGCCAGAAACAGACTTAAGAGTGAAATAAGAACAAGACAAGTCTATATTATAGTTCCCCTGAATACTTCTTCCAGCATTCAACAATTTTCAGCTCAAGGAATTTCTTCTGATGCTGGTCCAGCCAGGTCTATACGTGAGAAAATGGGAATGAGAACGACACATCTTCAGTGCCCATGTTCCATAGGAGTTTCATTTCACCAACACCACAAACAAGGGATTTCATGGACCGGGCAACAATCTGGACCAACACATTTTGCATGAAACTCACAGACATTTTCCTTCCAAAGAGGTTGGTTTTCACAGAGGATCCGTTGAGAACAGATTTTGTGAAGAAGTAGAAGAGGGCAAGATAAACTTGGGAGCAGTGGAAAAGGACAAGGCCATTACCAGAATCCATCTGAAATTCTCATATAGACATTTCTGCATTGAAAAGAGGGAAGTGCACAAAGAGAGAAGTTCACACCAACCTGCTGTCTTCCCCACATAAACAGGATTTGGCTTGTGGAATAATTGCTTCTAGCTGGACACTTCTAGTTGAATACAGTTCTTCCTGAAGGATTTCCCACTTAAGTCTGGCCTTTAATTGGAAAGTTTCACCTCTAAACAAGAATGATCCTCGAGGGAGGAGTGTTTCTGTAAGGGGATGCACAGAGCTGAACATAGGAATTCCAATCCTAATTTATCTTAGGCAGACAAAATTTGTTTCGATGGGAGCATTAAGCATCCTGCAGCTTGATATAAACTGATGGACTCTTGCTTACTCTTGGCATTTGCTCTTGCAAATGAATCACTGTTACTTCTGCCTCCCTGCCCACCCCTCCACTTGGTTTCTTTTTAATTTTACAGCTTCCTGAGCTTGACACTGGGAAATCGATAAGTAATTTAGAGCACAGTAAATACAGACGAAAACAAGTTATTTTGTACTTTTATAAATATTTGGAAACCAAAATTATCTAAGAAAACAGGTGCTCAGTTGACTCAGCAACCCATCCATCAGCATCACACAGTTAATTGCATAAGATCATAAACATTTATAATTAGAAGGCAAACAAACAAGAATTTTATAAACAGCCCTCTTGAATCAGGCTGCGCATTAAATATTTGTGATAAGGTAATTAAGAATAGATTTACAATCCTGGCGCACTGTTTAATACTTCGGAGAATGGATTTGATTCTGTGGAGAATGTTCTACAGCCAAGGAGAAAACATTCAATTTCAGCTCTTTTATCCGAGGCTTAAAGTGGTCTCAGAGAAACATTGGCTCTGTCATTGATCAGAGTGAAATTTCATTCATTACAGATCAGACAGCTCATTTAAATATATGTCTAATGTCCCTTGTCATGGGCTGATCCACTTCAGGCCTGCTTCAAAGCTCTGTCTCCTCGGCTGGATCTGCAGGCTTTCCCTAAGTCCTGCTTTTTATGGTTGATACTTTGATCAGAATATGTCAGAATTCCTAACCATGTTTCAAAGTAGGGAAGAAAAACCACATTTTTCTATTATGACATCATGGTGCTTGGTTATGAAAAGCCGGCATCACTACAGGATTACAGCTGTGCAATCTCAGTGGTCTATGGGAACCAGAGGGAAGATCTCTCTTGTACTGTAGAGCCCAACACCATTCCCTGTCCCAAAATAGCCAGATCTGCATACTTAATCTATCCAATGTAATTACTTCTACAGCCAGTAAGCAGGCTCAGCACCCAATTACAATGAATGCGAGAGTCCCCCTGAAGCTAATCGGTGCTCAAGTCAGCAGGACTTCTAGTTATGCTTAGAACCAGAGAGGCTAGAAACTCAATCTGTACTGAAGCTAGGGCTTAAACTGTGTAAAATCAGATGCAGACCCTAAGAAACCTGGTGGCTGCATCCCATCAGTGAGTAATGGGGAGATCAGCCCTAAGGGTAGGATGACCTTCAGATATTTGGGGTTTTGATATAGCACAGGTTTACTCTAGTAATTATCTGCCATCAGAAACTAGAACAGTCTGGAAAAGGTGGGTGGAGGGTAAAGCCGTAGCATTTGATTCATCAGGGATAACCATAAACCACTTGATTCTGTGCTGACCTCCACACATTGCTGGTCAAGGCAACCTCCTCGTTTAGGCATGATTTTGCTTCTTATTTCTTGTGGGTCTTTTGTTCTTTGCTCTTGCATTTATATGCTTGCAACAGGCAGGCAAGAGAACTGCTCTTCCTAGAAATGTTTCTGGTAATCTTGATCCTGACCAAGAATGGTGAAGTGATCCTTATCAAGAACAATGAAGCTATCCATGTGCTGACTCACCCAGTTCTGCCTGCTGCTCTGGCTTCAGTTACATGGGACACAAAGGCACTTTCCTAACAGACAGATTGCTGCAAAACGAGAAGACTTGGACCCACCCCCCCTCATTCTGCATAAATCCCACTCTCTGACAAAGCTTGTTAATTGTATTACAGTGTGTCAGCTAAGCCAGTCTACGTGAGATGTTGCAGCTTCCTCCAGCCTCAGTGGAGAAGAACAACACAGTGTTGCAGTCACTGCTGGACCTAGTGCTTTCGAAGGATCTAGCCACAGCTTGGCAGCTTCAATAATAACAGAGCTTAATACTCAAGTACTGTCATTGTCTAAACAACTTCTAACATTATTTAATCCTTCAATCCTCTTGCAAGGGTGGGAGGATGAGAGAGACCACTGGGAGGTGAGCTGACTGCTGGGTGAGCAGAGAGTGAGCTCCTCACTCTCTTTCAAATGCAGAGACCATTAGAAGTCAGATGTCCTGCAGCCCAGTGCCATGCCCCAGACATCAGCTCTGGTATACGCAGATGGGTAGCAGGACATGTGCGTTACACGCATACTTGGCGCACACGCACAGTATGAGCTCATCTGCCCTTTCTTTCAAGTGTGTTGTTTTCCCCCTTGGAAGGGAGCAGTGACGTATGATGAGGTACCTGCTCTGCAAATGCGCAAAATTTTGCCTAGGATGACAAACCATTTACAGGTATAGACGGACCCTTTTTTTTGCTTGATTGCCGCCTCTGGCCTCCATGTGCGTGTCTGCTCCGCTGCTGTGTGTGTGGGGAGAGACTCGGGCTGTGCACACACGTGACGTTGGTGCAGCAGACGTCACCAGCACGTCAGATCCAGTTACACCCCCTCCAAACACACGCCGTTAGCTGGGTGAATCATGCCTATGCAGCATGCAAAACCAGTCCAGTGATAGATAAACCTCGGGCGTTTATTGGTAAACAGATACTGTTTTGCTGTAAGAGCATAACTCACTCAGCTGCATTTACGATCTGTTTATTGATTGCTCAGATAAAGCTGTAATCCTTTTAATTCAGGGGAAAAGGGATCCAGCAGAGCAGGAGCACCGGTGCTCTGCCAGTCGGTAATTAAAATACGTGATTTATCGTTGAATAAACACTGGCTGAGGGAGAGCTGAGCTAACCAGCTATCTGGGGGCAGGATGCTGGGGTAGGTTTATGGTTCTTTCTAAAGTTTTGTTTCTGTTTTATGTTTATTTCTTTCCCCCTTCCCTCCAGGTCTAATAATACACGAAGGGCCCTCGGTTTACCGGATTTTTAAACGGTGGCAGGCGGTCAATCAGCAGTGGAAAGTGCTGAACTATGACAAAACAAAGGACATGGAGGAACAAAAAACAGGGACCAGGACAAATCAGCGCCCCTCCTCCCAAACCACCCACTCGTCCTCCACTGGTGGTACAGCCACTAACTCCGCTCCAGCCGACAGCGGGGCACGGGCTGCCGGCCATGCCACAGGCACCCTCTCTGACCACCACTGTGCTTATACCATCCTGCATATACTCAGCCACCTGAGGCCTCACGAACAGAGGAGTCAGTCTAGTAGTAACAGAGAGCTCGTCATGAGGGTCACGACGGTCTGAGCCGAGGAATTCAGGAGGCCTTAACGTGAAGCGGAGGAGACAAAGAACTCATAAAGCAGAGGAGCATGGTGTGCCTTTTTCTTTCTCTTTCCTTTTCTTTTCTTTTTTTCTTTTTTTCTTTTCTCCTCCTCTCCTTTTCTTTTTCGGTAACTGCACAAGATATAAGAGGCGGCACCTGGCCAGCTGAGGAAAAAAAGCAGGTGGAGGGAGAGCTGCACACTCATGCTAAAGAGGTTAATGTTTTCCAGCCAGTTTAAAAAAAAAAAAAAAAAGAAAAAAAAACAACAACACAAATCACAAAAAAACCAACAAAACAAGTGCAATACAGACTACAAACTGAGTAGGCAGAGTTCTGGGGAAGCAGAGGAACAGACGGCTTAGCATGTCTTACAAATCCTATTACCTGTAATAGGTAATGCTCTGTACACACCCCCCGTACACACACGCATGTGCACACAAACACACACACACACACACACACACACACACAGACACACACACACACATACACAGTGTGAGATTTATAAAAACAAGGAAGGGAACAAAATATTTGGAGTATTTTTATTGTCCAGACTCTGATTAACCAGGGCTATGAGTTGTTTTGTTTCCTGAGTCACTCTGGAGCCTTGTTTGATTTACCATAAGATACCTGAAGTGAAATGGCTGGGGATTTTTCAGGATTGATTTACAGAAAGAGAGATTGAATCATCCCACCAAGAAAATCTAACAAAACCCAGGCATACCCAAATTTCACCAAAAATCCTGTTTTTTCATAATGTTCCTGACAAGGGGTTTGTGAGGGTGGAATTGGGAGGGGGGAGGGCACTCCATGAACTTTATTCGACATATAGGCATTTTTGGCAAATTTTGTACAAACACTCAGCAGGTGTTTCAAGCACAAGTACTGGTGTGATTTATGCCTTCATAACCCCAAATCCAGCGTCCAAATCTTGCCACTCACACACATCATTTTCCATGCAGACATTCCAGATTAATTTCCTTTCATTGTACTCCGATCACAAGAAGCTGACCCCTCTTGCTGGGTTTCTGCTTCCTTGCTGATTCAGACACTCATGCATTAGAGATGTACATCTTTTTTTTTTTTTGTGTCTGTATCCCTGCTGCTCGATTTGCAACAGTCTCACTCAGTCTTGTAGGCTGAGCCTTTCACATCCAGTCTGTTAGTTTATTACAGAGTCTATTCCATTCAATCATTCAAGAGAGAGTTAGTCTGAAGAGGGAGCACAGTTGCTGATTGAATATGTAACACTTCTAAGTCTCCTTCTCTGGGATATGTCCTCGAAGGTACTGGTTGCTCTTCAGGAACATTCTCTTTCAATGCACAATGGCTGAATCATCTGTGGATATTAAAGGGACACTGTCAAGTACTTTTAAAATAGTTTTTAGGGTTTGGGCTTTTTTTACTCTCCATTGTTTGTAATATTCTCTTACAAGCTTGAAAATAAAATTTCTTTCCCTACCGATTTTGTCCTTCTCCATTTGGGCACGTATCGTTCTCTCCACTCACCCCATTCCTTTCACCATCCCCGTCCTTCCCCTCCCCACCTTTCTTTTGCAACAGGAGGAAATCCATGTTACTGATTTCCTGCTGACTGTCCTCGCTCTATGGAGGGTATGTCCCAGCTCTATGGGGTTGAGCTGTTTTGCCAATGTAACTGCCACAAAGGAAGCGTAAGAGCAGGAACGCTAAAAAAATGGAGATTAGCTAATTGAGGAGCAACAGCTCAGCAATCCCAAAACAATGAACCTATAGTGATCAAGCCTGAACCCAGCTCCCTCCAAAATTAAGATAAGGACTTCAGCCAAACTGCACCCATTTAGCAGCAGTGCTGAGTAACGTTGCACAACGGCTGTGTCTAACTGCCCTCCGTCATCGTACCAGCACCTCTCGCAGCTTCTGTTGGAGCCAGGGCAAACACAAGCTACCAGCCATCATGGGTCAGGTGTTTCTGGACCAGAGAAGGTGTCAAACTTCAGCCTCCGGGTTTGAACACACCAGCCATTCTGCAACGTTGAAGATGGAGGTTAGCATCTTAAGGCAGGTCATATTTTTCACCTCGATTACTTGACAGTGTCCCTTTGAATATCAGAATGCAACAGAACAGGTACTTTCTCTGACAGAGAATGTGGGAGGTGAAACACCGGCCAAGAAAGCTGACTTACTGAGGACCCATGTGAAACAGCATGGCTTCTGAGGCCACTGTACCTTTATCTGACCAATCTTACTATCTACCAAAGAGTGCTTTTAGAAGGGGGGAGGGAAGGGATGTTGGTGGGCGGAGGGAGAGGGAAGATCATCTCTAAGAGCAGCTACCCCCAGAATGAAGGTGTTGCAACGAATGGTCTCTGGAAGAACCGCTTCTGATCCACAGTAGAGAGAAACCTGGCCAAAGCAAGCAAACACAGCAGCCTCTCTCCCCCATGCCTGTCCTGGAAGCTGTCCTCATTCCAAGAGATGAGTAATTATGGTGGTTTGGGGAAAGGGGAAGCACACACAGATGAAGGGACAGCTGTCAGACATGATGTTGTTTACCTCCCTGCCCTCCACTCATTTAATATGGAGAAGTCAAATTCCTTTAATTTGGCTAACGGCTAAAAGTTTATGAGGTCAGAAGCACAACTTGCCGTGAAAGAGTGGTGTGATCTAGTACTCTGAGCACACAGGACTCTGCATACTCTCACTCCAGCTCTGCCACCGACTCTGTAGCCTTGGGCTGTTTGGCTCAGTCCCCCTCCATGCAAAGGGGGAATAACAATACGTACCTACCTCACAGGGGTGTTGTGAGAATCCACGTTGGTAAAGCCTGTCGAAGTGCTAAGTCTACCACCGGTAGTCACAAAGCGTGTGGTGGGGGTGAGCAGCGCCGCCCTTTTGCTGGTTACAGTCCGAATCACTCAGCGGGAGTCCCACCGGCCCTCTCCTGCTTGGAGATCCTCCTTGATCCGAAGTGGAGGGTGTCGTCCGAGTGCCCTCTCCTCCATTGCATGACATTTTAAGCGGCTGTGAGGTGCAGGGTAGTGACAGACATGATGTCCTACTTGACCAGGGATTTGCTACAACGTTTTCTATATCTGTGGGGTTTGTTGGTTTGGTTTTTCCATATATTGTGCTTAGAAATAAACTTTCCACTTAGGGCTGGCGGTTCGGGGTCTCTTCTGTTGCATGGCAATGTATACAAGTCTTATTGTCTGTCTTACTGTGCAAATGACCCCGCAGCCCGATTTCAGAGATGGGTATGGTCTGAGCCTTTTCATAGTGGCATAAGACTCAAAAGCCTGTCTAGACTGTTTAATATTTAAACAACACTATGAACTTGTCAATTGTATGTGTTCTGTGCAATACAAAGCATGTCATTAGCTGGCTTGATGGGCAGAGGGGATAAAGGAAGGTCAAAACTTGTTCAAAGAGCTTCATACATGTGCCAGCATGGAGCCGAAGGGCTGCCACCAGCAAAGCAAACTCGGGGAAGCCACTGGAAACTGTTTTCAGAACAGTTTACTCCAGAACAAGGTACTTCTGAGTTTATGAACTTCTAGGCTGCCAGCCTGAGAGAACAAGTGCAAATTTAGTGTGGGGTTTGGGGTTTTGGATTCTCTTTTTTCTTTCCTCCCCGAAGTATTGATGGCAGAAATACTGATGAGGGTCTCTTGCTTCCATAGCACAGTTCTCTCATCTCCCACAATCTCCTTGTGCCATCCCCTTTGTGCTACTATGCAGGACTTTAAAAGGTGCAAATGGAGAGAGTACGCTCCTGAGACATGCAAAATACATTGTGTATTGGGAGATTCTAGCGGACAGAAGAGATGGGGCAGAGCTATGCTACAGAAGGCATTTCTTCCTCCCCACATCTTTCCTCTAGTCTTGTCTGCTGGGTACCTGAAGAGATGTTCTCTGTATTTTGTTACAAAGCAGTCAGATCAGCTTCCACCGACAAACAAAGCTTGCAGAGTTTGGCAGCTCTTTCTCCCAGTGGAGAAAATACCGGGGGTCCTATCACTGTGGAGACCCCTCAGTTCTTGGGCTTTGTGATCCTCCAACACCGTTCGGGGGTGGTCAGCGTGGAGGACTGTGTTCAACCATCATCAGAGATTGTGTGTGTGTGGTCCTGCTCATTCTTGTGATTTCTGCTAGTCCCCTGATTTTCAGTCAGTTTTGACATGTCTTTCTGGTAATGCTCTTCTGGTTATGCTCTTCAGAGGTGTTTTGCTCTGTGTCAGTTGCCAATGCTGTTCTTGCCTACTGAAACATCAGTGCTGACCTCCAGCTTCCACTGCTTTTCCATTCTTGCCATCCAGTCTCTTGGTAAATACCCACTGCCACATTCAGACTCTCTTCCTCTGTGCCTGCAATGGCTCAAGCACATGCACTAACCCAAGGGTCATCAGAGAACACAGGGACCATTAAGAGTCTATATCAATAGTCGGACTCCATAACCATCTGTCAGTCCTCTTTGATATATATTCACTTGACCAGTCCCAGTGCCTGCTGTTAATTGGTTGCCACAAAAATCCCATAATACTAGCAAAACCCATATACCCATCTAATGCTTGTTTTCCAAGTTCAAATGTCAGAAGTGAGGGACTGTTTTTCAAGTAAATCAGATGTGTTCCCTGTTGTGGTTTTCCAAGCAAGGTGCGGAAGAGGTCCATGTCTTACCTTACCATGACAGGCAACCCAAGGAAAGGGCAAGCCAGCAGCATAGATTTGAGTCAAGAGAGGCGTCGGCTGTTCACTATGTTTTCACTTGGGGAGACAGGAAAATAGCGCTTATGTCTGCCAGGTCCCCGACCCTTCTCAAAGCTGTTTTATCTGGCAGCAGTAAAACATCAGAGCCAATGCCTGTAGATGGAGGAAAATTCTGAAGACTTTCCAGTTCTGAAGACCATCCCCTGCCCATGTGTGCTGGTCAGTCACTCAAGCATCTTTTCTTTGTTTTCCTCAAGAGAAAAAAGATTATTTTGACTAAGCAAAGTACTACTACTCTTCCGTGTAGGAGGAGGCTGCACCATTAGCACTTCCAACCTGTGGTTCATCCACCAGGACTCCTGCACATCTTCTTGTGAGAAGGCATGGCCAGAAGACCTATTCCTTCCTCTTACTATTATATGTCCGTCAAGCACTTGGAGGGAAATAGCAGTGCAATTGCCTTAGTGACTCAGTGAGGCTGAGTATCCTCACTTCCCCTCCACTATCACCTCATCTGTGACTGTTCCTTCTCGTTCCTGAGCCAACAGATGCCTCAGCCCCTCTGCCATGTCTAAACTCCAGCCCTGAAGATCTCCTGAGCAGACAGACACAGGATTCCTCACAGACTAGTTTTAGAGTCTTCTGCATCCTTCATATGTATCCAAACAGGCAAATTCATTTCATTGATAGACAATGGCATATTTGAATCCTGAGAGGAGAAACAAATGTAGGAGCTTATTGCATTGACCTTCACCTCTTCTTCCACGTTGAAGGAGATATAGTGAAAACATCAGCTGGTTTCCATACGACAGCAATGAACTGATGGCTCTAAGAATATTTCCCTCAATAATGCAAGTCTGACATGCTGCAGTTACTGAAGGCAGCCTTTGATCTCACATCTATCACGCTGGATACAAGGAGAACAGAATCTGACAATTTTGTGGCATTTACACAAATACCAAAACTATCTTAGTTCATTATTCAAATTACCTCCAGGTCAGTGGGTGAATTTCTCCTTTGATGAAAGAATGATGTTTTCTCTTCCATAACTGGAATTGCAAGATAAAATATATGTACACATATACATATATATTTACAATTGTTATCCTGAAAACATAAAGAAAAGAAAAAAAACTGAAATAAACCTGGAAGAATATTTAGCTGTATTGAGTAAGGATTGACAGGAGGTAGGGAGTTGCTGCATGGAAAGTACGACATATGATTTGACTTCAGGCAAAGAGAAGACAGAACAGGGAAATGCTTTTATGTGACCTCTGGCCTGTCTCTGGTTCATGCTCATTATTGTGTAGCATTTAATTAATGCAGAAAACATTATGTGGAAAACAGACGCTCAGCTCCAGCAGCAGGAAACAGACTGAAGACCCCTCAAACTTATCTGAGCCATACTCAAACAAGCACAATGATGCAAAAGCACAAACACCTGCCGTCACAACTGTTTGAGAAGAGATGGATTTCTGAACAGAGACAAGGACTTACAGAGACATTCTTTTCCAAGCCACACTGACAGTATTTTTCCCAGCTTGTTTACTTCTTATTATTAACCCCCTTTTTTTCCAAGCATCTTAGGAAAAAAAAGAAAAGAAAAGAAAAAAAAGGATTCTGATACCCAGGACTTAAAGAATTAAATAAAGTAGAGAAGAGGTACTAAGGGAAAATGTTCCTTTATATGTTGTGTTATGCATCAAGATGTGCTTTACCAGAGTTAGGACATCACATTCAGTTCCCTCCTTGCTCAAAGACAGTCTGAGTGATTGAGTCTGCTCATAATCAAGGAGGCTTCCTAGAGAGTAGCCTTCTACAGGGGACCACAGCTTCCCTCTGGATGGGACAGCCAGCATCAGGCAGAGATGTTTTGCCTCCAGTTGCATCCCTCTGTGGCAGGATGACAATCGGTTGCTAGCAAGTCACTGTTGGGCAGTGGGAGCATCTATCAGCTTATATAAGTTTTGATATTAATAATTACAAGACTTGCACAGGCCCAGTGTGCTCCTACAAGTGACCTATCTCATCCTTTCACAGTGCAAGTTGGTGACAGAGCTACTCTGCTCTTTGCTCTTCATTACAAGACAGCTTTCCTTTAAAATCCACCCTGCCACCCTTCTCTGGGAGTTTTTCCACTGCACATTACAGAGGTTCAGTTTAGTCCTTTTTCCTAGAAGGATGAACAGACCTCTGCCTAACCCATCTGATCTTCCTTCCCAGCTAGAGAGACAAAAATTGATGTTCTCTGAACGGCTGATCTCAGTACCTATGTTCTTATGAGATTATATTCCCCTTCCCCTTTCACTCACTACTCCATAATCTTCACTTTTCTTTGGAAAGGGGTGATTCATTGCTACTAAATGGTAGAGCATCTTTCTGAGACAGGAGTGTGGACAGCCCTTCTACTCCTTGCTAACAGGCACACAAACCTTCCTCCCATCCCTCTAGACTGGTGTGGCCAGCAGAACCCTTTTTCATGGAGTTTAGCTTCTTGATCCAGAAGAGCAAATGCTTTCAAGCATCTCCTTCACTGCTATCAAGCTGTGGGATAATGGCATGGGCAATCTTCTGTTTCTTAGCCTCAGGGTAACTAGAGTGGATGTCGCACCTGAGCCAAAAACACAGTGAGGACAAAGCACTTGTATTTTTAGATGGTGGTAAAACTGGGTGAGGTCTGCCCTGATGACAGGGGAGCAAGAATCTTTGTCAGATTTATACGGTAACAAAGCAAAATGGCCTTGTCCCTCATGTTTTTCGCTCATACACATCAGCTCTCCATTATAAACAAACCCTCTGTAGGCAAAGCAGGCCAGGCTTAGGGAGGAAATCTTCCTCATTCCAGAAGCACAACCAGCCCATAGCTATGCATCAACCCCTTCAGGACTGTTGCCCCAGAGAGGCTGAGAGTAAGAAGGAGGTAGCTAGCGGGGATGGCAAGAACACTTCCCTGGATCTTCATCCCCAGTGGGCAGAGTCCCCAGTAGGCTAATTCTGTATCTCCTCACGTGAGTCCCCTTTGAAATCACTCCCAAGGACTATGGTCTGATCCTTCACTACTACAGGGTCTGCCCAGGAGAGGAAGCAGTGTCTCTGCATGGATCTCCAAGGTCTGTTGGTAGGGTCCTGAGTTGGGCCTGGAAGAAATCACTATGTTCACTGAGGGATGAGACGAGTCAATGGCGTGTCCATGCAGAAATACTCTCTTTGAGACTTCTACAGAGATGTCTGTGGGGTTGGGAGGGGGGGTTGGTTTTGTTCAGGGCAGGAAGCACGGGGAAGGGAAGGCTGCAATGTAAGAAACAATCAATCAGCCACAAGGGAGGGGTTGACTAAGAGGAATGACCATGTCGACTGTGTTACTGTCCCGTCATTCTCCTGAACCCAGAATGGAAACTTCCAAGTGCTCTTCATGAGCTTACATTTATTAGAAAACTATTCCTGGGTGTTCAAGGTTGTTTTCTAATGAAAATATACATAATAAAAAAAGGAAATGAATGACTCTTGTTAATCTTTTCCTCTCCTCTGTTAACCTGTTACACACACTGTGAAACTTACCTCCTTCCCTGTTTGTTTACTGCCATTCCTGGTCAATAAAATCTCTTTCTTTCTGGTCATGATCCACACAGGGCCTTATGCAGTAAGCTTTCATCTTCTGCCTACACATCAGAGGTCAAGACTTCACGTAAGGGATTTGAATAAAATGCCATGGCTTAGCATACATAACACAATGTGTTAGCATTTTGACTTATCATTTGTTTACAGCATTAAGAAGCAAAAATCGTTTACCAAACATCACTATAAGGTTCATGTGTAGCACCTTCCCTGTGTGCAAGAGAGAAGCTTGAGGCAACCATGGCAAGTACAGGCAAGCACTGAAAAATGCTGCTATTTTCAGAGTACCCACTCTGGTGTGCTAGGTCCTTCCCAGGGACAATACAGAACTATCCTTGACAATGAACATCTCCCATCTAAGCAGTACTGGAGTCAGCCCTTGCTCCAGGGCTTTATCTTCTACAAATTGCTCTGTGAACTTCAAGACACAGGGAACGCTCAGAGCAAGCCTGCACAGAGAAAGTGAGGACGATGGAAGCAATCACCAATGCCATGGTAGGAAGGGGTTGGTAAAGAGCTAGGCTAGATCCGCAGCTCCTCCCCTGAATGCTGGGGACATGACAGCAAGCTGTACCCCAGGACATCTTTTGAGGCTGCCCCTTGTTTGTGTAGTGCCCACTGAATGCCTAGAGTATCACTTTTCAAGGTGATGTGCCTAGAAGCCCAGTGCAACCGGCTGCACAGCCTTCCTGTCTGAGGAAAGCAGGGGCAGCGTTTCACCAGGCAAACATAGACTTCACAAAAGACGGTCACAAGAAGCTCTGAAAACTCTTCTTCTGCCAAAGGGTCACAGAACTTTCCCATGCTTGCACATCTGAGGATCCTGCCCTGAAGGGACAGGCAGAGTCTGTTCCTCATCCTTCTCCTGGAAACCAGATAAGTCCTTTTCTTCTCTCTCTCTTTTACTCTTTCTTTCTTTTTTTTTTTTTTTTTTAATATAGGTCTATTCCAATAAGTCTATCGAAATACACAGAGAGACGGAGAGGGACGAGGGGACAAATGGAGAAAAGGAAATGGGCAGGACAAGGAGCTGCTTGGAAAGAAACAGCTGTGCTAATCAGAAATGAAGGACAAAACACAAGGGGAGGGGATACGACAGTGGAAGCAGTGGCTGGGGGCAGAAGATAGGGAGCAGGGGTAGGACTGGCAGAAAGAAGGGAGACATCTGGTGTGAAGAGGCTGGTGGCAACTGTTGATTACTGCAGCAATAACATCGACGATTTGGAGAAAAGAGGGCAAGACAGGCCCCAGAGGATCCTCAGGGAAAGGAGGAAGGAGCCATGAAACACTGGCAGACGGGACTTCACAGAGTCCTCTCCAACCAACCTTTCTATGAGTCCAGGACCAAAACTGGGTCTTTCACAGACTACAGCCTCACAAACAACCCTCTTGTTAGATTATATCCCCCGATTAACAAAAAGCTGCATTACCCAGGTTAGGCAAACGCAAATTACTGCGCACGTCATCTTACTTGTAACTCAATTATTCTTACCAATATGTATTATTCCTAATTCAAGGTGGTCTCCCAGGGCTTGTTTTATTCTGTGCACGCAGCTACGTTGCTAAAAACCATAATGTGCCCTGTCCGCTCAGACCAAAAGTAATTTCCTACACCAGCCAGCCAGAGCTCTGCTGAATTGCAGCTATAACACACTGTGGTCTTTGCCAGCTCAGTGGATTTCAGGAGAAATGGGATGCTGAAACGCTGGGTTGCTCTGGAGAGACAGAAGATTGTCTGTAAAACAAGGAGGTTTGAGTGATACTGCAGCCTGGATTCCCTCACACACAGGCAGGAGTGTTGCCAAAACATTGGGATTTGAGCTCAAGCTGCAAAATTCACAGCAGAATTGCAAAAATCACAAGCTTGAGAGTAAAAAGCGTTTCACGCAAGGTGGTGGCAGGAAGAAATTTTAACCACTGGGAATGTGAAACTATTTCGGTTTAGAAATGGGTGAGAATTTCAAAACCTAACCTACAATGAATGTAGGTGTATCTGCATGGGGAATATATTTACCTGAATCTTAAAGAGAAAATAATCTGGTTTGAGAATTTCAAACAGCAAACAAGTGTCTCCCATCCAGAAGTTACTGGCCACTTCCAGAAGTGATACAACAGCTGTCTGCTCAATGGCCAGCAGATGCTAATCCCTGAAGAAGATGGCTAACAACTGTCTGCAATTACACTGATAAAATTCCCAATGTAATACAGGCCTATAAGACAACTAATTTATTAATTCTGAATGAGATCACCTAAGGGCCTCACATAAA
Organism: Aquila chrysaetos chrysaetos; assembly: GCF_900496995.4. Taxonomy (NCBI): domain Eukaryota; kingdom Metazoa; phylum Chordata; class Aves; order Accipitriformes; family Accipitridae; genus Aquila; species Aquila chrysaetos. The sequence continues at coordinate 37,319,693 of NC_044009.1, forward strand.
CCTGACTGAAATCAGCAGGATTTTTCCTCAGGCTTGAGTGGGCACATAGGATCAGGACTGTGCCCTTGGGGCATTTCATGCTCTCAGCTCCTCAGTACTCGCATCTTCTGGCTTTACAATCCAGAAGCAAGAGCACAGGAGAGCAGCAAGTGGATCATGTCTGTGAGGCCAATGGAGCCAGTCTTACTGCAGGATTTGCAAAAGTCACTATTTTTACCATCCACCACCAAAACAACCTCATCTCCCAGTGAATTAATAGCCATTAATCTTAAAGCATCGTCTTTGCAACAAAGTTTGCGTGAATCTGCACACTTATGTCCAGTCATGCTTACGGGTGTAAATACATGCCTGTGTGAGATGGCACTCAAACTGCTATGGGCACACACAAAGTTACTGCAAGGCAAGCCCAGGGACGTGCACCAGCTGCACTGTGATGACTCCTGATGTGCATGGTCTTACCACCCAATAAACTGGCAGTCAAAGTGGAAATGTAGTTAGTTACCTTGCATCTACAGGGGAAAAGAGCCTATTCACAGGCAGTGATGGTAGATTAGCTGAAACTTTGGGAGTTCATTACCAAGAGCAGTTACTCATACATCTGTAAACAAGGCCTAACATTCCCCAAAACAGCCAACAGTAGCCCCATGCATCCGGGCAAGACACAGTCACAGAGTTGCACATCTTACAAAAAATAAAGTATTCCCCTCCCTCTCATTTTGAATTTAGCTGGGAGTAACAAGCACTGATTACTTAATGTAAACAGTGCCCTGGTTATTGAATGCACTAAATAACAATAGACATCCATAAACTCACTTATTTTATATACTTTTTAAATGCCCACAGCCTTCTCTAGTTTGTGAATGCTGTGAACTTTATTGCATCACTAAAGCCTTATTGAATGTTGGAGCAGTCTCAGGTCAGAGCATAATGGATCATTTTCAAAGCTATAAGCAGAGTAAAGGGAGGCTAAATCATTTCACTAAATTCCCACTTTCACACACAATCCATGTGTTTGTCCCTTCTATTCAGACAAGGTTTCATGGTGGTGAAAGATGCCAGATCTGGAGTTGTTTCTGTTCACAGCACATGGAGTGACCCTGAAAGCTATGTCTGTCCTCAGTCTCCAGTAACACCCTTTGAGCAATGCTTAAGGCCATATATTTCAACCTGCCTTTGTACATATTTAACATAGGCATCTGCAGCTCACCCAAATTTATACATCTAAAGGCCACTTGTCAAATTCTAAGCTGCCTTAGCAATCATCAGAGAAAAATAGGTACCTCCTAGGAATTATTCATCCCAATTGTATTCAGCACCAAACTGCCTACACAGTTGTCTAGTATGACTTGAGATGCTTGACTGGCCTCCAGTGTCTCAATTTTAAATTGACGCCCATCTCTAAAGTTAGGAAAAAAGCACCCACCCCTATTTTGCATGTATGGGGTAGCCAGCAGTCGAATCAGTCATGTTTCCCCTGACTTTATTAATCTGAGGAAGTAAGTTAGGCTGCCCAGGCTGAATACAAGATGTGGTCCCCAAAAAACTGCTTTCTTCACCCATCTTACTGAAAAAGGGAAAAGGAACCTAAGGGATTTGTGAGGTTCTCCTACCATCCACAGTCAGTATGAGACTCCAACCACCAGACATCTTAGCCCTGCAGTTAATTGTGCTTATGGTGTACAGGTTGTTACATCTGTTACCTGCAACCTGTCTCCTATTCTCAACTTTTGTTCTGAATTCGCAAAAAGGATGAAGTAATTCAGGGTGTTCAATTCTGGGGATTTTTTAAAGCGGAATCCCAAAAGAACACTGTTCAACTTTTCCTAAAAGTAAAAAAACTACTTTCTAGGCAAATTTAGGGCCCTCAAATTACTGCTACCTCCTGAAAATGCAGGCCTGAATTTCTAAACTCTAAGGAGAAAACCAGCGTTTTTTAAACGGCAAACTCTGCAAGGCTGTGAATGAAGCCTGGCAAAAAGCTGTTCTCTGAACAGCCAGGCAGCTAGTCTTACGACTGTCACCGTTTGTGACTCGTGATACTGCAGAGAGCTCTCATCATTACAGTGCATCTGGTACCAGAAGCATCTTTCAGAGCTTTGGGGAATTGTTTGTTTTCTTGTTTAAAGACTGCAGCAGGGGGAAAAAAATCCTGAGAAAACAGAAAAGGGAAGGTAGCGAGAGGCTGAGTACCCAGGCAGACTGGAGCAACTACAGCACCATAGTCAACAAGCTGACGTGATGGAAAGCATAGCCTTGTGCTAAGGGCCAGCCCCTGGATTAGAAATCATCCCTGAAAATGTTTAAGGCATTTGCCTGACAGTGAAAGCAAACAAGAAGCAGCATACAGGGGTGCATTGAGGCTTTAAAACTCTATTTGCAAGGTTGAAGGAGATCAGGGGCTCAACAAGCCAAAGCTGTTGGTGTCCGTTATGTTCTCCAAAGTAACAGATCTATGAAAGGAAATCACTCATGACCCCACACAACAAGCAATTGATGTTTTACAGGGAGAGGTCCACACCCAGGAGACATTCCTTGGACTGCCTTTCTCAGCTACCCAAACAGCAGTGCTCCTCTCCCATCCCTTGACCTGCAGCCTGTCTCAGTCTCCCCTTCTGGAAAGCCAAGACTTGCTATTCTTCTGCAGAGCAGGGGCAGATGTCAGTGGCTTCCCATCAGCACTCTATCCCCACCAGCAAGTGGTCCACTGGGCCAGAGCTCACAAGCACCAGCAACTATGGTGGGATCACCCCTACACTTCATATGGACATCATCAAAGGGGACCAGCAATTCTGTTCCTTGTCCTGGGCTTGATTTGAACCCATCATGTTACACTAAAACTACAGCCCAGGAGGCATTTGAAACACTCACAGCACATTTCTAAGCACGCTGTTTCTGAACGTGTGTAAAAAAATCCCATTACTTTACCTCTCCAGAAAAAAAGTCCACTGCTGCCTTTGGCATCTGTCTCCACACTTCTTCCACACTTTTCTCTGGGCTTGTGGTGGTGGTGGTATTTGCTGCTGTTACTGAGATGCACGAAATTATGCAACTGTCTAGCATTTTGATTTAATCAGCTAGGGGAAAAAAAAAATGTTCCAAATTCTATTAATAACTGGCAGCCAGCTCCCTCCTTCCCTCCCTCCCTCCCTCCCCGAATTCCCACAGAAGGAGGATCACAGACAGATCCCAGCAAGCACAAACTAGCAGCCTGACTGGATCAATAACATCCATGGAGCCAGAGAATTGCAATGAATTCTGGGTAATTAATCTGCCAGGGAAAGACAATCTTAATTAAGAAAAGCCAAGCTGTTCTTTTCCCAAACCTTTTGATTAATAAAGCCACAGTATTGGTTTGGCTGAGTATTTTGGTCTAAATTTTAATGGATTTTGTGTTCCTACCACATGTTCTGGAAGCAACCATGCAAGCAGCGGTAGAATCTTCAAGCAGCAGTCAGAGATGTAAACGCTTTACTTTGCCTTCTTGAAACCACATTAAAGGAGAATGATCTCATTATTTAGGATGGACTCAGTGCTGGGGAGAGGCACTGGCTTCACAGCTTGGATGGACAGTGCCGTGGCGACGTTGCCCCCATCCTCATGTAAAGGGGCTACACTTGAGTTAAGACTGGAACCCTCCCTCCCCTTCTTCTCAGGAAGAGCATCCAGGGCAAAAGGTTTCCTCAGAAGGCCAAAGCTCCTGCTTTTACAACCCTTTCAGTCAATCCTGGAAATATCATTTGGAAGCAAAGGCAGCTTGCCAGCACCCATATTAGGTTGCAAGCAGCCATTTGGATATGAACAGCTGTACAGGTCACCCCAAAGTTCCTGAAGCAGCTGTTGTCATGAGGCAGTCATGATCCTCCCAGGCACCGCATCGAGATTTAGGAGTACTGGGTATATTTCAGAGACATGGGATTTAAGTTCTTTGTTCTTTTGCTTCTGGTTCTACTTCAAACTCCTCGTTTCATGTGTGATAAGTATCTATGGCAACACCTATCCTAGTATGCTCAGTGTGCTCAGGACCTTTCTCTGGTGCTGATGCCAATTGGTACAGATTCAGCCAAGTCCAAACTCTTATTCCTCAGGGCAAAAAAAGGCCAAAGGGTGGCCACATCCAAACTGTCTATTGCTCCCAAACTGTGTTAACTCCTGAACCACGCTGGGTACTTTCATGGAGACAGCCTGGGTCAAAAGCGTGTCAAAAGCTATGCTAACAACTCACCAAGACAACTCCAGTGCCCGGGAGTGTTTCCTGGGCATCCATTCATGATGGAGGACGTGTCTCAAACCACTTTGGTAGGGCATATTCAGAAAGACCCAAGAAACTCCCCCCAAAGTGGCACTATTCCCCAGCATGGACTTGATCAGCTGCGAGCAAAACCCTCCTGCGGCAATTTTCATGTCCAGTTTTGAGGTCCTGAGAAGGTGTATTCTTTTTATTTCCCCAAGGTAAGAAGGCTGTTTTGGTCTGTGAAACATGTGACAGTTGATCACATTTCTGTCCTGACACAGCACAGAGCACCAGGAGACCAGACAGTTCAGGGCACGATGTGTCTGGAGGCACTGGGTGAATCGCAAAGAAATTCCAGAGACTTTCAAAAGGAACTTTAATCTCACCAGCCCCCCTCATCTTTGCAGATCAACCTCTACTCACCTGTCTGAAGCCAAGGAGGGCCTACATATTTATTGACAAAAATTAGCATTTTCCCTAATGGTATCCTGGATACAGGGTAATTATGGTAAAGACTGATGAAAATCATTTAACTCCTGCTATAGGGACAGCATGATGGCAGCTAGATTAAAGATGTCTTTTATAAACCATCACAGAGCAAGAGAATGTGATAATGAATGAGTTAATTACACCAGCATTTGAGGCTGATACTACCCATCTGCCGCTTTGATTAATTAAAACTCTGACGGACAACAATGAGGCTCTTCTCAGGTCTGAAAGCAATTAATTGCCAAAGTCCTCAATAAATCTAACAGCATCACTGACTGAACTGGCAGAAAAGACCGCTTCGAACAGTCCCAGAACAGAGGCAGCAAAGCAGATTATGGAGTTTGAAGCATCCCCAACATGATGCGTTAATCTTTTGATGTAACACTGGGAGCTGGGGCGTAGCAATTTCAACTTCTTGTTTAATCTCCTTCTCTCTCCCCTTTCTTTCTTTCCTCTCAAGATCAGAGGAAGCGGCAGTCTCAGTAAAGGACATGAACTGCTGAGGACATTGTTAAGGAGACATTGGCCCTTTTTATTCGTTGTCCAGACTCTCCAAGCTGTTATGAATGGGTTAAATATTTGCTCTTGAATGTCTGTTCTCCTTGGACCAGTTGTAACCAGTCCTGACAAAGCCAGATTTTTGGAAATGCAATGGACAGCCGTACTCTTCCAATGCTTTCCCTCTTCATCATTCAAAGAATGACAAAAAGCAACAGCAGTTGCCCAGAAAGTGGTGGCAAATCAAATCCCTCTATGGGCAGGTTAAGGAAAGACTCTGAGAACCAGACACAGACCATGGGGGTCAGGAGCAAAGGCAGGGCATGAGGAACAGAAGATGAAGCTGATCAAAGGAGTTTCTACTGTGAGAAATCCTAGATTCCAGAACCACTTTCCAAGGTAGGTAAAAGGGGAAAGCCCTAGTGCCCTATCATTCAAGAGCAAAAAATGTTGTCAATGTACTGCAGGGAAAAATGGCCACAGCCAGCAAAGAGGGGAGGAATTAATGCTTTTCACTTTTCGCCCTCTGTCTACACTGAACATCAGTCTTGCAAACTAAGCCCAGCTGGGACACAATAGGATTTTGAGGGAACACCATGAAAGACCACTTTCTTTTGCAGCAAACAGGGCTAGAGGACACCAGACCATCTTCAAAGCCAGTGCAGCTCGAACACGTAGTTTGGAGACCTTGCACTACAAAGCGCTGCTTTTTCAGAGAGGTGGGGAAAAAAAGCCTTTCCTTCCATTTTTATCCTACTTATGCATTGTTAAGCAGCTCTTACATTTCACCTCGAACAGTTACAATTGAGGAACTAAAGCTTCTTCATACTACAGATCCAAGACAATGATTAATAACAATTATCAGCAGTGATTAGTTAATATGACCATAATACAACAATCCCACTGCCTGCCAGTCAATTGCAGCCATCAGCGCGTTGAAGCATGACAGCTGTTCTCATTAAACACTGCCTCGCTCCCGAGGACAAGAGGAGAATCCTCTTTGCAGCAGCAGCAGCCGCCTCAGCTGAGTGTGATGCGGGCTGCAACTTCCCATGCTGGAATGGGGCAGGAAACAGTGAGTTTAGACATGTTGAAGTCAATGCAGAGATCATTGCTCTATAATCACGTTAGAGAGAGAGTAATTATATCCTGGGTGCACGGCTCTTGCTTATTGCTGGGTCTTTAGTTCAGTAATTGGAAAGGAACCATGTATGAAAGGGTAAAACAGGGGTAAGTAAGCAGAGCACAACAAAAGGAGTTTATTTACAGGGCTCCTGTTTCAAATTACAGAAGTTGGTTCTTCATGTGTTGCAAAAGGGATCACTACGGAAAGGAATTTTTAACATGCAAGTAGAGTAAACAACAGACCCCTTTTCCAGTTACGGAAGAAGAGGAAACCAGTCAAGGAAAGAAATGGACCTGAAAGCAGGATGGTAGGAAGGTACTTTCCAACAGATGAAGCGGCCGTTTGCAAATACTAATAACTCTTTGTCTCCTGCCTAAACAAAGGAGGGTGAGAGACAGATGCCACATACATACCTAGATTTCCCAGGAGAAGAATGGAAGAGAAATTAGGACAGACCAGATGTTCAAGAATTAAAATTTTTGAAGAGTAACTGAAACACACAAGGAGCTGTTATTGCTCAAGTGAGCTCCAGCTGCCTGAAGGTATGTCTAGATCATGCAGTACAGAACCATGCAGATGTGCCCGAGGCATCTCAAAAAAGCCAGCTAGGTCAGAGTCGTGCAACTATCTCTTCAGAGCACCGTGCTCCCCTGAGCCCAAAGGGTGAGAGGAGACTAACGTTCTGCCAGTGCATTTTAAGCCATCTTCAGGAAGCAGATAATGCAGCACATCTCTGCAGATCAGTTGATGTGACAGATATGTACAGACATGTGCATCCACTGTGGAGTGAATCCATCATTCAACCTAATATTTGGGTCAGATTTTCTGACTCCACTTGCAACTCAACTGAAGACCACTCAAAAAAACAGAGGGACAAGGATGGGGTGGGGGGTTGGGTTTTTCACATGTTTTTGCTTTCTGTCGCTTCCAAGTATCACACATTTAACTCGTCTCACTCTCCAAAACTCCTCTCCCTGTTGCCCAGCCCCAAAAGACTGCACGTTCAGGAAAGGAGCTAAGAAACCACTCTCCAAGGGCAGGCATTTTTTGTCCCAGTTTCAGGTTTAAGCCCATTTCACGTATTGACTTTTAATGTTAAAGCCATAGCTCCCTCCAAAAAATCAGGTTAGAAGAAACAACTTTTTTAAACAACATTAAAACCTTACAGCATACTGCAAGAAGAACCATCGTTCCAAGCTCCCTGCAGGTTTTGGCCATTGCAAGGTAAGACGGGGATGTGGGTATAACTTTAGCTTCGAATTTCTTTCTTACCACTATCAGTTCAAGGTAAGCACCGATGTTATTTTTATCCAGTGTGTAGACCAGGCGCTACAGAAGTACTTGGTGCAACCTGCTACACTGCAATACAAGTGTCATAATGAATTAGCAATTCTCTACTACATTCTGCCCTGTTCCTCCACAAACAAACGTGTAGTAGAAGTGTAATCCAAAAAAAACATATCACTTTCTAACTCCTATTTTGTAAACCAACTAATACCTCCACTTACACAGCATTATTGTCATGGACAGTCAAGAGAAGCACTAATTAGACTGGCACATTAGACACTTGTTAATTACATTCTCAGTTCTCAATGTCAGGAGAGTCTCATTTGTACCTTTAGAAGCTGTGAGAGGAGGAAGAGGGGAAAACAAAAACAACTCTGAGGCTGTGTAGTTCTTGAGTTGGCTAACCAGCTACTGCAGTGTAGCTGCCTTATTTTTGTCACAGACCAATGTATGCATCTGGATATGCAGATGGACTGATTTTATCCACAAGAATATACAAAATAAGCATCTCTCTGCTGAATGAAACTGTATTGGTATGTAAACTGGCAAAAATGAAATCAAAATGCAACACATCACTCCTAGCATTTTGATCTTGGTCTGGGATCTGCGTTCACAGATGATGTTTCAATGTATTCACAATGTTTGGAGTTGAGCATTCAGTTTGGTCCAGTTCAGCTGATAAGACCTCAGTTCAAGAGACAAAAACACCATCTAGGTTTGAAGGAATTAGAGCTAATATTTTTGACTCAGGCTCAACTCTGATCTGAACTGACCTTCCCCTCACCCATGTATATGGAACATCTTTTAACATCTTCCTCTCCAACAAAATTGTTACACTTTTCTCAGACCTCTCCATCTCATGTACTTAACGCTGCATTTTCACAGCTCTTTCACAGGTGGCCTCTGAGCCAAATATCCCTTCTGAAGCACAGAAAGGGGAAGGATGGCTGTCCAAGAAAGTGTAAAAGATGTGTTGAATCTACCAAAGGGCTCAAGAACTGACCAGGAAGTTCGTCTCAAACAAGGGAGCACTGAAAGGAGGAAGAATCTAGGACTAGAGTCAACATCCCTCTTGCACAAAAACCAAACAAAAAGTGAAGGGTGTATCAGCAACAACAGGCAAGGTCATATGCTGAGCAGCACTGAAAATGGCAGTTAAAATCTTGCTCAAAGCTCTGCTCAATTGACCTGAACTACTAGCCCCTGGGGGTAGAGGGAGAACTCACAGCAAAACTAAAAGCAGAACCCAGAAGCCCTAATCACAGGTATCACCAATTAACTACTAGCACATAAAATATGGCACGTAAGATCTTCAATCTGCTTTCATATGCTTTGATTCACCAGGCAGAGAGCAACACCAACTCTGATGACACATTCCCACACTGTCTTCTCTGTCAGCCAAGCTGCAGCAGACAGCAAAGAGCACACGAACAACCTCTTGCACTGAAGTACTTGTGTCTGGAGCCCTCTTGCAAGCTCCCACAGAATTAAGCGTAAGTAGATTATTAGATTCCTTTGATAGTTTTGGAAATGTTCTTTTAGGCATTTTAAAAAGCAATCAAGGGAGCGCAGGCCTAGTTGAAAGGGAGTATGTTTGTTCCCTTTGGAGCAAGGATCACAGGGAGCTGCGTGAGACAGCAAACCCCTACACACTGGGCTACAGCAGTCACCAGGGAACAGCCGCACAGTGAAATGCCCTGAGCAGAAAGCAATACGGGCTTTCTGTACCTCTTGCTTTTTAACTGCTGCATCTTTCCTGAGAGAAAAGGACCACACACATGTTGGCTTCTGCTAACACAGCAATCCACTTAAGATGCTTTACAAAGTATCAGTGAACCTACCTTGAACAAAAGTGAAACGCTTTTTCTTTCTCCATTGATAGTGTGGGGGATAAGTTGCCCTTTCCCCAAGTTCAAGAGTTTGCATTAGTCTCAGCCAATCCATGCCAGTGAAGGGGATGAAAGTATTGTTCTATCTTACACAAGAGATCTGAGGCAAAAGAAACCGCTTAACACCTCCCATCCTCCTTCCACGCTTTAGCGTGCAAGCAAAAGTTTGTGCAGAGTCATGGATTTCTAACCCCAGAAGCAACAATTGGATCATTTGTTCTGACTTCTCCCACACCCCTTAGCTCCCTTGGCTAATTGGGAATTTCCCAGAAAGCTATCCATAGCACTGATTCAAAGGCTTCAGGACATGGGAAAATCCATCCATTTCCTCAATATTTTGATCTAAACTGTCAGAGCAGGGAACCAGGTCTGCTGCTGTTGCTGCGCTTAAATTATGTGACCTGGAGCAAATTACTTAACTACACATTACAGACCTCAAAACCAGGGCAAAAAGGTTACTACCAGTCCACCAAAGTGCAGTGAGATCATCACAAGAAACATGGTGCCGATTAAAAGCAGATTGTCTAGAGTTCAAGCACTGCCTGCAAAGTGAATAAAAACTTAAAGGTGTTATTACAGACAAACACATATGCTTAAAATCAAAATTTCGCTGGCTATGTCAACTGCCTGTCTCCATTACAGCCTATATTTAAGAAGGGATGCAGCAAGCCATGCTTACTTTCAAAGTGCATTTCATGAGAATTTGCTATGCCATCCCCACTATAGGTGCTTAGATAGCCGCAACAAGGTGAGTTTGTAGAAAAGTTTGGCTTATATTAGGCTCAGTAAGATTAGATTGGAGAGTTATCGAAGGCTGGATTTTGACCGAAGATGACAGGACAATGCTAGTCTCAATGCAGGCACATTCTGAACCCACAGAGACACGTTCTGCTACCAGGAACAGCAAGGGTATTTTTGGAGTCATTCAGAATTTGCCTCGTAGCATGTCTCATCATGCTCCTCTTCAGCCTCCCACGCTTTCTCTACCTTTTCTCCCACCCTGCAGTGCAGGTAAAGTCTGGATTTTTGCATCATTTGCACCCCTGAGGGCACAAGGTTTTCCAGTTGCCGCTTTCTGCAGCTTTCCACTGAGAAACCAGCACTGCAAAGCATTTGCTGGTAGAGCAAAGCCCACTGCTAAAAACCATGACCCCAGAGAAAGGGTTCCAGAGACGGGCCAGTTGCTCGTCTTTTACAATCCAAATGGACCTCAAAAAGCCCCTTGGGGCTCTTGTCGCCACATTTGATGTTGGGCCAGGTATGACTCCGCACCAGTGGCACACGGGAAGACATGTCACCAATGTCACTTCCCCACTGGCTTTGACTTGCCCAGCTCAAGTGTGCAGAGCCAGTCCACAAAGGTCTGCGGCAGGGACGTGACTTCTCTTTGCCAGCCTAGAGCCCTACCTGAAGGCTGCACCTTCCTTCCCCTAACAGGTACGGCTGGAATAACAGTTGCACAGGATGACAGTGCTGAAGCTGTGTCTAGACCTGGATTTTACAGATCCCCAGCTGTTGCTCGTACCACTGAGTTGTGCACAAGCCGACTTGGTGCCAAAAAATAAGGAGAGTCGTACATAAAGTTTTCTTAGGATACCAGACCTCCACCTCGCGCATTGCTTGATCGACCAAGTGCAGGTGCTTTCTTAGCCACACTACACAAATTCAGACACAGCTGCTTCCAGGGGACACAGTGACCCCAAAAGCCTCAGTGGCATGGGCTCAGCTCAGTGCTATCTCTGTTGCAGCGTAGGTGGAGCCAGCATCAGATGAGCTGGCTGGAGCTTTTTCTTTAGGATCAAGATCCTAAGTTGGCTTCTTTGCAGCCTGCACTAGCTTTTGGTCTTGAAAGCTTACATGGGTGATGCTCATTCCTTCCTCCTGCTGATCTACAGATCAATATGAACCTCTTTATTCATTTAATTATAGCTGTAGGGGGCTCTTCACAGCTAAAGTACATCTGTCTCCCTGTGATGTTAATACAATCAGGCAGAAAGATCACTTCATTAAAAGATCATCTATGCTTGATCTTATTTGAGCTATAAAAATCACTCCTTTGTCATACAAACTGTATGGTGAAAAGTGCAGAGCTGGATGACTCGCTTTGGCCCAGGGAGCAGAGTTCAGCTCCAAAGAGCAGCTGGAAGAGAAACTGTCACCAAGTAAATGCAGCACTTCCACCACGATTCAGATGGAGCTACAGGCACCACACTCCAAGCCCCAGTTAGCTTTCTACTTAAGGCCCCAACTCCACCAGTATGTTGGCACTATTTCAGTGCTCATTTAAGACACTGCTGCCTGCCTTGTGCTTGAGTTGGTGGGACAGGAATGTAAGCATCCCTCAAGGCTAGCCAGCAGAGGTGACTGAACTAGCCTGGCTGGCTTTGCAAAGCAATGAGCTAGGTCGCACCTCCCGCATCTTTTCTACCACAGAGCTGCTGGTGGGAAGGACAAGCCTCCAGCGAAGCAGCAGTCCCACAACAAAGCAGCAGCAGCAGTCTTCAGCCACCTTAGCTGACTCCAGGAAGGACACCCATCTCTGCTCAACAGTACTCATCCACTGCGTAGATAAATGGGCACTCTGCAATCAGGTGGGGGGGGGTGGAATGAGGAGTACATTGAATGTAAGGTGCAGAGTATATGTGGCAGAACCCAGAACAGAGTCTAGCTCTCCTGTACTGTAAAGTGATGTTCTTTTTTTTTCAGTCCGCCCCCTCCACCTTCCTACTACGTATCCCTCCCAAAATGCAAAATGCAGGGTATATTTATTTATAGTGCAGTCAGGCAGACACTGTCCTCAGACCAAAGCAGCTCTTTTCTAAGTAGCTGGTGGCCTAGCAGGGATGTTGTCTGCACAGGAGGCTGAGAATGTCCCAGCCAATGCAGCTCTAGGTTGGTACTTAGCAGTCGCCTGACAGATGTAGCTTCCAGCTGGTCACCCGGTAAATATTACACTTATACAAAAGAGCACATCTTCAGCAGTAAAGACTAAGATTCGAGATTAACAGCCAAGAGGAATCAGGTAGAGGAAGGATTTTGATTCGAGACTCCAATATTGCCAGAAAACGCTTTAGCCTCTTGACTAGGACAGACAATAAGGGGGTAAGGGAACAGCACAACCAGCCTGTCTCCACTAGATTTTTTTCAGATGTAACCTATTTTTGCAGACATCATCTGAGGACACCTACCCTCAGGCCTGTGGGCGAAGAACACTTTCTTTGTTAATTCTGCAAGGAAAGGAATGCAGCCTTGGGACATTCAAGCGAGAACACAGGATATGCAGGCAGAGCACAGCCTTTGCCGCTGACTGTGTCCTAGTCCAAAAAGGACATCTTCAAAATCCTCCACTGAAATTATCTTGCCTTGCCAACATCTACATTTCTACCAGTACTGACCCATCTGTGTGGATATTGCCTCTCTACATTATAAATCACTCAACTGAAAAATAGGAGCAACACTTAATGTTCTTTTGAAAACCTCAGGATGAAAGTAAGCTATTACAGCACTCTTTGTGCCACCAAGTTATTAATAAACACACAAAGTCCTGAAATCTTTTTAGCAGATTCTCACTGAAAAAAAACCCCACCTGTACATGCTAGAAATTCAGCAGCACAGGAAAACCTGAGTTCTTCGTTCATCATTCACAGAAATTTCTGGAAATTAAACAAACACATATGCTTAAAGCCAGAAGTGCTCATAGAGCAGCACCATAATGCAAGTTCTTCTCACCTTAATGGCCAGAATGATATTCTGGAACTATTGATCACAGGAAAATTCAGAGTGAGGTAATTATAGGTCACCAGGTTGACACTGGCCCCAGAAAGCAGAGATTAGTTGTACAGCAGGAACAAGATGAAAAACTATAATGGAGCAACTTAGCACTAAAGAGGACAAATTGGCAAGAGGTCTACCACACAACACTGGAGAAATAGATATGACTCCAAAGAATGGTGGTTTGAAGCCTCTTGGTACCTTCCTGGAGAGGTGAATTTTGGAAAGCCATTAAGTCAGAAGGATTTGAGATGTCCCATTCCAGTCCCCCAGAAGTCAGAATCAGATGGCAAGTTCCTGCAACCAGTGGTTTTGCCTCCCAAATCTGGAAGTGCCGCAGACAGTGCTGGTTTCTGCTGAAGGTAAGAGCTGAGAATGAAGCACAGCACCAAAACAGGCTGGAGGGAGCAGTCGTATGATTGGAGCTGGAAACAGCCAAAAAGGCAAAAGTAAGAGTAAGTGAGCAAAGCTAGATGGACACCCAAAACCATGTAGCCAAGTTCAGAAGTGCTTCGTAGGCAGCGCACATTGCACATGAAGGAGGCAGGGGAACACACTGAGGAGGCGCAGTGCACAAAAAGAGACAGAAAAATAAAAGTTACAGCACTTCCATGTGGGGTCCCCTCCCCAGAAACCATCATGTCTGCTTCCCTCTGACCAGCAAGGTGGTGTTGGTAACACCGTGAGCCTCCATACACTCAGCCTACGGCAGTTCATAAACCGGTCATCGCTTCTTATCCCAAATTACAGTTAGTGGACGTGTGCATTCTGAAACGCATATGCAAAAGCAGTGTGCAGCAGTTGTACAAGGGGCCTAATGTGCTGACCATAACAGGTACATGGCAGACCCACGGCAATGGTAAGGAAGGAAAGAGAAGACATTAGAGACTCAGCACACAGAGCCGGGCCAGCTCACTCCCAACCCACGTCTGCTAGTTTGGAGTGATGATATTTTCCTGTCTCTTCACATTAAAGCACTAAAGTCTGGAGCTGCTCAACACCAGCTAGCAAAGCCACTGTCACTCAACACATCACTTCTCCTTTACAATCTCACAGAGAAGTATCATCCAGTCAAAGGGGTTGGTTTGTTGTCTGTTCCATGCACAAGAGGCAAAGTACATGAGCACATTTTGTGCCCAAAGGCCTGCTGAGCTTGAGATAAGTGAAGACTGTATCTCCGAGTTCTGTTAGTAAATATAAAATACGCATTTCCTCCCAGGATATTAACAGTCAGCTGTCAGCAAATGAGCTTGTTAGTGATGTTAGGGCACCAGTAAAAAAATAAAAATCATACACTCAACCTATGGCACCTTATAAACCACTCATTGCTTCTTACCCCAGATTACAATAGCATGCAAAGACAGGGAGAAGGGTATAACCCATCTATTTCACATTTTAAAAATTAATTTGGGGGATGTCAGTGTTTCTGTTCTGTTCTGCTATGGAGCTGTGTGCTTGTCATGTGCACATGTGAATTCTCATGTCCACAGTCATCACCACCACAGAGGCAACCTTTCCTAAAGGAAATGAAGAAGAAACTGAGAACCTGACTCTGGGTCGCCAAAAAGTTCCCACCCTACTGAACTCAGAAAAAAACAACTGCACAGGGAGCGAAGGCTGTTTACATCATCATTCTGATAAACCTTTTTCTATATGTTAGTCTTGTCTTGCTGTAAGTCCAGCTTCCCAAGGATGGCTGCACAGGCAGGCTGGAAGGACAACCACGCTAGTGGCAGCAGGCCATCAGCATCATGACACAAAGCTACAGGATTCCTCAGCCCTGATACCCCACCCTGGATCCCCACACCTGCACCCTTGATACAAACAGACCAGGTGCACCTTTTAAGGCTTCTACAGCAATGCTAGCAGAAGTGACACACTTGCCTTGAATTAGCCAACTGAATAAATGCAAGAGGATGGAGCTGTCTGGTCCAGAAAGCATGACTGCTTCTGAAAAGTCCAATGTATTAGAGAAATTGGGTAGCTCTATGTTGTGACTTTTTTTTGCAAAACGCTCTCAGTAAGCAATGCAAGCCTGGGTAATCATTGTTAAAAGATGCCATTAAGGGACTGCAGCTCTAGGATGCATGGGTGTTATCTACAAACAGCTAACATACATTAATACAGACTAGTTTATACATGACAAATATTGACAAGCTCCATGCATAGCTGCTGTAAGAACTCTCTATCATCAAGTAGCATTTTGAGCTGATGACACACAGCTAAATCCCAAAAGCCACGCAAAGTCTAAGAAAGAACTTATTTTTTTCTGCAGTACTGTGCTCCTTAGGGCCTGCACGTGCCCATTTAAATGAATCCTAAGGGAATGTGCTTGTTGATATGATTTGCTCACTTCTCATACTAAATATTATGCCCTCATCTATTCGATTTCCTCCCTCCTTGCCTTGAAGCACTATTTTTTTCGGCTAATCTCTGATCCCAAACTGTGTGTATGTGTTTTGAGTTACTTCTCCCTTCTCCTCCCTCAGTTCCCTTGATGCCTTTAATTCATGCAGGGAGCAATTTGTGCTCCACAGACAAAGCTGGCTTGTTGGGTACCCAACAGATCCCCAAATGAGCATAGAGGAACAGCATTCACAGCAATGGCACAAGCTTCCCTGCACCCTGCTGCCAGACCATTTTGAACCTAAGCAACCGGGCTGCCAATTCTAGGCATACCTGGTGATTTTGCCACAGCATCCTCTGTGCAGTCATTGCTATCCAGAGGAAAACTGATGCTGCCCAAGATAACTGTGGTGCAATGAAGACATCAACTTCTGCCCCATCGGCTAGTTTAATGAAATCTCTGAGAGCACACAGGAAATCTTCAGAGACTTCAGGACATCTTTGTACAATGAAGACTACAGACATGGGTAAATTGTCTTCAGAGGCATTTGCTCTTCTAGGATTTGGAAAGTGGGGTTGATTGTTTCTTTAAAGCCAAACAAAATACAGAATTGCACCCCAACAACTCTGCAGCTACCAAGAGAATCATAGAAGCTTATTTTCTTCAGTTTCACTCATCCTATGGTTTTTGTACCAGTCCCAAACCATTTGCAGCCTGGCCTAGAGTAATTTTCAAGACCAGATACTGGCAACCTAAAGGCCAGATCCCATCACATGGAAATTCCTGCACAAAAACTTAAGCAGTTAAACTTAAGAGAAGGAAACAATTTGCTTTGACTCCCTAACATATGCTTCTCCATGTAGCTGTGATTTGCCTTTCAATTCTCTTTACTGCACAGTAAATCTCTGAAACTGCCCACAGCTCTTCCACGAAGAACTAGATTATGCAGAGTAATCTTCCCTTGAAGAATAATACAGCTGTCCAGAAGGTGAAGCTGGTCCTGCCTTCCAGCACACACTCACTCTGTAACATATATGCAATGATTTGTTTCCCTTGATTTCCAGTGGTCCCCTTGGGTATGTATTGCTCTTGTTGTGTTTCAAGTTACAGTGAGCTGTTGTAGGAAAAGGTCATTCCTGTGTGTTTTTCTCTCTCCATGTTTGTTCTTTTTCACAACCTCTGTCTCGCTGCAGTTCTTACATCTGAGTCATCATCAGCTTTGGGTTAATGGGGATTATATGCAATCTCATGTGTAAACCTCGAGCTGTGAGTCATTCAAATGCTAAAGCCTCTATTGCTCCCATCTCCTGATGACTGCAGAGAAATCTCTCGCAGACAAGCTACAACCCGATTACATATTGTATTGCTGGACTAACCCTATTCCTTCCACATTGATTTTGTCACTGCTGCCTGAAGGGAACTTTATGACCATTTGCATTTTTAAATAGGTCAGTGTGTGTGTGTCTGGGAGAACAGTAAGTAAATGTTCATTATGTAAAACAGCTCATTCTTTCTGGATTGTGAAAAGAGATATAGAAGGGCTGTTCTTTCCAATAATAAGCTTTGAAACCTCATCTGTTTCCTCTCCTTGCTTTTCAAAGTCATTAAGTGGAATAACTGATTGTCCATTTCTCCAGGATACCTCGGTCTTTGTCTGTTTAATGTCTGCCTTTCACATATTCCTGCTGCCTGTGAGACACTTAATGGAATTCCCACTGCTCCACTTTCTCCTTAAGACTACTGATCATGTTCTCCTCATGTCCCAGGGAGCATCACAATAACTTGCTTTTTGTCTTCATTTACTCCCCCCCTCCAAATCTTTTTCCATAAAACTTTTGCACTCACATACCCTCTCTATATGAAGTCTCATCCAACCAAAGTCCCTCAAAAGTCTTTCAACTGCTTTCTCTGTGAGACACCATGAGTCAACAACTTTCCTCAATTGCAAACAGAGGATAATCAAGAAGCAGAGAGATTGAATGAGTGGCCCCAAATGAGTCTTCAGCAGAGCTAGGAATAAAACCCTACTGTTGCTGTCCTCCACTAGTGAACCAGAAGATTAGCTCTCTTACTTTCTTATGAAATAAGACAATGAAAAAATTTTTATGAAGCTATGGGGGGACACAGCCCGTTTCTCTGATTCTTTAACTTACAGGTTGACTTAGTATTAGTACATCACCGAGAGATTCCACCTGTTATAGAACATACCTCATCTAGAGTACCACCTTTATCTCCCAAGAAGCCTGACCACCAGACCTCACAAAGTTTTGAATCATCCCTTTTCATAGAGCCACAGACCCCTTACAAACAATGTGCAACAAATCCAACCAGGTTGGTGATATCTGTGGTCCTTGTAAGTGCAGCTGTCCTCAAGTTTTCCTTGTTTGCTAGCAAATACTGAAGACAGAAACCTTCCCTATCTCCAGCTCTTCAAGACATTTCTGCAGTAACTACATGCCTTTAAAGATAATGTTACTGTCTGCAAAGCACAACCCATACCAGATAAACTATGGTTTAATAAGCTACAGAACACACTGATAGTTCTGGAACTTCAAGTGGCAGAACATAAGACAGAAGCAAGTTCATTAAACATACGCAATTTCCATATCACCAAAAACGTTCTCCTCCCCCAAACCATTTGTCTCCTTTACTCCTTTTCCTCAGGGAGAAAAAGGATATACCTGCTGGCTGATGTTATCTTTGATAAATTCCCCCACAAGAAAATGAAGTGAATCAGCAAGTTTAGCTTCTAGATGATCAGAATGTTACCTGAAGGTAGGATTCAGATGATACACAAATTTGTACACTACCCAGCACAGTTTTGTGAAAGGTGGATCAATATGGCTCATGCTATGCTCTTCCTGGAGAGCATACAGCCTTCTAAACCTTGGGGCCAAACTGAAACATGGAGATACTATGGTTGGTAACTGCTGAAAGTTCACAAGGAGTACGGGTGAAGAACCTACATCACAAATCACCAAACAAAGGTCTTATTATTTCTCATCTCACCTTTGCTGACCCATTTTTTATCCTTTGTAGGCAGAGAAGTGACAGCACCTGAACATTCAGCAAGGCTGAGGGCTAGAAGATGAAATTCACATGGGATTCACGCACAGTGTTAAGGGACCACAGGGAAAAGCTGTTGGCTGACTCTTACCCATTCAGTTCAGGGCTTTCCATGCTGGCCTGCTTGGAACTAAAGAAAAAAATTCTCCCCCCCGCTTTTTTAGTAAGCAAAGGGTCCCTAAGCATTCTGATACAGCTGCTATAACTCTTGTAAAAAGCCAACATGGTACAGGGACTATATGCCATTTCTTCACATTGTGGATGTACCTCACTGTGGGGAGAGAGTATTTGTCATTTGACTACTCACATTAGCAGGCTGGAGAAGGAATTCTCATACATCCAAGCCATATAAAACTTCAATAACCAGGTACTACAGTTATTTTACCTTACTTTACCTAGCATTATGCCTGATCCAAATGCTTCAGACAAAAATATCTGCACCACAGTTGGTCTCCTCAGGGGCTTGTGCTCCCTTTATGCATTGTCTCAGACAGCAGATAGAAAATGTTTCTCGTTATACCCTACATTGGAGGTATTTCTGTTTTCTGTTAATATCTTGAAAGCCGCAAGATTCACTCCCTTCTGGAGGAAAAGGAAATGACAGCTATTACTGCCTATTATTGCACATCAAAATAGGAAGAAAGGATGAGACAAGGTTGGAACTCAGTAAAAATAAGGAAGAAAAACAATCCTTTGGTTTGATACATCGAAAGCAACATTAAATACATTTCTACAGCCAACCTACCGTTCCTTCATAGTCTTCCCAAACTCTCATAGGACTCCGTACAGCTGACTTGGTGCATATAGAGGGGTCCTAAGAATTAGTGCACCAGTAAATATATGTATGACCAAATTTAAGTACTTTTTAGTGTTGTGAAATAATTCATGATTTGGTAACAGCAAAAAGTACTGTGAGTACTTCAGGCTGCTGGTAAAAGAAGTGCTTTTGATGGTCAATAGCTGAGAATTGTACTGGTGAGGCATCAGAAGGAACAAGATTCATTTCACTGTGTCTTAGGCATGCTGACTTCACAAAGTTATTGGGAAGAGGCAGCAGATTAATTTCTGTCCAGCTTAAATCACTGAACTACAGTAAGTATGTGCAGAAAGTCAGATGAGTGAAGGGCCTATTTTAAGGCACTCAGCTCACAGATGCACTAAAATCATGTCTGGTCTGTAAAAACTAGAAGAAGGGGCAGGTTTTGTAGTTCTTGTTTTATTTTCATAAATGTAAGTTCTATTCCAAAACAGTAAAAGGGCGGGGGGTTGAAGGGGACCCTAATCTTTCCACTTATCAAAACTTGCTGCATGGAAAAATATGGTCAAACTAAGCTAAACTAAGATGCGTTCAAATGTTTTCCAAGTAATTTTCTTGTACAGTAAAGAGCATCTCTGCCTCTATGCCAAATTTTTATGCAGTGTTCAGTGTGGGTTTTCATCCTTTGGGAAAGGTAAGAGACGTTAAAAATCACAGCCTTGACTTTTTTAATATATCTATTTTAGTTCTTCATATCAGATTATGACAGTATTACAAAAGAAAACCTTACATCTATTCTCATTTCCTTGATTTTCCTTAGTATGTGGTAATCTATTGCTCTAAAATTTTCAGGTTCAGTAATTACAAGAAGAGTCCAAACTGGTGCAGAGCTTCTCCCAAAGCTGCCTTCAAAACAGTGCACAGAAATGCTATATGCATAAACTCCACCACCTAGAAAGACAAGTAACCTCTTGCTGTCTTCATTTACTAGCACCTTTCCAGTGGTGAGGCTTACAAAGCAAGCTGTTCTTTTTTTATGCAGTAGTTCTTCAAAGAATTTAGAAACACAGGCCTGGGTGGGCCTCCAGCCCCCTGCTAGTGCTGGGAACAGGTTTTTTTTTAAATAATCTTTGTAACCTGCATCTCAAAAGAGGGATGAGAAAACTTGGAGGTTTTCTACATCTGATACTTATTCTTGTTAATGCTGCCACGCACTGCGCTCCATTATGCGTCTAATGCTGTACTAGTACCAAGAGAAGAAGAATGAAGACAGAAGGGAAAAGGAAGCAAAGCTGAAAGTTTGGTGGAAATGAGTTTTTCTCTATCAAACCAACAGCTAAAGTTAACGGCTTATTTCACTGGGGGGTTGGGGGAGTGTGGAACAAAACCAAAACAACCCTATTGCTTATAAGCACAACAGCAATATCTACCAGCATATTTCCCAGCTTAACAAAATGTAAGCCCTCCTCTTCCTCTTCTCTTTCCAGATTACCCCCAACCCAAGTGAGATCACGAAGGAACTCCTCCCTTACCTTATATCATCTGACTCATGGTAGTGGCCAGCAACCTCATCCTAAGAGCAGGATCTGCTACGCTAAGCAACGTGCAAATGCAGAGTACAGAGATGGACCCTGTCTGCAGAATTCGCAACCTAAATAACTTCTTCTAGTCTTCCACAGATGACTCTGAATTTCCTTCCTCATTTTCTAATTCCAAAGACCCTGCCCCAACACCAAACAGACAATTCTGCCAAAAACAAAATATCAGGAAAGTTAGCAAGAAGAAAATCTACCCTGGCAACTAAGAAACCACAGTGCAGCAGAACAGATCTCCTTGCATTAGAAGTGTTTTGATGGTATGTATCATACTTTTATGCCACATCATAAGGACAGAGATGGCACCTTGCTTCCAGAATTCGCCAAACATGTTGACACCATGCTGTTGACCTGACAATTCATTTCAAGCCAATCTAGTATCACACAAATCACAAGTCTTCAATTATGTAACATTTTGGAAGTTATCTTCCACTACTTCCATGACATTTTCACAACTGTCCGAGAGCACAAATTGGGTTTCTGAGTACAAAAATGAATGAGACAAGACTTGAGAACTGCATTAGACTCAGCAGACCTCACTACTCAGTGACAGAGCAACTAAATTCATTAGCAGAACTGATATAGCCTGGTTACTTACAGATTCCTGGTACATTGTTACTGGAAGAGCCTCTTTCTTCCTCTATGGCTCCCCAAACCAGTATTTTGTCCTTTCTGTGGAGTATTCACAGTTTCATGCTATGGCCCCAGCTCCCTCCCATATTAATTACTCTTCCTGGTTTAATATCCCTGGATACTTTCCACCTCCGAAAGTCTACACTACAAAATATCTGTTCTAACTCCACATTCCTCTTCTAGTTGAGGAAGAGAACCTGCAGACTAGGCAACACATGATATTGCTGATGTGACATGATTAGCCTGCTGGCTGGTACTCTCAGCTGCCAGGCCAGCCAAAGAGGGAAAAAAGGCCGAACTATTAATTCCTTTCACTTTCACCTCTTCCCAGCATCAACTTTCACAAAAATCTTTTAAAACATAATGCTGAAATCACTGCTTCTCCATCAAAGCTGACTGATACTACTGCCCAATGAGTTAAAGAGGTATCAGAACAGTAGATTAACAGAAAGAACAATCATAAGCTTTGATCTCTTGTCAAACAAGGCTAACCAAGGTTACTGTCCCATGTTATTAGCACCTAAAGAACTTTCCAGAGAGGCTTTCCTTCCGGGCCGGGGTGGAATTCAGTAACATATAACAAAACCACAGCCATTATCTTTTCTTTTTTTAGACACTTTGATAATTTCTCTGGCTATGAAGTACAGGACAAGGGATGTTCTGCTGCTTGCAAGAAAACAAATTTGCATGGTGTTTCCTGCATGTCTGCTTTTGGAGTAGATGACTAACTGCTCTATTGCTTCTGAAGACTGGCCAGTATTGCAATTCAGAACAAGTATCCTCAATGTAATTAGTAACTAGGTCAGACTTTATAACTGAAAACGTGAGCTTAGACTAAGTGAAAGATTTCTTCCAGTCATTTAATAAGAACCTGAAAGCTGGCCCTTTGCCAAAGAACAAGTGTAAAATCAGATTGCTATTTGATAGACTCTCAGTAAGACATATCACAGCTTCTTATGACTGATACTCAGAAGGCTAGGCAGCATGAAAGACACTTTGCTTGCCTTCTAAGAATTTGTTTTCACTTGTTTTAACTATGAGTCATAAATTCTCATTCCCCTCTTCAGTACTAGCAACTCAGTTACCATACTGAGCCTAAATATGCTGTAGAGGTAACAAGAAGATCTATGAAATAATACTCCATGAACTAAATGTTTATTGCTTGATGGAAGTAATACTCTCTAAAAATGTGGTCAACTGGTTCAAAAGAAACAGAAAGCCCTAATCCTTGTTTTGATTTGCAAAGTAATTCTATATCCTTTCCGGTCTTGACCAAGACTTCTCATAATCTCTGCAAAATGGTAAAAATTATTTCATTGGGGTGTTGTGAAGTTTAGAGTTTGTAAAGAACAGAACAAGTAATTACACTTGGCTTCTGTAGAGGGATTTTGATATTCAGTGTTTACACTGTATGCCCAGAAAAGGGGGTTTTGATAGTCTCTCTTAGGTACTGCATAAGTAGTTAATCATCTGATTTTAGCAGACATGGTTCTGAAGAAGACAAAAGCAAATTTTTAAATATTTTATTAATCAAACAAATTAATAAAATGTAAAAAAAACCCAGCCAGTGTTATACTCTATAAATTGGCCTTAAAAGACATTCAAAACAATGGACTGACCACATTTTTCTTATTTACAGTTCAGAAAGATATCTTCTGGTGACACAAATGCTCTAAAGCTCTGGAAAGATCATTTACTCCCTGCCATCTGCATTTGAGAAACCCTTTCAAAGTCTGCATGAACTCAGTCAGGATAGGATGTAAGAGCAGGTTGCTGTGTAGGGAGGTAGGGGCAAAAAGCAATTGCTATTTCCCATACCGGAGCCGTTGTTCAGTATAAAGTGCAGATATTCCGAAATATTTTTAACTACAGCTCATGATTTTTTTTCTCTTTTATAATCTTAATACCATTTTGCACAGTATGTTTATACATTTGCAATAATGAAAGAACAGCTTTTACAGGGATGAATCTGGTTGTAACAAAAAAACATCTGTGAAGGTGTCATTAGTGTCTCTCCAGATCTGTAATCAAATTTGAGTATCTCTTTCTAGGCAGTATTTGACTACTTTGGATTGCTCTGTGTAGACAGTAGTCCATTTTGGTTACCAATGTTCACTATTATCAGTTATCTATCACAGGTGTCAGTGTACCGCTTTCATGGATTCTTCTGCTCTGTGTTAGCAGTTACCTGCAGTGTATGAAATGGGGATACAACTGATTCATTCATCCTTTTAGCACCAGGAGTATCTACAGTAACCATACTAGTTAAAAGTCTAAAAAAAATCAGAAATCCCAGCATATGAAACAGCAAAATGTATAATAGAAAAGGGCAGAGACTGTTGAGCTGCTGCTGACCTGACAGGATAGAGAACCTGTAGCACAGAGATGACCATAATTACTGATTTGGGTACAGTATGGCAAAATCAGCACACTTGGCTTTGCTGTGTGCTTTGATTCTGTTGTGTATTTCAAACTATTACTTTGTGACTCCCTGGCCTAGAATTTTTTCCCATAAGCCTTTGTGGGGTTTTTTGCTCTGTTTTTTTAATAGGAAAAAAGCATGAAAATAGAGACTTTTTCCCTTCTGTAACAATAACACTATGGAGTTACCTCCACTAAAGATTCAGCATTACATGGTAACCTCACTGTGACATTTCTGTATTCCTTCCCAGGCAATGTAACAAGAATTTCAGATACCAGTGCAGATTCTCATTAAATTTAGTAGTGTTTAGCTGAAAGCAATACCAAGGATAAGCTAGATTCAGTGTGCTAAAGAAAAAAAAAAAAAAAAGAGATGCTTTAATGGTATCATCACAATGGTATCATTCAGATTATTTCAATCTTCTGTTCTAGTTTTGAAAAGTCGGATGACATTTATACCAACTGGAAATGTCTCTTGGACTTCTGCTCTCATTCAAGAAAATAAAGATGGATATTCTGTCTTCCCATTAGCATCCTGTTCTGTGCCCCATCTCACAGGGAGATCTCTTTCAAAACTTTGCTTGTATAGTCACCATATATCGCCCAGTCACATCATGTCCAGCTGCAAACAGAAGAAACAGATTTGGAAAAAGCAGCATTGAATTCAAGTTATTTCTTACATGTGTTTAGCGCTCAGAAAACAAAAAAAAATTCAGAAATTCTTATCGTGTAACAGAAATGGACTGCACAAAACTTAATACTAAGCTGCTATAAAGTACAAAAACAAACCTAAAAATCTCATCTTCACATAATCATATGTGCAATTTATAGATTTAAAAAAGTATAGTCCAAAAGTAGAAATCTGCCTGCTATTGAAGCTTCTTTAAAACTATCTACACCATCAGCTTAAGCCTTGGAGACAGATTTGTAATGACTCAGCCTGTAAAAAATGGCTAAAATATTTATTAAAAACCCTCTTGAAATTCTTGAATTTCAGTAAGCTTATATAGAGAAGGTTAACTGAGAAGATTAAAACATGTTTTTTAAAATTATTTTTAGTTTTCAACCCACATAAATAGCTGTTCTAGATCTACAAGCTTTGTTAAATGCTATTATAGTAAATTATAACAATCTGCTATCAAATGAGCAGCCTCACTGGCTCCTTTGAAACACACTAGAGGACATGTTTAACCTATGTAAACACCTGTGTTACTACATAACAGTATTTGCCATCATTAAATTACACACCTGGTTATGTTTTACAACAGCAAATAAGTAATTCCATGTGGCTCTTTTCTGACTCAATTCCTAAGGTGTTTTCTAAGCCATGCACTCTAATCTACTGCTTTAAGCAGCACTCTCTCTCTCTCACTGCACCTTTCAGTTACAGTTTAATTCTAAAGCCACATCATGTCTTTACAGTACTCACCAAGTCATCAACATCACCACCTTCATCTGCGGGAGGCAGAGTTTCATTTTTCTTTTCTTTCGGAGCCAAGAACTGAAAATACAAATGTATGTATATGATACTGACAAAACTCAGACCCTTAATATTAAATTAACAGAATGTCTCCTTTGTATATCAAAACAAATCCACCTATAATTAAAAATTATGAAGGAATTTTGTTCTGGTTTTCACCCTGAAAAATAATCTTAAACTACAGGAAATTTCATAAGACTTGCTTTTAAAGGATTTTATGGTGAAGTGTGTTGAAAAACAAACAAAAGGATATGGTTCTTCAGACAACATGTGGTTAAGCTGTAGAACACCCTCTAATAAGGATGCTGCAAATATTAGTCCCTAGTCTCACAGGGAGATGGGCAAAGTTCATAGAAAAGAAATCTTTCGAAGTCTACTAAGTCCACAGAAACAACCTCAAGCACAGAAAGTACTTGAGACATCAGTGGCTGGAGCCTGGGACTGTACACTTTTCCCTACCCATCTGTTATTGTCCACTGTCAAACATGGGATTCTGGGCTAGATGGACATTTTGTTCATTACAATATGGCCATGTTTATGTTCTTAAAAAAGATAATTTTTAAAGTAATACTGTGTGTAGATACAAAATGCTAAAGGACAGCAAATTGCTCCCCCCTGGTATGAATACATACGTAAGCTGACCAATGGCTTGTTTAGCAAATTTCTTAAGTATGATATTCTAGTTCTGTGTGGAACTTAGAAGTTTCCCATTTAATTCCATTAACATTTAACAAATGAACAAAGACATGAATTTAAAAAAAAACTTCAAACATGCAAGATGGTTAGAATGCCAGTCTTTAAAAATAGAAAATTCATTATGTAAAATTCTATTGCCATAGCTGCTGATACAACTTACCATACGCCCTTCACTTAAAGCATGGCATCCATAAACAGAAGATAAAGGTAAGTTGCTCAGATACTATAACAAATGAAATCAAACATACAGACAATATCGGGAGTACAACCACCTCTGAATGACTTTTCTCTTAGCCTAACATAGTGGAAAAAAAAAATTTAGCTAGAAAGATAGAAAAAAAAATACAAATATTTGACTCTTACTTAAAAAGTATCCAGTTGTCTACAAGTTTTAGTTACGGTCCCTTTACAAATATCCTTACTATAAAATCATAAATTTTCTTTTTCTTATTAAAATGTACCAGAACAAGTATACAGAGCCGGGAACAAGCCTGCCCCAGATAAAAAGATGGCTGTGAAAACTGAGGAGGAAGAAAAGCCACATTCCATAACTTTGAGTTCCATCATCCTTAATTCAGAAACAACTTTGCTGTAACTCTAGATGATGAAAGAGAACAGCTAGTTAGAAAATAACCACATTAAACAGGCTATAAATACCTGCTTAGAGTTTATGTAACTCTTTTGTGCAAACAGCTGGCTCTTGAAAGTAAGCTACTGTTTACCTGAGGACTTCAACTGTAACAGCCAAGGAGGTTGTGTAAAAGGCCATGGGATCCCTACCAGAGCACCACCAATCTCTGAGACAATACACATGTACTGTAAAAAGCTTAAATATTATTTTACATAAATAAAGTGTTCTGATCCTTCTCTAGAGCAATAGTGACAGCTTTAGACAAGGAGTAAAACACTAAGAAGTTACCTGCTGCATCCCATTTGTGGGAAAGTACCAGTTATCCACTAGGATGAAAAGCAAATACATTGCTTTTGGTTAACACCAAACACAGAGGATGTAGACAACCTCTGCCTAGTTGTCTCAATACCCAAAGTTCAGGCCTTTCCTACATCCTAATCGGCAACATCCAAGAGGAATGTAGAAAGCTTACTCCACAGACAACACTCAAATTTTAACATTCTGAATTCAACTTATCATACAGATATTGTAGCTGTGAAAAAAAAAAAAAAAAGAGAAGGTGACAGGGCCAGAAGGAATTAGAATTTCAAGATGCCATACGTCTGTGTATCTTTTTTTGCTGGAAAAGTTCTCAATCTAGTAGTAATATAAAGCACAAACTATGAAACTAAAAACTAATGACATTGTCAGCTCTGAAAGGCTTTTTGTGCCAGATCAAATTTCATTTTACACAGTTAATTAAGAGTCAAATGGTATTTCTGAAAGTAGCACATTTTTCAAAGTTTTCAAAATTAGCTTTCCCACACTAAATTAGGTAAAGAAAGCTAAAAGCTAAAGAAATGTATGATGAAGATTTGCAAAAAACTGAAACCTGAAGTTTCCATCAAATGCTGAACAAAGTTGTTTTTTTTCCAAAACCCGTTTTACATTTATGCAAAAGCAAATTACATATAATAGTTGTGCTGAAATCCATTATCTTCCCCAAAGCAACCAGAAAAAGCACTTGACACTTCTGCTCTTTTAACCTATCATCATCATGCTCTAAAATGAGTATCTCCACTATTACAGAAAAAAAAACCCTACCTAAAATCATTTTTCTCAGTGATAAGAAAATATGCATGGATAACCTAGCTCATCCAAAAAGAAAAAGAAAATTTTTACATGTTACCTTTCTAATAATTGGCCTTGTAAGTTTTCCTTTCTCCTTCAAACAGCAACCCTCTAAACCTGAAGTCTTATATCCAAAACAGTCCTGAAACTGCTATCAGCTAGCGATCTGCACGTAAGAGAAAAGGCTTTTGTGTCACATAGGACCACACTGACAGCCAATCTCTTGACCTACATGCTTGCAGGTGATCTATTACACAGGTGAAGAAAACTTGCATCTTACTCTATTGTGTTATTTTAAAAGATGCAATATAACCCTTTAGTGAAGTGTATCACCTTCAGTATATAAAACAAATGAACCATTTTTGCAATCTACTATAGACCTAGGAAAATGCTGGCTTTGTATCACACAGGAAAACTGTGGTAGGGTTTAAGTGGACGAAGGAGGATTAGATTTTAGGTCAGTCCCATAACCTCAAGATAAAATTTTCTATTCCTGCAGATCTTACTCCAAGAATAAACAGTCTTCCAGTTTCTTAAGTAAAAAGTCATATGAACCCTCAACAGACAACGGCAAATCAGGGTTCTCGGTTTGGGTCTGGAGAGCGTGGGGGGAGGTGGTTATCTAGTGAATAACTGGGACTGCCAACTGCCTAGTTAGCAAAAAGATGCAACCCATTTATTCTGAAAGTTAACTGCCATGTTAGAGAACTCTGTTGCAGAGCTGATTTCATGCAATCTCTCTTATTCCCCTATTTTAAAGGGAAGTTATGGCTGTGGTAGGACCTTCAATCAATCACAAAAGAATTTCCTGTATTGCAACACCTGGCTGACTGTAGGATGACGTTAAACAGAAAAGTAATTTTGAAGTCAGCCTACAAATGCTTTGATCCAGCTTAGCTTGGCAGCTGTAAATCTAGTCCTTGGTACTCCATAATTTCTGCTGCATTCCTACGCAGGCCCAGTATTTTTTAGCTACCACAAGCTCACAGTTAAGACAACAGTATGCTGTAAGGTCTTCGTGGCTAGTAGAGATTTCCTTTAGGAATAGTGGCTATTTCACACAGCATTAGTACATTTTCAGCATCAATGGTAATTTCAAGCTAGAAAGCGAAGTTCTCAAGAAAACCATTGTCTTCGGAAGTTTCCAAGTAAATTCACAGCATTTGGAATATATAACAAAAACTGATACTCTTTAAAACCACCACTGGGGAAAAAAGTTGCTCTATACAATTATGTGTGATGAGAAACAGCCAGTAGATCCTTCATGTCTAAAAAACCATCATATTCTGTCATTTGTACTCTGCACATGTACATGGACTCTTAGTTTGTTAGCTTTTCATTTTCATGACATTTCTGTGCCTTCTTCACCTTGAGGTAAATTGTTACAGATGAAAAAAGCAGTTTCTAAAATACAACCTTTTATCCACTCATTAATTCACTCATGGAGAACCTACTTCCATCCCCTTCTGGTTATTGCTAATGTAAGGCCTGGAAGTTGCAAAAATCAATGTAGCATCTTTTAGAAAAGCTGCTTCTCTGCAAAGTACTTGGTGATTTTAGCTACGGGTTTACCTTCAGGGGTCTGTAATACAAGGACCTTCTTTCTCCTAAACTATTTAAAATCATGGCTAGCAGCCTGATACAAGAATGCCTGTTTTACCCTCTCCACACCAATACAATTTTTGACAGCAACTCTGAATTCTGCTTGCTTTCAAACAGAAGGCACCATTCTGCCTGTTCGAATTCACTGCTTTGTAACTGTGACATCCTCCTTTCATCACTGCAGTTACTGAAGTGATATATTTCTGTAGAAATAATACCTGCAAATACTCCAAAACTTTCATTTCCAAAAGGATCTAATATGATCACCAATAATACTACCAGCATCATCTATGATGTGCATGAATCCACAAGAACTGCGTAAAGTGGAAAATACTGATACTGTCTCATATATGGTGAAAACTAGCCATAATAACTTTATATTGCTAAAGTTCACAACACCTTTAGACAAAAAAGTATCCTGATTTTTGAACTTGTGTGCTAACAATGAGATCACAGTTCTTTCTATGAAGTTCAAATAGTCATCCTGCATATATAAATAGTCTATAGTTGTTCCACTACACTGAGTTCCTGAAGCTCCTATTCTTCGTAGAGGACATTTTCAGGTAACAATGTCAATACATGCTACTTTCTAAAGACCAATTAAAGTAAAATGCTGTGGTACATGCTAGCAAATTATTTTTGTTCTGAACTGAGGCAATTTCAGTTGTGTGGCAAAAGAACACTCTTCTTCCTTCATATGGATCCTATTTCATTCACCTAAAGATTTACCCACGTAAGAAAGTATCTTCTGTTCCACAACAAGGACTCTATACAAATAGATTCTCATTAAAAAAACGTTACCTTTTCAGCCTCTTCAGTAGTCACCGAACTTTCCTCTGTTTCATCTTTAGTGATCAAAGAAATTCTGTCTAAAAAAAATAAGACATATAAAAATATCATTAGAAGGCTTTCCAAAAATGCACTTAATGTTAGAAATGAAAAAAAGTCTTCCAAATTCCAACTTCTGAATGTGTCATCATCACCAGCAAAAATAAAAAAATATTGCTCAAAATGTGACTTGCATAAATGAGTCAACTATGATATAAACTATGATATAAAAATAAATTAATGAGCATATTCATAAGCTTGTGGAAGTATCCATTTAGGAAACTGCTAATATTATGACAATCAAACTAATGAGAGACTGAAATCATAGATCACAGATGAAATGCTGAAAATCTATTAGAAATTACACTTTTAGTCATTCACAGCATGCTCTTAGGTCCTTAGGAAAATTAACTCCTAACATACAAAACACTTATGCTGTGACTACCTGCAGTCTGACTACCAAAGTGCTGGTCCTGCCCCTGCTTTGCTCCTTGATTGTGCCAGCACCACCATCCTGTACAGTGACACCCCTGCCCACAACACCCCCTCCCCCAGAAAAAATCTCAATTACTTTTTACCCCAGTCTAGCTCATCACTTGGCTACACGAATGCTTGTGCCTGAATAAAGAAGCTGTGGGTGTGAGGGCAAAGAACAGTAGATTCATAAAGGTTTCAGAAGCAGCACAAGTGTAATGCCACATTAATGTGCCCATAGAACTACATGGCAGGGTTTCATGAGAAGTGAACTTGTCCAACAAATCTGCCTCGCTCCTGAGCCGCTAACTCATTAACTCACATCCATCCTCTTTTGGTGATTGCAGTCACTCATGACAAGGCCCAATGCATGCCACATTTGACAGAAAAGAGGGGATGGATCATGTGACAAGAAGCAGGGAAAACAGGACTTCTGCTTTTGGTAGCAGCAAGTGAAAAGCAATTTCATCTACCTAGTGAGAGCAGCTAGATTATGCATAAAGCACCATGATTTTATCATCTTCTCACAAGAAGATAATCTATTTTGTATGAAAATACCAACCCTGTTTTTATTTGTAATTATTTTTTTTCTCAAAAATATACTCCAGTTTGTCAAAAACTCTGGCTTGTACAAACTAAAAATTATTCTAGCCTGGCTTTGGAAGATCCAAGTTTCCTACTTTCAAAGTCTGATGGTTTCTTTCTTCAAATTTCTTCAGAGAAGGTCCCCTATGATACTACTGAATATAATATTCTTTCAGTGCTGTCTTGTGCTGTTGTTTTGGGTTGCTAAACAAATTCCCATCTTGTATTTTGAAACAGTTGGATGAAGTAGACATTACAGAGTGTCTGGAGTTCATAATTTTGAAAGGTGCTATACAAAAGCATATAATTGCATTTTATAGCATGCAGCCTTAAGAGATACAGCTGGACATTTAACAGATTTTCTTAGCACTGGTTCCAATTAAAAACAAGAGTATGACGTGAAAGATTTTTTTTAGTCCACCATGTTTTGTATTTGTGAAAACGTTCCTTTATTTATCACTTGCGTAGTCTCTGAATGACTTTTAGAATTGCACTGCCTTGTATCTCTCAGTTTAATCATAGGTAGGTGTCATATTACCACATATTCTGTCCTTCAGGTTGCTTAAATACAAAATGATCCGTGACATATTTCAATGCTATCTGTGCCTTTTTTGAAGCTTAATTTGGAAGAATCTTTTTATATCTCTGCTGCATGAGTTTTTTCCATTTATTTTGAAATTCAGCTGAACTTGTATCTTCTTCTCCCAACCCTGTAACATTTAATTTGTCTCTCTTCTTCCACAATTAATTTACCATTTCAACAAGACTTGGCAAGGCATTATGAATATTGCTGATATGAAACTATTAGTGCAAAAAAGGAAGCTGCAACGTGAAAGTTTTTTTTATTTTTTTAAACAGGCTGCAGGAATGAACCATATCAAAATGCTGCTCTGGGGTTAGTGTCCCATTGCTAACTAAGTTTTCTCTTACATAATGGGTAATACAACTAGAATTTTTTTCGGTTTTTTTTTTAAATGCCATCATACCTTGTATCAGGACCTCCCAGAAATCAGCTAAGGCTTTATCTTCCACCTTTGATTTCAGGGCCTGCAGAAAATCATTAAAGCACTGCACCTTGAACAGCTGAAAAAAATAACAGCAATGATAAACAAGAAATATTAAAAATACTAAAGAGCACTGCCAACTTAATTCTTCATGAAGTCATCTAACATGGCGAACACAAAAGTCACTACAGATTTTGGTTTTTATCTCTACTAAAACCAAGAGTTCTAAGGAAAGGTGAGCCACAAAAACTGCCTTTCAGAAAGCTAGAAAGACTTTCTTGTAACTAGCTTTACTGAAGAAGAAATTTGTAGGATTGCTTATATTTCTTTTACAAGCATCAGGTCATAGGCCTTCTGGTTTTATGTTTAAAAGAAAACAAAAAAACAGCAAATAAGACCAGGGAAGCTAGTCACCATTCCAGTAAGAATTCCAGTAAAGAAACATAAAATGCAAATATATTTCTAAACTTTCAAACAGCATAACAGATTTTAATCTACAAATCAATTCTTTTTGCTGTAGTAATAAATTCTCAAGTTTCTAATACAGCAAACAGTCTCATTATGTCTTTAATTTGAAAGAGATGAGAGTTTTCACATATTAACATTACCTTCATGGCCTCCTCTCTGAAAACTCTGATACAGCTAATCCCTTTCATGTAATACTGTG
The DNA here is from genome assembly GCF_900496995.4 of Aquila chrysaetos chrysaetos. Classification (NCBI taxonomy): domain Eukaryota; kingdom Metazoa; phylum Chordata; class Aves; order Accipitriformes; family Accipitridae; genus Aquila; species Aquila chrysaetos. The sequence continues at coordinate 37,352,880 of NC_044009.1, forward strand.
AACCTTTATTTTCCAGGAACTGATCAATGCGGTTTATCAACTGCTGACTCACTGAAAGACAAGAAGAAATAAATAAATCAAAGAATGCACACTTGCAAGGCAAAAAAAAATTTTTCCTTTACATCTTTCTATTCCACAGGCATCTAAAGAGTTAATCATACCTACACCACCTGAAGCTACTCAAGTTGATAATTGTTATCTAAGCTACTGACAATTACTTCAGCCTTTCTGGAAAAGCTAGATATACTAGGAAGAAACCCAAGCATGGCCAAGGCAAAAGTCTTTCCCTGAAAGCCAAGAAAAAAAGCACTGGCCTAGCTTGCTTGATAGAAAGTAAAACCAGAACATTTGGGATCCTAAAGCTGAGGGAGGTTATGTTCTACAATGCAAGCATACCCCCCCTAAGCATCCTTTGAAATACATGCATATTTCAATAAAAGCGTTAAATTTACAATGAAGGTGTAATAATGCCAAAACAACATCTGTAGGGTGATTGCAGTTAAAAGACTACCTTGTTGTTGACATTACAGTATATCTTGTCTCTGTACAGGTAGTTTGATGATTTTTCAGCTGGGCAATGCTGTTTATGATTATGAAGATAAGTGTTAAAAACTGTGCATGCCTGACAGAGAAAAGCAGAGGCAAACAATGAGACTTGTACCAACAAGAAGGGGAACACCAGTTTCATCCTCACTGTTGAGCTCCTAAAAGGTAGGTAGCTATAAAACACTGCAAACATGACAAGTGGAAAACGTCACCAAGAGCTCTGCAAGCCCAACTAAATTCTGCTGGATTTTAGTACTTTATTTTCTTTATGTTTAATTACAGGTGAGGAACTGTCTGATTTTACCATCTGGCAGACACCTCAGCCTGGGAAAAGACAAGCATGAGGAGGATACAGCAGTGATCTATAAACTCAGAAGCATTGTGAAAAGGATGAATAGGGAGTGATAGTCCACTACCTCTCTCAAAACAAGAGCAAAGAATTGTGTTAAGAGCAAATGAAAAAAGAAGTACCTCTTCAAACAGAACCAGTTAACCTCTTTACCACAGGCTGCTGTGGGATGCTAGAAGTTTGAACAGCTTAAAAAAAATACTTGAACAAATTCTTAGAATTCTTAAAAGAGGAACTCTATCAAGGGAGATTAAAGATGATGTTGCCATTGAGGAAGAAACTGCAGGAAAGCATTCTGGGCAAGTCACAGCATCTGCCTGTCCTGTTCTTGTACTGTTAAAGACAGGTTACTGGATTAGCAGAACCTTTAGTCTGACCTATAGCCCTTCTTATATTCAGATGTTACGGGCATAGACGTCACTGCAAGTATTTCAGCCACAGAAACAACATAGAAAATCATCTGCCAGAGTGATGGAAGAGACAAGGATAAACGAATACACCAAGAAGCAGACATGTTTAACTACTGTATTCCACTCTGCTCACTGTAAGCATACGCAGTGCTAGCTGTTATATTTATGTTCTATAAGAGGCCTAATTCAACTGAATCTGAGGGACAGCATCTCTGAAGAGTGAAATGAGACATGTCTGATATTCTCCCACTAGCTTTTGACTCTACGGAGTTTCTAGAAAAGGAGGTGTGTAATGGTTCTGTCCAACAGCACCTATCACAGAAGAAAATGTGCTGAAGTGCCTACTGCTCCAGAAGGGATCAGCTCACTCTATTTATTTTACCAGTAGCTGACAAACTAAATTTAAGACTCACTACTTAAGCTCTCCAAGTTAAGTCAGTCCATTTTTTTCATGGTTAACGATTTTCTCATTAAATGTTCTAATTTCTTATGAATTGCACTAATAAAAGCAAGTCCTGCTGGTGTTTTCAGTGGTGGTGGCGTTTTTTTTAAATGCTGCCTTTTCATTGATGTGTTAAATTAAAACCCCAGGCACTACGAGGGTGCAATAAAAGTCTTTATTGTCAGAATGATTCCAGCATACTGTTTGAAATTATCAGACAGTCTACTTCTTTTGCATTTAATTTTTTTAAAAATCCCTTTCCATTTGATTGCACTGGCAGGCATCAGAAGAAAAGACTTTTTCTTGCTACTGACTGTGAGCTGCCTCCTTTTGAAATCTGTTGTAGGGAACCAAAAAAACTCTTCAACGTTTTACTAGGCACTGAAAGACCATAATATATGCAAGGAACAGGTTACATGGCAACAATATTTTAAGTCAGATTCTTCTAACATCTTGAAACAGCTTGGCTAAAGTTGGGTCTGTCCATTGGGTCTCCCTTAAATGATAGGCCAATGACTGATGAATCTAAAATAGATAAAATTCTTGTGTTTTGATTAGACTACCAAATTACATCAGGGGGCCAAAGACAATACCAGAGACGGTAGATAAGGATTATAACTGGAAGTTCTCCAAAGTGGACTCCGTTCCTTTACACTTGTAGGTCTGAGAACTTTGTTTATTTCCTGCTGCCCATTACCTGCCTTTCCATTAGTATGAATCTTTGGTTTTGGGTGCTGCAAAAAATAGATCTCCCTGGTTTTGGAGAAAGGTACGTTCTGCATAAAGGTGTCTATTTAACTAAGCTGGGAATATCAGCATTAACTCTGATATGTCCCAGACAAATCTCAGGCACTGGGGTTTTGAAGAGCAGGTCCTGGAGTTACAAACTGACAGGCTACTACTGTGTAGCTACTACTGTGTAACAACAACTTTTTTTCTTCTCTCCCAAGTTCCCTCATACCACACACACATTTAAGGAAGTAAACTAACAAACTTCTACATTTTGCATAAACTGGAATTCCAGCATGTTCTGCAGAACATCCCAAGAAATTTTAATCTTCTGCTTCCTCCTTTTACTGTACCTGAATGGTTAGATAACAAAATATAGTGATTAAAGGCTGGAGAACAGGCAAAAAAAAAAAAAAAAAAAAATCTCTGAAGAGAACATCTTTTAGTTCTAACAGAATGTAACCCCTTCCACACTGGCATTCAGATACATTCCCTACTCTAAAATACATTCACCAGTGCTGTTATTTCTTGTGAAATATGCCGTGAACAATTATATTAACTTGTTATCTCTGAATAGTTACAGTACAAAAGTGTAGTTATATTTTCATGTTTGTTCAGTTCAGTCCTTGTTCTGGATTACTGTGCCAACATGATTACAGAATAATAGTAGCTAAAACTGTATTATAGTCCAAGTTCAATTCCTTGGTGTTTTTTTTCCTCCCTTAAAAAAATTAATCAGGTTAAAAAAATAGTTCCTTCTGTAGACAGAAGAATCCTGCTATTATCAATCTTTTGATTTATCACTGGTGGTGGTAATGATTTGTATTCATGGACAGCGCTTAAAGTAAGAGTCACTGACAAATCAGTTAAACCACGTGATAATTAATTTTAAACTACTGCTCTGTAGGTATGATCTTTTTGTAACTGAAAAGAAGAAAGATTTTAAACTGAAAAGTGTCCTAATTTTTAAGGATTTCCTTCATTTTTAAGCCAAGAAATAAGAATTTGAAGATCAAGACTGCTGAACTGCTGCAGTGTCCTATGAGGTGCTGTTCAATTTTGAAATGGTGCCTCCAAATGGCCTGTGGGTATGGATCAGAATAATTTAGGCTGGATGTCTGAAGGACATATGGCCCAAATCCCCGCTCAAACCAGGGTCACTGTGGATTAGGTGGCTCACTGCTCCACGGACTTGAGTTCCGAGTAGCTCCAAAGATGGAGAGTCTCCAAGTTCTCTGGGCCCCTCTTTCTGTGTTTGACTACCACAATCGTGATTTTTATTATTTTTTTTCCCCATAACATCTAATTCAAATTCTGTTTGTTGCAACTCAGAGCTTTGCGTCTCACCCGATCGCTATGCCCTTCAAAGACAAATCTGGCTTCATCTTCTCTGTGAAGCAGACGTACAGAAAACTTCAAAGTGATTTTATATACTCAAGTATTTGGTTTGCAAATACTCTTCTAATGACTGAATCATTTTCATCAAACCAGCCATTGCATTTGGCCTACCTAGCAGTAGAGCATGAACAGTCTCCGAAATACACAAAAACATCCAGTAAGATAAAAACGCAGATGAACTGCAAAGACATATGCTAACAAAAACTGAAAGTAAATACCAGTTTTTTAAAAAACTATCTTAGGTCTAAAAAGGTAGTTAACTATACACATTTCTACAGAAAATCTTGCAATAAAATATCATTCTTGTTGCAACTGCCTAATGAATTCCCACTGCAAATCTCTTATACACAATTCTTTTATGCATACAAAGCATCCAGTGCAAAACCAGTGTTTTACATTTTACTTAAGAAGCTATCTACAAGCCATGGGAAAAGTGTGACACCTCAGGCACAATGGAATATTTGCTGAAATCTATACATGCAATTACTGACTCTTTTAACTTTATTTTTCTAGAAATGCCTAGGAATAAAAATATTAACAAACTTGTTATAAATATAAAAATGACAGTTTGGTACAATTTGTCTATGGACATTTTTTCTTATGTCCATAAACTGTACAGTTGTCATTGCAGATTTCTCTCTTTGCTGACAATCAGTAAAATAAAAAAAAGCTCTTTCAACTATAGGACTTCAGACATCATGTTCTCGGGTAGGAGTCCTGTAAGATGCAATGAAATCCAGCCTATAAACTTGCCCAGAAAATTTACAAACCAAAGAAAACACTATGCATGTGTCAATATCTTTTTTTACTCCCCATTAAGACATCCTATCTTCTACAGAAGCCTATGAAAATACAACACAGCATATCAGACACCTTCTGCTCTCCCGAAATGCAGACATGGATGGAAACCTGTAAATAGTCCAACAGAATGAACTGGTAGTCATGTGGCTACTCCTTTGGCATTATAAAGATGGCAAGCACTCACTGCATTTGAGAATCTTTGCAGCCACAGCAATGAAGAAACTCATTATACACCCTTGGGAGTAACAATTAGATTCTACTCAGGCAAACTAATCTATTTTATTTGCATTCATTGACAAAAATGTCAGAAGCTGTTATCAGAAGACTGCTCTTCATGATGACTGTGCACTTGTAACCTGCTCAAAATAAGACCTGCATAAAATGACATCTCCCTGGCCATGAATGCAAATAAGAAAGTAAAGATATCTGGTGGGGAAACACAATACTAGTTACATGAGCAATCAACATTAACCAGCAAGCTGACACCATCACACACAACTCATCACATAAGCCATAAGTGGGTCCCTACTGTAGTAAACTACACAGATGTCAATTAAAACCAAAGTTGATTACTGTTTCAGGAATTGAGCTGCTAGTCTCAGAAAACCTATCCCTAAGACCCTTGCCAATTTGAAACTCTTAGATTTTCTAAAAATATGTATTTATACATTAGTGACCCGGTTCTCAGAGTGAATGTGTCGTTTCTTCTGCTCTGGTCCACTGTGGGATGCAGTATCAGACACAGGGTGTCTAACTTGCACTTAGGCTTCTCCTATGAATAGCACAAACCCAGATCATCAAATCCCAGTGAGGCCACTGCAGGAGATGCATTGGTACTCATTTTCAATGGTAAATAAACAATTAGGACTTCCTACAAGCTGTTTGGTGGGGAAAAAAAAAAAAATTCCTCTTGCCATACTTTGGTATTGATAACTTTACAATTTTGGTGAGAGACTTGCTGTGGACTGAAGGGGATGTGTGCCATTAACCTGCAGCTTAATCAAAAAGCCACTGTACTGTCAGTATTTAAAGTACAACTCTTCCTACTGCTACAACTTCTCTATCTACCAAAAAAACCCACCCCCAATCAAACAGTTGAAAGGTCTTTCTCCTCCCTGTGGAGGGACTCTGTTGCTATTTTGTTTTAAAATGAGAATGTAGGCTCTGTTCAGTTTGGAAGACTACACTGGATGCTCTTTTTATACAAGAAAGAAGCAAAACAGAATGCAACCTAGTAGTTCTCCTGTCTGTATCCTCACACATAAAATGTAATTTATTTTTTTTTCCCCAATAAACTATTTGAATGCCACAGATTATTGTTTCCTGCAAAGACTTTTTACATTTCACATGTTCTAGCAGAGGAGGAAAAAAAAAAAGTTTCATCATTAAATATGATATAAAATTATACTAAAAAAACCCCTTAGAATCACTGAATAGTTTTAAGGTAGAATTTACTATTTACATAACCAGAATGCAATACAGCAAGCCATTAAAAACATGCCTGTAATGTTTTCTGTATTAAGCTACCTAAAAGGCTCTAAAGCAGAAAAAGGATTATGCAGAAGAAAAAAGTAATATGCAGAGCATGTTTTTATTTATAGTGGCTTCTATCTCTCCTTTAAATGGGTGACTGCGCTACATTCTGTCTAACTACCCCTTATAATTACAGAGCAAATCACACAAAAAATAAACGCAGATTGCTGAAAATTTCAGAAGCCATCCAAACATGTACTGCAGTTATCTCCAGCACAGCTACCAAGTGGACATATTTAAGCTCTCTTTAGTTAAACCATCTTCAAGGGTAATCACTATACTTGTTTGTGCCTTAAAGCTTTCCTACATGATAAAATTAATTACCGTAACGAAGTAGTCAACTGTTTCACAGTTTCTGTATTCTAATATATTGTACAATGTTTTTTTACTGCATCTTAATATAGCTGAGATTTGAGAACACAATTCCAAATAGTTTTTCAATAAACAATTTCTTCTGCATCTAATGCAAAATCCATGTAAAAAGCTGGCTAGGTAGCTTATAGAGCTGGAAATTCTGGAGAGAAATAGCTAAGTAGGCTTTAACAGACTGTATCACAAATCAATATACCACTCAACACCCTCCTTGAACTATGTCTAAAAGGACCAATAGCCATGTTGAAATACCTAGCACCTCACCTCAGCATCTCTGCAAATCTTTTTCTTTGAAAAGAAATGTTACATTAGTGGCTATTCGGCAGATGAGGTTTATCTTGCCACAACCTTCAAATCACCCTTTAAAAGAAAAAAGGACCCCATCCATCTTGTGCATTCTTTTTAAGATACCTTTGGATTACATAGTTCTCTGTAGAGCTATTCCAGTAGGGAGATACCATACAAACAAATGATAATTCCATTGCATTTTCAGACTTATGGCGTGCAAGACAGTGGCTGACCTGTGCTTTGTATTCTTCCTCGCCTCTGCATCAAAACCCTGTTTTGCTGTACACTGAGAATAGATTCAGTGCACAAAGAGCTTCATCTCATCTTTAAGAGTCACATACTACCTGCTCTTTACACCCTAAATTCACCTTTATTTTGCTTACCACAAGCAGTAAGAAATGTTCTTTGCATGATTTAAATCTCAGGCATCAGATTCTTATTTCTTCATGGAACAGAGTAAGTAGACTGCAGAAGACAAGTTTCTCACACCACATGCAGCCAACACAGAAAGATCCTGTGAAGCTAGATGAAAGCTGATACCCAGTTTGAATGACGCAGTCAGTACCAAGGGATCTTCTGTTAAAAACACCTGAGGAGTTGCTCAGATGCCTCAATGTAGCTGTCTAGTGCCATCTTACACAAACATGGATATCTGAGACTTTCAAATGGGGAAGGCAAATATTGACACGGGAATCGAGTGACACCTTTCTTTGCTGAGTGGCACTAGAAGCTAAGCAGTAAACTCCAGAGCATCTCACATAGCACTAGAAACTTATGTTTAGACAAACGGATTGCATTTACTGAACCCTGAAGATGCTAGTAAATATAATTAAGATAGATGAAAGTCATTTACCGTCTTTGAAGTCAGCGTTTTTCTGCCTCACCAGAATTCGGAAATCTTCTGCTGGGTTAACGCTACCAACCTACAAAAGGTCCAAAAATGATACAATCATCTGCCAATATCCATCTCTTTCTTCTTGCAAGGCAACAAAAATCTTTAAGTTTCTGTTTATTTTAAAATGGAAACAGAAGCTCTACACTTCTCTGCATGCAGACTCATAAAATGCAAGTCTTGCAATGTGTGTTAATGTGCAGTACTCCTAACAAAGGTTAGTTATGACATGAGCAAGATGAACTTACTATGCTGCACTGTTAAGCCAACCATGTTCTCTGGGGTTTAGAGGTCAGAAGCACAGTAATTCAGGTTATCTGCTAGTTCAGCTTTGAGACTTTCTGTAGCACAGACCTCTCACTAATCTTGACAGACGCTTAATGAGGAATGGGAGCTCCCAGGCATGTGGGTACAGAATCATTGGCTTGCCACTCCAATAGGAAGCTCAAAATTAAAAGCTTGCACTCAATTCATCTACCCTTTCTGGTCCAGTCTGATATCTTAAAGCTGAAGCTCTAAATAGGCATACAGGTGCAGAAACCTTACAAAGGAACTAAAACCAGGTCAAATATAAATAAACACTTACTGAAAAACGGATGCAGTAAGTTTAGAAAAAAAAAAAATTACATTGCTTAAAATTTCCTTTCAGGAATCAAAATTCTCCTAAGTTTATTTGAAATTTTTATGCTTTGCTGTCAAAATAATTCACAGATCTTTCAATAAGCTTGCTTGGTGTCTTTATGTTTCTTTTAAATCTGGCAATGTCACTTTTCAGGAAATATCAGAAATTTATGTTAGGAGTACAGAATATTTAAGTCTTTTTAGATTTTAAATCTTTTTTTAAATCTCAATTGTGCATTTTAAAAACCAACCTTAAAGGATAGCACATTTGAAAACAAGTGAAGTTATCTCAATATTAAATCACTTTTTTTCCTGTAATATGAAAAATCAAATAAAGGAAAGCGCACGGTTATGATACAGGCTTCATCTACCCATGTACACAACATCTGGAATTAAGTTAGACCTAGCAGCAAGATTAAGCCAAATTTGTGATTCAGAACCCCAACTAAAGCAGAGAACAATCTCTAAAAATCACAGCAATACCCCTGATTAAATATACAGAGACAACTTCTATGTTGCAGGTGATATGAAAGGGAGCAAGAACAAAATTCAACCACTGAACCCCAGTTCTGAGATTCTGTTTTCTTCAGATCCTCAGGCTTGCCCTTTAGAGTTCTAGACATTGGGGGAGAATTTTGTCCTAAAATATAGAAGACTGATGGAAACTTGTGCTAACATACGCCTAAGGGCAGAGAAAGTTGTCTTTACAATCTCTAGCAGAGAGTCTCAAATCTACAAGTAGACAGTATTTCAGTCATGTTTCAGCTAGAAACCCTCCTTTTATCAGGAATTCTGTATATTCACTATAATACACTCTGAGAAATTTATCTTCCCCTTTAAAAATCAGATTTGTAAAAATATGCTTACAGAGGTGACATTGCCTTCAGCAAGTTTTATGATGCTAAAGCTACCTTCCTCATCTTCAATTTTTGGTTTCTTAGGGTTGGGTCCATCTTCACTGCTGCAAATGAGAAGGAAAAAAATTAACATAAACACTTAAACTGTCCTGCCTACTAAACAGGGAGTCAGTAAATTAATGAAATACACACCGAACACCGAACAAAACTTCATTATATAACTGCTCCAAAATTAACACTAAACCATGCCTCATTTTTCCCCACAGGCTGCACAAAGCAGACAGTAGAAACAGAGATCAAAATTAATCTTAGCATAAAACAAGGGCACCGCTTGTTGAAGATGCGAGATTATTCATGCTTATTCATGCTTATATACACATCTTCTCTACCTTTCTAAATACATAATCTCTTCAGTCACTTTACTTGGAACCTGTATATTGAGTTAACCTTGATAATTTACAGCATATGATTTACTGATTTACAGTGTATTACATCACATTTGCTATTCTCACCAGATTCATTCTAAACATGAAGTGGGAAGGAAAACTTAACATTTAAGAGAGAAATTCATTTACTCTTCAAAAATTACCTGCTAGTTCCTGTCTTGGAATTGATAGCTACTACAAACCTCTTTACACAGTGGCTTTTGAGTTTAGTGACCCATATTCTCCACCACTTACAGCAGTCAAAACCTGCTAGACAAACCCCATTTAAGCACGTAAGAACTCTTTTACAACATTTTAAGCTACATCTCAAAATGCTTTCAAAAGATTATTTGTTATTTTTAAAAAGGTAATTCTGATTTTAGGCTACTTTCTAACTTTATCCTCACAGGTAACATATACCAAGGTGTACATTCAAACTAGGAACTTAATTGTAACATCTAATGTGCAAACTTTAGAGCACATCTTGGCAACAGAGGAAAATCCAGGTAATCACAAAACGGGAAAAAAAATCAGACACTGTGTTCTATGTCACTTAATGTGACAGGCTACTGACACAGAAGAATCGATTTCAGTTTAAGAATGACTGAAAGCTACTCAGCGATCTAAACGGCAGTATTTGCGTTCAAGGAATCTCAAAACAAAGTAGGAAGTTTTTCTTAAAAATTCTACTACTGCAGTGAAAAGAAGAAACTGCTTGACAATGTAGGGACAAAGCCAGAGATCCTGGACTAGGTGCCACTTTGCATTCTACAAGGTTAGAACTGATTTTAAAAAACTGCACTGCACGTTACAGAAGCAATCAACTGTTAGAAAGAACTTGTACAGTCTTCCTTTTTACTTTCTATAGCACACTCCTCCCCTACTTTACAATCAGTGTTTATCCCACTTTGTTTCAGTAGTCTTCTCTGTCCTTTACTTAATTTTGTCACTACTGAAATGAAATCCCATCTCAGCAACTCCTGTCATCCAACATAACCTTACTTATCACTCTAGGAGAAATGATGACTTTAGTTATGCCTCAGGACAAGGATAGGATACCTTGCTTCATTCTCAACTCTGCTGACCTTCTGGCTGACCTTGAACAAGTTGCTTGACAGCCAATATGCCTGTCCATAAAATGGAGAAACTGATAGTTATCTAAAACCAGTGAGTTTAGAATTTCTACGTGAATCAAAATTCTTGCATATTGATGTGGTTTGATGAAAGGTGCAAAGAACAACAAAAATTCTCTTTTAGAATATTTTTCTCCAAAGGTGTTTTGCAATCAGTTGCAATGTCTTGAAATCTTTTTCCTCCTGCATTATTTTTACTGATTCAAAATGCTTTGAGATTAGAGGAAGGAGGAGAACATAAATGATGATGCTGCATTTAACTGCCTAGGACCAAATCTATAGCTGTCATTAACCAGTAGAGTTTGTTAGAGTACTGCAGAAACTAATGAATCAATACCCATTTATACCAGCCAAGGATCTGACATTTAGAATCTGTTACTTGTAATGCACTGATTAGCAGTATTTTTAAACTGTAAAACATGCAACTACTATTTCAGAAAAATTAATAAAATAGAAGATTAATTTAAAACACCCACTTCTACATTTATATAGAAGCCTCTCACATACTGCAAAGCTGGATGAGGTAACAGCCTCTCCAAAGCCAACCTAAGAAGGAAAAAGTAAAATGCTTTCTATTTTACTGATTTTTTTAAACTACGCAGAGCTTAGCAAAAGTGAAACAAACAAATACTGAATATTAAAATCTGTATTAAGATATCATGCCTACATTTATGCTGCCTTAGTAGACATTAATCTGGTCAATATGATGATAGACAAACAAATCGGTTTTAGAAAACAAAAAATAATGGTTAAGAGAGCTTCTAGCCAACTTTTTCAAAACACTTTAGCACAAATTACCTAGATCTGATAATTTTAATAAGTTGAATATTATTTGTTGTTTAACATTTTTCTTAGTCATTGTTGCAGTGATGTACTTTTCTTTATCAAGTGATTTTATTATACCACTCAGCTTTTCCCCAAACACAGAATAAAACATTACAGTTAACACATCTGTTTAGTAATAATACTACTGTTCTCATTCAATACTACAGCAATACCATTTTTTTTGCAATTTTTTAAAATCCTATTACCATTCATTCTTCTTTGCATAGTTGAGTCTGTATCTTTTTGCCTCCTTTACAGATTTTTTTTAAATAATTTTAATGCCCCACACCAATTTATCTCAATTATTTTTACAGCTGCTTTCATCACCCCTCTAAAGGAAACCAGTTTTAAAACAAAATAAATTTTCCTTCTTGCTTGTCAACTTGATGCCTTTGGAGTGATATGTTTTTAAGCAACTACCAGTAATGGGTCACTGTTTTTTGTTTAAATTCTCTCCCTAGCTTGTTTGAACCCAAGTTTTTTTTTGTTTTTTTTTTTTTTAACTGGTTCTATCACTTTTTAAAATACACATATAAATGTACGTATATGCAACACACAGAGAAACTGGGGCACAGAGCAAGGACAAGAGAATTTAATCAGTATGAATTCACAGACACACCAAGGCAAGACAGGCACACACAGCAATGAACAAAATAAAAAGCAAGGTGTTTCCCAGTCTGTATATAGAAATGTGGTCACTATTCCAGAGCAGTAATGTGAGAAGTCCCATCTCATGTCTTCCCAAAGATAACACACTGAGGAGGCTCTAGCCAACTCAAGGTAAAGGATATATAACAGCTCACCTAAGCAAGGCCTCAAAATGCCTCAAAGACATTATTCCTTGCACTGAAAGGACTAAGCTAAAAATGACAAAAGGGAGGGAGAAGGAGCTAACTGAGAACTCTCCAACATCCTAGGGGACCCACTAGTTATATTGTAGGCATTCAATAAATTAAGCTCTAAAAAGCAGATTTTTGTTTGAGCAAATTGATTTGGCTGGTGTGACAGTACCAATGCAGTAGCAATTAAGCATTTATTCTTCATATTTGCAGCACAAATAAAGTAAACACAATATATGTAGTAACATAAAAAAATAATTTTATCTTAAAAACGGTTCAGACAACAGATGTTCCAGGAAGAGTCCATACAGTTTGATTTTTCGAGACATCCACATTTATTGCACAGCAGATAACAATGAAGCTGCTTTTCTTTTGATTTGGTATTCAAAATGAAAGCTACAGAACAACATAAATTGAGCATGCTGAGAAGGAACACTCATCTTTACAGCTAATTTAAAGCTCTGCAGCATTTATTTTATACTAAATTAGACCTTCTGTTATTCTTATTTGAACTATTTTATAACTACCAGTAGGACAAACTGTTTGACCAGGAGGCAGTAAGTAATGCAACAGGTTGCCCAGTGAGCATGTGCAGTCTCCAGCCCTGGATGTTTTCAAGACCAGACTGGTTGAAGCCCTGAGTTACCTGTTTAGATCTCATAGATGACCCTGATTTGAGCAGCAGGTTAAACAAGAAACCTGCTGAGGTCCCTTCCAGCCTGATGGATTCTGTGATTCTGTGACAACAAATACAGACATAAAGAAGCTACAGACTGGTTCTGGTGTATCTTGCCCCATAATAGTAAGACCACCACTACTCAACAAAATACCCCAGACATACTGTGGTACCACAATATTCTCCACACATCATTATTTTTTCAGTGTGTAACTCATTGATCTTACGTTCAAAAGACTCTAAGCCTGCTTCATCCAGCAAAAACAATTTGAAGTGTAAAAAAAAGTTTCAGAAAAATTCATAATACATCTCCAACCTACTTGTCTTTGAAGATGTCTTGAGCAGTCTTCTCTTCTTTTTTCTTGCCAACTTCCTTTAGGGGGAAAAGTGCTTTTACTTTTTCAAGAGGAGCCTGACACCTTTCTTTAACCACACAGGGCATCTCCAGCATCTCTAGAAGGTGCGGTTCAATTGGCGGCAATGGCTCATTGGGGTGAAAAGCCTTATGCTGCAAACACTGCAAGAAACAATTTAAACTAAAAGTTTTTCTTTGCTCATGTGCCTTTAATATAATGCCTGTATGTCTAACATCATATGGTACCTGCAAAATGTCTTCCATATTAAGAAACTACCGTCATATTGCTGACAAATATTCCAGCTCACAAGAGGATTGAAAGTCACACGGTCAGCTGTTTAAGGAGATTAATAATGATATTAAACAAGAATACTGATGCAGATGAGTGTTCCCACACTCACTGGAATAAGTTCTATGAAAATTATTGGGAAAATCCCAGGAATAAAACAGCCATCTGCATCTATTCAGCTTTTTAACTGTACTTTACCTTTAAAACACAGTTCTATTACAAAAGTCACATAGGAGAGACTTCTATACATTCCAAAATTAGGCAACGAGATATATATCCCAACCATGTATTCCAGTTATTGTCACAGTTTATTGTCCCTCAAAGAAAATATTTCTTCTTGGTCAATAAAACTCAGTATGCATACAAGAGAAATTTTCACCAGTTTAAGAGCAAATGGAAAGAGAGAAGTTAAAGGTGCACAGGTGAGGCACAGAATATAGGTATGTTTGCAAATTAGCTTTGAAAAGAGTGTGGGAATGAAGGGGCTTGACAGATGTACATCAAAGTTGGAACAGATGGTAGGAGCTACAGAGGAGAAGGCTTTTTCACCAAAGTGTAAAGAAAGTGCACGCAGTCAGGGAGCTAAGCAGAGGGAGAGAGATGAGGTTAATGAGGCAGGCTACAGAAGTTCCACTGAGAATTTTAAAAACAAAGTAGGTATCTCTAAAATGTTGTGAAGTGTGGAATAGCAGTAGAGATGTATGTGTATGTACATATATATATACACAGATACCAGTGCATGCACACACATACATAAAAACACATGATGTACATGGGAGAATAATTTTTCCAAGCCTGTTGTACTGGGTTAGACAGAATTAGACAGAAGTGTGAAGGTAACTACTCAGTAAACTAGGAATACAGCAGAGATTTGCTCTCCTGTTGGCTGTCAGACATGACATTAATTTAAAAAACAAAACCAAAGCAAACAAACCCCTCTGTTCATGCTGAAAAGCTGCCAATAAAAGAAAATCCAGACCATATGCTACACATCGATACTGATGTGCTTTCATGCTGCCATTAAGATTCCAATCCATATTAGAGCATACTTTCAAAAGGAGGCAGTCATACAAGGCTACTGATTTGGAAACACTTGTAATGATTTCAGGCATAATTATTTTGAAAGAGAGTAAAAATGTTGCTGGAAGCTGCAGTAATGGCTCTTGTGATACAAAAAAACAATATTAAAAGAACATTAGGAAATTGAATTAAACTCACAAAGCAAAAAACCTAAGTCCCCTGTTGTGAATGTGTTTTTCAGGCTTTTGCATCTGAAATCTCTACATGTGGAGCTACAAGAGCTGAGCAGACTGAGTAGCCACAGCCTCCACTTGTTCCTGTTTTTAGGGTAGATGACTGTCCTGGTTTGGGCTGGGATAGAGTTAATTTTCTTTCTAGTAGCTGGTATAGTGTTATGTTTTGGATTTAGTATGAGAATAATGTTGATGACACACTGATGTTTTTAGTCTAAACACTGCTTAGCAACAACTAAGTCAAGGGTTTTTCAGTTTCTCACGCCCAGCCAGCAAGAAGGCTGGAGGGGCACAAGAAGTTGGGAGTGGACACGGCCAGGACAGCTGACCCAAACTGGCCAAAGGGGTATTCCATACCATGTGACGTCATGCCCGGTATATAAACGGGCCAGGGGTAGTTGGCCAGGGATGGAGGGGATCGCTGCTCGGGGACTAACTGGGCATCAGTCGGCAAGTGGTGAGCAATTGCATTATGCATCACTTGTTTTGTATATTCCAGTTCTTTTATTATTGTCATTTAATTATTATTATCATTATTATTTTCTTCCTTTCTGTTCTATTAAACTGTTTTTATCTCAGCCCACAAGTTTTACTTATTTTTCCCCTGATTCTCTCCCCCATCCCACTGGGTGGGACGGGGAGTGAGCGAGTGGCTGCATGGTGCTTAGTTGCTGGCTGCGGTTAAACCAGAACAATGACAACCTCTGAAACCTGATGGCAGGTACCATCAAAACTCAGGTACTAAATGGAGATGAAGTTGAACAGACTTAACCTGGAGTTTCCAATCCCAAACAGTCCCTTTTAACCTTGCTTCCTCTTCCTTCTGTGCCCAGCAAGAACCACTCGACCTTCACTGGCCAGAAAGCAATCCATGCTGCCACTGGCTTCCAGACTCACTGTTCTACTCATGCATGTTGTCAGCAATGTACTAGCTCCTCCTTGTTCTTCCTAATTTCCTTACATTTCCAGCCTAGAGATGTAGCCAGCTTTCAGGAACAGGGGTCACACTAAGATACTGGTCAATGGATGTAATTATGTGAAAAGCCCACTTTATTAATTCCATGATAAGCAACAGCATAAATACATGAATAGACAGAAATTTACTGCAAGAAAGCATCCTGCCTTGTTCCCTTCCACACAGCATCTAGGAACACACTTTTGTAAGAACGTATTTTAGCAAATCTATAAATACTACAGGAACCTGAGGGTATTTAAAGCCTTAGAACACGGGAGGCAGATTCAGCTATCTAAAAGATAAGCATCTAGTCTCTATCAGTCACCTACTCACTCTACACAACCACAACTATCATGTACTTTGGATCTCTGAAACAAGAAGGATCAATTACTTTCCCAAGGTTCTTTTTTCACGGACTATGGAATAGACTTGGACCACTCAGCTTTCACTAGTTAGCTAGCTGTGGTTAAACCTGTGTGAACTGAATCCCAACACAAGTGTCTTAGACTTCCGTTTACACCTAGTTTGTGACTATTTCAACATGACCTTCCAACAGATCCACTACATTCAACCAAAGATAAGATTACTTGTTGCTGAAAGCCCCTACAGACTTCCGTGAGTGACCTCCTGTCCCCCTGCTGCTCTGCTTTTTGAAAGAACATAACCATACAGTCCAACCTCTTATAAATGAGCTCAGTCCTCTAAGGTCGCTTACACGTGGTCTAACAAGAGCCACTACAGCATATTTAGATGCAGACTCTGCAGCTGGATCCCATGAACTATGCGATGCTGCAGGCCACTGTCCCTGCAAACCTTCCTCCCCCAGTACAGAACAATCATTACTGCACAATTTGTTTATTTAGCTATCAAATAAAATGCACTGCATTCTCCAAATGTCTTAGGTGCTTCAAATCCCTGTATTTAAGAGGAACAACTTAAGCAACAACATTGGAAGTCTGCCACCACAAAAGCTATGGAAGTTCACTTAGGCTTTTCTGGAAGCAAGGAATAAAAGTTGAAACTCTGGATATAGGATATTCCTCATCTTCCACTCCAGCAAGCATTAGCAACTCCTTTCCACCCACTCTGTCATTTCCTGATGCCTACCACTACCTCCAGAGATATAATTTAGCTTGATGTTTCTGTTTAAATTCTGGCTCTTGTGTCACTTATCATTCCAAATATCTTCATGAGGCAACAGAGCAAGGAAATGAAGGAGGAGTTCATCCTTTCTTCAGAGTTATTTTTCCAAACCATTTATAGGTCCTGTTCAGCCCAACCAATTTACTGGCTACATTCAAAAGATGATGTATAATTTTCCTTCATAGTTCTTAAAGAACCAGCAGTGCTTCTTAGCCTAAGAGAAAAATATTAAGAATCTGGAACATGTTTGCAGCAAAAATTATTTCTGCAACTTATACAGATTAATAGCAGTTTTGTAACCAAGACAAAAAAATGGGGCTGTGCGTGGCCAAAAGAAAACACTAAAAGGACTGGTAATTTAGGGTTTTATAAACAGCAAGCACTGTGGACAGGAACTCTATACTGCCTAGTACATTGAAACAGTCAATAAATACTTTTTCCATCAGTAGCATTCACCCTTCCAAAACCCTATTACCCTCTAAAGAAATTGGCGAGATATGCAGTTACTCTCTTCTAGCAGCATTTGACTCAACTGCTGGGACAACACCATCATACTGTTTCAGAAGACAAATGGCAGACCTAAACAAACATCTTTCATTGGTAGGTGACATCCACTGAACCAAAAGAATGCAAAATTGTATCTAGCAACATAACAGAGAAAATTCTATCCCCTATGTGTTTTGTTTACAAGCAAAAACATATTTGTTTTGTAATACCCAAGCTTTACAATCCTTCCTAAAATATGAGTCACGCAGAAGTCAACCCATTTTAAGCTCTTTCCCAGCAATAACCTTCTACTGACCAAATACTGCATTCAGTTACACACTGTCTTGTCAATATGACTGGCAGAATTTGTAGGGAACACCAAGTTCTTCAGGTGTCAGTCAGTGCAGGATTTGAAGACAGTGGGCTTATATGTGTTCCTGAAACATATATATGACCTTCAGATCCTTTGGTTCTTTTGACAATACTGAGGTAGCACGGCTTTTGGAAGCTAGGATAAGTTTTCTTAATTTAAAAAAGCATCATCTTCCTACTTGTAAACTGAAAAAATTTCAGTTGGAATTGTTGAGATATGATGAACATGGTTGATATAATACCATTTTTGGTCAATTTTCAGAGTGGAGTCATGCACTCAAGATATCTCCGTGGTTCTGTATACAACACAATTCTGCAGCTGTATAAATTGCAATGTAATTTTCCTTCCAATGACTTTTTTGCCTCAGTCTTCACTGGCAAGTGCTCCAACCACACTGCCCAAGTCACAGAAGGCAAAGGCAGGGACTCAGAGAATGAAGAACTGCCCACCATAGGAGAAGATCAGGTTCAAGACCATCTAAGGAACCTGAAGGTGCACAAGTCCATGGGACGTGATGAGATGCATCCACGGATCCTGAAGGAACTGGCAGATGAAGCAGCAAAGCCACTATCCATCATATGTGAGAAGTTGTGGCAGTCCAGGGAAGTGCCCGCTGACTGGAAAAGGGGAAAGATAACCCCCATTTTTAAAAAGGAAATAAAGGAAGATCCGGGGAACTGCAGGCCAGTTAGTCTCATCTCTGTGCCTGGCAAGATCACGAAGCGGATCCTCCTGGAAACTATGCTAGGGCACCTGGAAAATAAAGAGATGATTGCTGACAGCCAACATGGCTTCACTAAGGGCAAATCGTGCCTGACAAACTTGGTGGCCTTCTACGACAGGGTTACAGCATTGGTGGATAAGGAAAAAGCAGTGGACATCATCTACCTGGACTTGTGCAAAGCATTTGACACTGTCCCGCACAACATCCTTGTCTCTAAATTGGAGAGACATGGATTTGACAGATGGACCACTTGGTGGATAAGGAATTAGCTGGATGGTCGCACTCAAAGAGTTGCCATCAACAGCTCAGTGTTGGAGTGGAGACCAGTGATGAGTTGCGTTCCTCAAGGGCTGGTATTCGGACCGGCGCTGTTTAACATTTTTGTTAGCAACATGGACAGTGGAATCGAGTGCACCCTCAGCAAGTTTGACCACAACACCAAGCTGTGTGGTGCGGTCGACACACTGGAGGGAAGGGTTGCCATCCAGAGAGACCTTGACAGTCTTGAGAGGTGGGCCCGTGTGAACCTCATGAAGCTCAACAAGGCCAAGTGCAAGGTCCTGCATGTGGGTCGGGGCAATCCCAAGCACAATTACAGGGTGGGTGATGAGTGGATTGAGAAGCAGCCCTGAGGAGAAGGACTTGGGGGTATTAGTGGATGAAACACTGAATCTGAGCCAGCAACGTGCACTTGCAGCCCAGAAAGCCAATCGCATCCTGCGCTGCATCAAAAGAAGTGTGGCTAGCAGGTCAAGGGAGGTGATTCTCCCCCTATACTCTGCTTTCATGAGACCTCACCTGCAGTACTGCGTTCAGCTCTGGGGTCCCCAGCAAAAGAAAGACACGGACCTGCTTAAGCAGGTACAGAGGAGGGCCACAAAGATGATCAGGTGGCTGGAGCACCTCCCCAATGAGAATAGGCTGAGAGAATTGAGGTTGTTCAGCCTGGAGAAGAGAAGGCTCTGGGGAGACCTCAGAGCAGCCTTCCAGTACTTAAAGGGGGTCTACAGAAAAGATGGGAAGGGACTCTTTAACAGGGAGTGCAGTGACAGGACGAGGGGTAACGGTTTTAAACTGAAAGAGCATAGATTTACATTAGATGTAAGGAAGAAATTCTTTACTGTGAGGGTGGTGAGGCACTGGAACAGGTTGCCCAGAGTAGGTGTGGATGCCCCCATCCCTGGAAGTGTTCAATGCCAGGTTGGATGGGGCTTTGAGCAACCTGGTCTAGTGGAAGGTATCCCTGCCCATGGCAGGGGGGTTGGAATTAGATGATCTTTAAGGTCCCTTCCAACCCAAACCATTCTACAATTCTATGATTATTTTTGAATTTGCTGTGTCATTTTTTGAACACTTGAATTTCAATGTATAATTAAATCTCTCATCCTCACAGTTGCAATGAAAATCTTCATGATACGAAAGGAATGTAAATCAAAATGTAGACAGCTTGATACAATAACTGCAAGAAGTGTGAACTGTTCTGCTCGCCTGTAAAATGCATCAGCTCAGACACCCAAATGGAATATTTTAAATGTCAACAATGTTAATCATTTACTACAGATCACATTCACCTCAGACTGATCTGTTTTGGAACCACTGCTAGATGCAACAATGCACAGAAAAGTGACTCTGTTCAAGATTTGATGAGATACAGAATGAGAAGCTGAAGAGATCCCTGATTTTCAGTCAATTTCTCTCTTTACCCAGAAGCTGAAGACTGAGTCTATGTCTGCACCATGATAGCTGCAATACAGTCTTGAGATACCCAAACAAGTTTTAACTTGTCTAGTCTAGGTGCCCATGAATATCACTGATGCTGTTGCAGATACCTCTGCATAGGTGTAAATTCCCTTGCTTCCTAGAAACTGGAAATTTTAAGAAAAAAAATCTATGTCGGGGACAATACAGAAATCATGGGCTACCGCATACTTAAATGCAAAAGAATTTATATTCCCATCTTTACAATGCAGATCTTTTCAGTGTAAATTAGGGAAAGACAGAAAAGTGAAAAGTCTTAACAGAGGAAGTTTTTAAAAATATCATATAGTTCATCTCACCTGATACAACCTCTGAAAATGAGGGTTTGGGATTTTGCTGGGCTTAAACAGGTCCTCAAAAGTTTCTCCGTCATCATCTTCATAAACCAAATTCATAGAATCAATCAAAGAGTCAACAGCAGATAACTGATCCGCTAAGACAGCAATTACATACAAAGAAAAATTAAATACATTTGCAGATGGATGCATTTCTTGAAACAATTTATAAATGAAGATTCACTTTCCAATGTGAGATTTTGACCAAGTCATTACATGCCACAGAATACACTGCAGATATAGATATGCCAATAAAGAATATGGATAACGGACACAGTAATAAACTCCCTGCTTTATTTAAGGACTACAATGTAAAGTCATAAAGCCTTTTATTTTCCCCCAAGAACTCCATTATTGCTGCCTTTTTGCTTCCATTTTTCTTCTTTTTCAAGATGTTTTTATTTGCAACAGAAGGTTTATAGGCCACTTAGAAAATAAGAACAACAGCTGGTTTGAAAAACTAAATGGTGTCATATAAATTTTAAAAGTTATGATTGCAAATTAACACAGTTCACAATAGTCCACTATTGCTTTGGTAAGACAGGTTTTGGATTTGTTCTCAAACTGCTGGTTACAGGCAAGAAAATAGAAACTGCTTCAGAAACAACTCAGCATGCTTTATATACCCTGATGTGCAGATGCCCATTCAATGGATCTCATAACAAATTAAAGAAGTGGGAGTGGATTTTAAACTACATCCATTTATGCTCACTGCTGTGCAAAATTCTCAGAATAGTGAGTCAAGTTTTGTATGGCTGCATGGGCTCTCCAGAGACGCCCTCCATCTGAATCTGGACACCAGTAAGTCCATGCTTTAAAAATCAACACACCACAGCAAAAACAGTCTTTGCCTTTGTACATTATATTAACAGGCCATACTGCAACGGGCTACAGGACCAGCTTTGTACAAACAGAGCTGATGCCTCTATTCTAATTCTAGCTAGCTAATCACATCTTGTAACTCCCACAAGGTTTGGCCATTTAGTCTCACAAATGAGTTCAAAGATCAAAGGATATGGAGGACTAAATCTCAGATCTCTATCACAGAGATCCTGTCAGACTAATAATCCCATAACCTGAGCCAGAAGTCATTTAACAGGACAGTTTCAAAAGACTGCGTGCAAACCTCAAGTCTGCTCAGACTACAACTAAGCTGGCAAAGTTTTGATACAGGCTTTACACTTCAAGATGACATCACCATAATGTATTCCCAAAGGCCTGGGCTTTTTTTTCCTACGCCAAAATAATGACAAAGCTGATGTTTTCATTGGAAAGCCAAATATTCTAACTCTTTTAGTGTCTTAAAGGAAGACAAGTAGGTTACTTTGTCCAGTTGCCCAGCAAGGGACTATCTTACCTGTAGGAATGCATTTTTTGTTGTTTTTCAAGGACGAAAATATGTACTGTCTTAAGTCTTCCATGTAGGGTAGTTGCACATAGATGAGACACTGGGCAAGACGAAAGAAGAAAGAAAAACTGAGCCTGAAGAAAAAAAATCTGAAGTATCCCAGAGTGCCCTATCAGGGCAATACAAACACATAAGAAAAATCCAAAGATCTAATATCTGTATGTATCAAAATACTTAAAGTACTTAAAGAGCAACACAGCTTTAAGCAGAATAAAACACAGAATTATTTTATAATATAGCGATGGCTACACTCCTAATTTTTCTGCTGTTGGAATAAAGACCTCCCAGGTCATCCAATCCCTTTTTCTTGTGCAGAGTTCCAACCAGCCAAGCTTTAAATAATCCATATATTGGCGCTTTGGGAGGTTTTATCATAGCTTACTGTGTTTCCAAGTCAAAAGTTGGTTTTGTTTTTTTAACATTCTCAGCCTAATTTTTTCTTTATTCAAATACCTCCTCCAGTTCATACCACCCTAAATAATTCTTTTCCATTCTTTATGTTTATACCCTTCAAAAGTCTGAAGATTGCTATGTCCACCCCCACCTTCGTCATTGCTTAGCCATGCTACACATACTTAGCTCTTTCAATAGTCTCTCATAAGTAAGATCAGTGGAAACATATGCTGCAAAAATTCTGATATGCAGTGCTGCTTCTGGGTCTCTCAGAATTTAAAAAAAAATTGTTTCAAATATGATTCTGCTGTGTACAGAACTTTTTCTTTTTTTTGTTTTTCCTAAGAAACAGACTTCATTTTTTTCTTTTTTCAGTTTTTTAAAGTAACCTTTTCAAGTAAATAAACGTGCTACTGTCTTCCTAATTCTCCATATGAATTTAAACAACAGCTTTAAATGCTGTGAGCTCCTCCCCTCAGTACCAGCTGACTTGGAAACCCAAAGACAACAGCATAGTTGGACACGCTTGAAATGCCATGCCAACTATCAAGTTCAAATTTTGCACTACCAAGCATCCTGGAGATAAATCCATAGTTTAAGAAAATGAAAGAATCTAGTGCAACTTTAGATTGTATGCAGAGAGGCAGGTAGTAACACAGAAAGAAAGCAGTAGTAACTTATTACATAACTGTGGTTACACTGTTTCTAGATACCAAAAAAATTGAGACTTCCAGGATAACAAAATGAAATTATTACTATGTTATTGAAATATAAATCAGTATTATTTAAAACTGTAATATAGAGAATACTAATAGAAACATATGGCATTATTTTTCCATGTATTTTTTTCTAGGGAATTTTCTTAAAACTATTTATTACCTCCTTGTCCTAAGACTGGGTACTATTTCCTAAAATCACTCTGAAAAGTCATATTGGTATTACACAACACTGCAAATTCATATGGTTCAAACATGATCATTTATTAATTAGTATTTGTAAAGCATCAATACGGAGGCCCTCTGCAGAAAGGCAAGAGTGAAAAATTACCTCGTATGCATCCTTAATATAGGGAAAAGCTACTCCGATTTGCGGGTTGCATCTTCTATCATAAGCATAACGCACTATAGCTACCGCTTTCAACTCATCCAATGCATGAACAAGGGCAGAAAACGCAACTGCTGCATTCTTGGGGGGGAGGGGAGAGAGAAGAAAAGTCTAGTCATGCAAGTTCTCATTAGTCTGCTGAAATACGTCTTTCATGGTAAATTCCACAGCATTGATTTAGTCAAGACTAGTTCCCATTTCAGCTATAACTTCAACACAAGCATTTTTCATATTCAAAAAATGAAGAAGCAGAAAGGTCAAATCTCATCATGATAGTGGATCTGTTCAAAGCTGAGAAAACTTTAGATCCAGCGCACTCTACCTTTTCCAGTAGGTGTGAAGAGCTCTCAGAAGTATTACATGAGAGAGAAAAAGGGAGGGAAGTCAGACCCTTAAAGGAAAACATCAGAGCATTACAGTGAGTTTTTTACCTCTAATATTTAAAATAATTTGGGGGTCTGTTCTAAGTAACACAGTGACAGGGCACACTGTGGCTCTGCATGAGAATAGACTTAAGCACCAATTCCAGGTTCCCCATACCCTTGCACAAACATAGTATTTAACAGTTTCTCATTATTCATGAGATATGGTATTCATTTGAGGTCTAATCCAACTTCTTTTCATCCTAATGGGCAATGGAACAAGACATCTGTAAGCTGCATTAAAAATAGTTGTTTTATTAACATGGAAAGACAGGACAATCTCAAGCACCACTACTATTCTGTTCCACAGCAAAGCACTTTCAGCATTAAACTTCAGTTCACCTTACCTCATCATCTTTCGATGCAAAGACCTTCAGAACCTGGTTGCCCATGTAGTAATGCTGCTGGATCTACAGATTCAAATGGTCAGGAGTTAGACTGATCTAAAGAAAATGTCATTAATGCAACTAGACCAGTTAAATTATGAAACAACTTACATTACTCAAGTGAGAAGCCACAAAATTTAATTACTACACATAGAAGTTAAAGCCCTGTATATGCTTCATATCTCCATTTATCACTCAATATGGATATTCAGCCATATTCAGCAGGATATTCTCATACCTTCCTATTGGTGGCCAGGAATTAAAGACTATGGTACTTGCAGCTGTTACCAGTCTGAATAATACTGCAGTCACCAAAAGTCAGTGTGGTTACGTAGTTAAAAGACCTAAACCTAACTGACGTCGCACCTATGCTATTAAATTTTCCAAGCAAAGATACGTCAAAAAGGAGCTGAAAAAAGTCACATCCTTAATTAATAAAGCTACTTCAACCACAACCTAGAGTATCTACAGCTGTGCTGGCAAAGAAGCACTTCTGTTAGCAGAGTTTATGCTGTTCATGAACATGGCTGACACCCGCCCCCCTGCCTTTCCCCCCCCCAAAACCCCACAAACCCAGAACAGTTTCATCAAGGTGCATTGCTGGAATAGCTGGAGCTACGGAGGCTGAGGCACACCCAGAGAAACACTGCAATAGTGGAAAACCTGTCACAAAGACTGCACGCTACTATGAACACTGGTTAAAATGACCTTTCTTTGTTAAAGAAAAATCTCTTCAAATTACACTCTCTCCAAATTAACCTGCAGTTTCATTATTTATCAAATTACCACAATGCTGTTGAAGTCAGTGACAACTTGCACCAGAGCAGATCTATTTAATGTATTACAGCACGATTCTTCAAGTCAGATTATTCTACCTGCAATCATTCTTTGCTGTTCTGTCTTTAAAAGCTCAGGAAATTTTATGTTTGGTATAGTATAAATAACTAGATGTGTGTATCACTACACCTTTTTTTGTTTGGGAAAAAAAAAAAAAGATCCCTTTGTAATATTTTCAAGTATTATTTCTTGATTTACATGGCGTTGCTTATAAATTAAAAATCAAAGTTTAAGCGGCCTCTGATCTTCTTTCCTGAGGGATGTGAATAACTCAGAAAAATAATATAAGGTGGTTATATTCCTTCTTTAATTATGTATTTGGAGCTGTTCCAGTTTCTCTAGTTAATAATAAATTATCTTTTCTCCAAAGTTTTTAGAGAAACAATTTAATATAAAACATACATTTGAATAGTGTCAGTATTATGATTCCAAGCAATAAAACTTAAGAGCCAAAACATAAGGAAAGCATGGGTCTTTAAAATTCCAGCTGTAGTTGAAAACTTCCTGATATCATTCTCTATACAGTGTAATTCTAATCCTGCAATCAAACCCGAATAATTTTGTTCCACTGAGGTTTATGCAGCTACTACTGGGCATAATTACTCACACTCCTAGTTACAGGCCAGAGCACACTGTATTTAAGATGTAATTCCTATTCATTATGAAATCCACAGACAAAAGAAGCACATCATAAAAATTACCAAAAGCAATAAATATTTTGTGCATTGAAAAAATATAAAACCAATTTGTTAATTCTTTGAGGCATATTTATGTGAATCAAAAATATTCCTACAATTAATTATATTCCTACAACGTATTTGAAGGTATTACGACACTGTCTGACCAATGGTGGAAAAAAATTCCACGTGAAATAACAGCACACTTACAAAAGCATGATTCTTCTCATCTGTTTTCCTCTTAGTTTCTGTTTTCAATAAAAGTCAGACTTCAAGTCAAAATAGGAGGCCAGCCTCCAGCATAAGAAAACACTGCACATGGTGAAATACATCTTACAGAATTAAGTGAAGAAAGTAAGACCCGGCTGTAGGCTAATAACGCATTAAAAGATGCAAGAAATTGTCTCATTGAAACATTGGGTTCAGACACAACATTTCACTTGTTAGATCCAGTTTCTGGTACAGGATTTAGCACTCCCTAACATCTCTCTGCCCTGGTCAATTTAGGGTGTATAAGCTCAAGTGTGGTATGTTGCCTCGATCAATCACTTTCGTACACAAGCTCCTGTGTTACTTAAGTTTAAGTTCCCAATGTCCTCAAGGAGCAACCAGGTTACAGTTCTCATTTAGGCTGGCTTCTCATTTCAATAAATCAACATAACTTCCTGGCTCCTCAGTTAATAATATGCTTTGGACCACTACACTGCAGTAGTCTAAGGGCATATCTAGCAACATGCAGGGGTCTCTGTGCCACCTGTACTGTAAAGTAAAAATAGGTTTAGTTACATCCATTTGGGAGCAAACTCCCACAGATACTTCCTCTTTCATTAGCATCTTTCATTCCTGGTAAAGGTAACAATTCCTCAACCTTTGTCAATCATTCTGTTTTGTTCAGGCAGCGAGACATTTCAGAGAAGAGCAGGAGGGCTGGGAGCTTTCAGAACAGAAGGCACAGAGCTGCCCTATGATTTCATTTCAGTTTTGAGTGGTGAAGGGGACTGGGTGCAGTGAACTCCAAGAAGAGTAAAGTTTCAGTCACCCTGTGCAATATCCTGGAGAAGAAAGAGTGGGAGCAGCTTAATAGAAAAAATAAATAAAGCTTTTCAGGACATGGTTTAGTGGGCATGGTGGTGTTGGGTTGACGGTTGGACTCGATGATCTTAAAGGTCTTTTCCAAACTGAAAAATTCTATGATTCTATAATATTTCTAGCAATTACTGGCGCTCACATCTCTGTACTTTCTCCTTATGTGTCCTGCTTCAAGAAGGGTTTTGTTAAGCCTTTGCCTAAGGCTTTCCTAATGCTTAAGTCCTGGATTTTCTGCAGAAAGTCACCTTGTGCTGGATAGCTTTTAAGGTACTTGCTCAATGTAAGTTTCTTACAACTTCCAGGTAAAACCAATGGCAAAGTTAATACCACAAGTACAGGTAAGTGCATACAAACACCAAGCATCTCATTGAAATATGGAGAGTTTTTGAATGATGTTATCTTCATCTAAGCTTTATGAAGTCTTTGCTACATTTAGTTCTTGTTATAGCAGAAACAAGAAGCGAGTCACAGTTCACAAACTAATCTTTATGGAAATGAGAACTAATGCAGTCAGTTCTCAGGCTTTCTTTAACATTTCTTTAATGTTGAGGGAGAGGCTTCTTCTGTTAAAAAGAACACACTTGTGGCTGGACAAAGCCCGAAAAGGCTTCTGCATGACCTGAACAGAAGAGACACCATCTTCTGTTGCAGATCTGGCATCACTATTTAAGTTCGTGAGATAAAATGAGACTACAACACCTCTGCCTCCACTTTGCAGAGATCTGAGTTCAGTGGCTCTGGCTTCACTTGAGGACCCAATGGCCACATTTATGAGCTTCTCTCCTTTACAAGGCTACATACTGTTTACATGCACTAGAGTCAGCAAATAAGTCACCCCTGTATACCTGACTGCAGATGCCCCATTCGCAATACTGGAATCCAGTACACCACCCACAACTTTAGTGAATTCAAACTGAAATCAATTGTCTTGAACAACCCAGGAAGTATAATGGGAAGAAGTTTAGTACTGTACCTGCGAGGATCTGCTGAATCCCAAAACAGAAAAACATTTTCCTTCTGTTTTGTATTTCATTTGCTCTTCATCTTCCTTAGAAAAAGGAACTATATCACTCCCATAGCGAAACCCTGGAGAACAAGAGAATAGCATCTGGTAAGCATATGGGCCTACAATTCTAACACTGAAATTAGCTCTCTGAATATTTTAACAATGCATGCATGCCCCACAGCTACACTCCACACATGCTCATCAAATTACTTTCCCTGTTAACAAAAAAACCCACACACCCCATAGACACGCTTTGTACTTCACGAACAGCAGTTGCACTCCTTGTACATCACTTTATGTAACACAGCTACCCTCATAGTGAGCGGCAAAGAAAATAAGGGAACTGAACATCTTGCCCAACAAAATTATGCTCACAAAATAGATTTAAGCAAATCAGAATAGATTTCAGCAAATAGACTGCAACAATCCCTGCAAACATAATACAAAAAAACCCAAACATACCACAAATCATGGACAGGAAATGACACCAGGAACGATTCACAGAACAACATGTGTTAACAGTGGAAGTGAGTTACACCCTCACACACAATGGAAAACCAAAACACTCTTGTACGCTGAAGTGGTCTTTCTATATATTTCTGGGTTTTACTTCCCATGCCTTACATTACAGGGATAGCTCCACAAAATAGGAAGCTGTTAGTTTCTCAGAGGTATCATCTGTTCCAACTATTTACTTGCCCATCTCAAGCTCTAATACCCTCCCTGTAACATCATCACTTTATTTTACGGTCACAGAGGAGGGGGAGTGATAGAACAGCTTTGGTGGGCACCTGGCAACCAGCCAGGGTCAACCCATCACAGGATGATATCCTCAGGTGCGAAGAAAACAGAAGGAACAGAGATAAATCCCTGGATGAAAAACCTATATGCAGATACATTTCCCTGGAAGCTGAAAAACACACACAGGCAGAATGAAAGAAATTTCAGTATAGGTGCTTCAAATGCAAAATATTGTCTAATTATGACATTTCTCAAAAGGCCCACAAAAGTCCATGAGGCATCAGCAGCTCTTTAACTGTAAGAAATATCACACCATTGATAGAGAAATTTTTGGTCTCTTTTGTTCACATTGAACTGTTTATCACTTCTTTTTACTAGCACCCCGCAACCACTCACCAACTTAGGCAGTCAGAACATCAGCAGAGAACGGTACAAATACTTCACTATAAAGAGTGGATTTTTTTATTTTACTAGAAGTTTTGAAGTTATAAACATAAACAGACTACTAGCTTTTAACTATCATTTCTGCTTAAAGAAACCAAGAAAATCATGTTGTTATTGGGACATTTTCATCTCCTACTGCTACAAAACACCTATGATTGCTACAACTGAAAGAGGTTAAATAAAAAAAAATACAGTATTTATCTTAATTTTACAATTTTTTTATTCATTTGACAGGACTTTCTATACTGTTACTGAATAGTTCTGCCCTTTATAGTTAATACACTCGCCCTACTTGTGTGGGATTGAAACAACAAAGGAAAGAAAAAATTAGTAACAAAATGTATCTATATTGCCAAAAATTAAACATATTTGCTTAACTCCATTTTTAAAAAGTAGACTTTCATACTGTTTCCAGAGCCTTTAGTCTTCTAAGGAATTTAATCCACTCAGAATGAAGCTGAAGGTTATAAAAGAAGTATTCTGCATACCACTACTTCAGATAGAACCTGTTATGGAATTTAAACAGCAAAGCTAATAGACTCTTGAACACTAAACCTTCCGTTAATGGTTTCATCTTCCCAATTGCAGAATACCTGGAGCAGTTGCTTATCTAGAAAAAAGCAGTGTTATGAAAGTATTCATGTTATCAATACAACTGAACATATGAAAACAGGATAGAGGTAGCACCACTACTCATTGCAGAGCTGAGGTATCATCCTCCACAGAATAATTTAGGAAGCTGTAGTGCCTTCCAAGTTCCACCTGGTGGTATTATTATTATTCCTATTACTGGCAAAAGTAAGAATTTTTAAAATATGTGAAGACAAAGAGTCTCACATAACAGTCTTCCATCAGCTTACAGAATTTACATTCTAAGATCACAGCTAGGCTTCAAAGCATAAAACTAAAAGGCACTTAGGTGATTTAAGACTACAATCCATTGTCTTTGGTTTGTCTTCAGGGTGCACATAAAGAAGTCATACCTTGAATAGTATCATCTTTCTGAACCTCTGTCTCGTCATCATCATTCAAGCAGTAAACAGTTTCTTTTTGCACATCATCTTTTCTGAGGGTTTTAGCATCCACAACTGTCCAAATTTTTTTCACCTTCTCTTCTGTGACCTTCATATCAGAATTCAAAGAAAAGGAACATTTAACATTTCAGCGGGATCCAGAGTGCTTACCAGAACATGCAAAAAATTCTTAGACCAAGTGCTGCATTATTTTGCCAATAAGGGACTAATAATGACAGCCCCAAACATGCATCTCTAACTGCTACCACAGTGCTTTCAGCACACTGTTTCATCTGCACGAGACCTAACACCTGAACTATATCATATTGACTGCATACTTGTCTTGGTTATTCTTTAAAGTCATGGGCTAAGTCATTTGTGGAAGTCTTTTAGTCACAGGATAACATGTAACTTGCTTGCTATGTATTTTACTTCCTCCACCTACATAAATGCTTCTGATGGAGCATTAAGATACATGTTAAAGATAGGAGAAGACTCAATGCTCATTCAGCTTGTTTGCCCAAGTTTTTCATCAGGCTTACTACACTACAGGATAAAAATACCCTATATTACTGCAACTTCCCCAAAAGGCAGAAAAAGATCCCAGTTGCATTACGGGACTGGGAGGGAAAAGAAGGAATAAGTATCTGCAATGAGTGAATGTTTCCCAAATACAGGGAAAGAAAAATGCTTTCTTTTCTCTCTACTTAAGTGAAATTGATGGTTTTGATGAGAATGAGAAGAAAAATGGAGAACTGGGCAGAAAAGACAGAATAGATTATGTCAGTAGATATCACAAGTCTATTCCTAGCTCTGATCCAACTGCTGTATGACCTCAGGCTAGTCACTCGGTTCATGTTGCTTACTCTCCCAAGCTTAATTTATTTTGTGTGTAAACACCTTTGGGAGTGGACTCTTACTGCATATTTGTACAGGTCTGGCACAATATCCTACTTTAAAAAAAAAAAAAAAAAAAAGATAAGTATAAATAGAAAGCTGCCAGCAGAGATCTCTTTCAATGCTAGTATGCCTATCTCTCAGAAATTAGATATATTTCAACTTCATAATACATCTTCCTGAAACCTTGCAATACTGGCCAGACTCTTAGTCTTGGGTTCAAATAAGAAACCAACTAATCTCCATCTCACAAGATCCATCAATGCTGCCACACTATATAGTTACCTATTAATTATCCAATAACTGGAATTTTGCACATTTCCTGTGTTTAAATACACTTACTTCTTCCTAGCACTGTGTGAAGGACCCATATAAACTGTAAGGGAAACAGACTGTGCACATGCTCTGCCAAACAGTATAAAGCAAACAAGCTTTTTTCCCCAAGTCTGAAATAACAATAGATGCAATTCAACACAATAGCTGGTAAAACATTTACGCCCACCATTTTACATACACATGTGCATAATTCCTCTCGTGCCTAGGGCTTAAGAAATATATATTAAGTCTCATTGAGCTGCAGACTTATCACTGATGCTGAATGGAAAGCTTCACACAATCGCAGCATTCTTAAATCAGATTCGTCAACTTCAATACCATTAAGTGTCACAATGTAGATAGCAATTAGTTCTATTTCTGTACATCATGGATTTTAATTCTTTAACATATGTGTACAATATGGTGAAGTTAGAGTTGCTGTGGGAACCACAGTTTTAGAAGTACTGGCTTCTACGCACACAAAATCTCTACCGTAATTATTTTGGATGCTGTTTTAGCTTTTATTTTCTTAGCTTTAAGGAAAAAAACATGCAGCTGCACCTAACTTGCTGCCAAAACACACTAAAACATACGATTTATGAACTTACTGATTTGTAGGCCACAATCCTTATAGACAAATTAGAACCAATAGTGAGCTGGCAGGGCCAAGCCATAGGTCTTCTTTCTATTTTCTTAAACATTGAAAGACGCTCCAGGCTCTCTCTAAATGAAGGAATCAGAAAAACAGAAATGAACTCTGGTGAACTGTAATAAAATATTACAGACAATACACTCTTTTCAAGGAGATGCAGGAGTCCAATTGTTTCAGCTTAGACTGCATAAAGCATTAGTAAATAAACTGTATGAATAATCT
Organism: Aquila chrysaetos chrysaetos; assembly: GCF_900496995.4. Lineage (NCBI taxonomy): Eukaryota > Metazoa > Chordata > Aves > Accipitriformes > Accipitridae > Aquila > Aquila chrysaetos. The sequence continues at coordinate 37,385,293 of NC_044009.1, forward strand.
GGTCATTAACTATTGTCAGAAAAGAGAATGAAAAAAAGAGGTAGTACAGTAGATTATTCCCATCTCAAGCCTTTATGATGGTGTGACATTAGGGCTTAAAGACATGGTTATGTTAGGTCTTGTGATGAAACTACACAATTGCTTATTAAGCATTTTACATTTATCTGTACTCACCCAATTAGGGCATGTAGCTAGCTGAACAACCCAAATTAGAAAAGGCTCTCTAAGTGGTAAAATGTTTTCTGCAGTGGAGGTGAAGAAATAAAGAATCCAGTTTCAATTAACCGTATTTTGTTTGTGTGGTAATTAACTTTTGACACTGTTTTTTTTTTTATACAGTACTAATGAACTCATTATTTTCAGGGCATTCTGTTAGACTGAAACAAGTTACTTCGAGTATTTCTAGCCTAAACAGCATACACACAAGTTCATAAAATGCAAAAAAAAGGAACGGTAATGATTTTATACTAAAAAGTGTTAACTTAATTGCACAACTTTAAGCAAGGGAGTTCAAAAATTAAAAATTCACAGTAAAAGTAATTTATAATATTTTATTGTGGAATCAAATAGGCTTGCACCCAGAACAGCTTTCACCTAAAACAAACTGTATTGGCTATTTTGCTGTAAAATTCTAATGCAGAGAAAGCACTCGATGAAGCAAAGATAAAACAGTATTGACCTCACCTTTTTCACATGATGATAAAACCCAAAACTACCTCTTTCTTGATTAAAGCACTTGTCTGGCAGAAATTAAGATCAACTCCTAAAACCAGTAATACAGAATTCAAATTGGTATTCTACTTTTCAAGTTTCTTAGGATGAGCAGGGTTTTTTTGAAAATTCTAATGGAAGCAAAATGAAAGGAGAAAATGCACTGGAATTTTTATAATGAGATAAACATTGTATTTCCTTTTTTAATCTTTTTTTCCCTTGGGGAAAGGAAGGAAGGGAAGACAAATTATTCTTTCTGGCAATAGACACGTTAATATAGGATTTTTAAAAAGAACCTCTTACTATATCATTAAAAGTACTGCAACAGCTACATTCAAGAATGAACGTGAAAATCAAATACCTAAGTGTCAAATGCCTAAAATTGTCATTTAAGCTTAATTTATTAACTCTATCCTTTAATTTCTTATATGTATAGAAGACAAACGCTTCCTGTTATCAAAGAAGACTCAGCCAATAGAACCCTAGTAAATGCACATTTCAACTTGTATTTTAAAAACATGTCTCTCCTCCTCTGCTCTCCAATCCTTTCCCCTAAAACCCAGAGGCAGCAGAAGTATCTCCTGTCCGATAGTTGGAATATCAACCCCCCAAAAATACAACAAAATTTTCTCACTTGCTTTCCTGGCATGACTAATTTATTTTCACAAGAGTTGAAATATTTTTACCAGCAGGAATAACGGATATAGAAAAACAGAGTGTATCTGAGTTGGTAAGTTATCATGACAAATTTGCAAGGCTGACTTCTTAAAGCTTGATAAGCAACTTAACTGCACCTAAACCCCCACGTATCCTTATACAACTTAAACAACTAAAGCTTTAATTTATTTGCCAAATGCCTATTTATCCAAAGATTTTGGATTTCCCCTGAAAGCATGGCACAAAGACAGCTTATACAGTAGCAAGAACCTGCAATAAAAAACCCATATAAAGCAGGCGCCAAGCCACATATAGCTTCATGCGTATGGATTATCCTAAAGGATAAATGGGCCCAGAAAGATACTGCTTTTCTGTGCAGTCTTTTGATGCAATGACAAAGCCTGCTTTTTTCTAGAGACTGAGACTGCTCTGTTGACTAGTAAGGAATACACACACAATGATACGTATTTCTTCACTAAACCACACTAATGCTCAAGTGACAGTTTAACTGGCTGCTGAGGTGCAAAGCAGATCAGTTGGGCAGGGTGCAGGAAGAAAACCCCACAAATAAAATGACAAATAACAGCATGCAAACCTACAGGTACCAACCTCATCTAAAAATTACACTTGATAATCACATTACAGCTATGGTCTACTAAGCTTCCTGAAAAACGTTGCCTAAAAGATCACACTTCATAATTGTAGAGTAGAACTACCAAGACAATAACACCAGACTTTTTATAAGGTGCATAGATGCATTTTGCTTCTTTCCCAACTGAGACAACACCTATGTGGAAAAGTCTTGGATATATCATTAGCTACAGTTTTTCAGACACACACATACATTTTTATTCTTTCATTGGGGAAACATGAAGTGAAAAACCATCTTACAATTCCTTCATTAGGAATGCTGCTAAAAAAAGTATATTGTTTGGCACAACGGCACAGTAGTCTGTGATTAAAAAGCAGGATTCAAACCAATAACATTACTCAAAACATTTGTGGGAGTTTGATAAACTAGTGAGCTAAAAGAAGTCTGCAACCAAGAAACAAAGGCTAGCATTAAATGCAAATGTTCTACCTGCAGTATGTCACAAATTCCAACTCTTTCCAAAACATGGTTTTGAAATCTCATTTATAGAAACATTCCCTCCAAAATCCACCAACACTAAAGATGGGAGAAAACTGATTTTCTTCTTTAAATACAGATACAGAAAATTCATTTTCCACTGAAATCTGTAAGCTCTTCTACTTATTCTAAAGCCACTGAAGAAGCTGTTTGAAAGGGATTGAGTGTACAATACATTATAAAATTCAGACTTCAGTGAAATTGAAAGCCAAGTGACTGATTACTTACTTAATTTCATCTTTTGGGGAAGCAATCATAAAGTAAATTTACAGTACGATAAAGCGGATTAGCCAGGTTTACCTAAAAGTGTAAATTTCTTCCAGCCCTCCTCCTTCATCCAAAGTATGCATCAGTTTCCTCACCACATCAATGCCTTCCTTCTGTTGCTCAGTTAAACTGTTTTTTGGAAAAGAGTTTCTGTGCATATGAGAATGTACACTGGCACTGACATCTCCACCTCCATCATCAACATCCATTGGAAATGGCAGACTACGAACACAAGCAGAAGCAGTTAGTTTTACTTTCTTCTTAATTAAAGCAACCAACCAAAACCAAAACAAAAATTGTATCAGGATTAACGACTTCTATCTAGCTGCAGTCAGATGTATAAAGAGCCACATGGCTTGCAAAACACATGGTAGTAGTATTTCAGGTCTACTTGGCATTGGTAACATCTTGACCAGAGTGCTGCATCAGTTCTGGGCATCATACGTCAATAAAGATGTCCACAGACAGGAAGGGATTAGGGAGTAAAGACAATGCTGATTAGAAAACAAGATCTATGAAAAAAGATTGAACAAAATAAAACCCATAGAGAAGGGAGTCAGAGGGCAAGAGAGTCCTAAATATAAAAGGCTGTTGCAGAGAGGAAGGGAACAATTGGTTCTTCATATTCAGCCTGCACTCAAATCACATCACGGAGTCAGGTCAAATATTCAAAAACCTGATAAAGGCATTTCAAACCATAATCTCTAAAACCAACTGCCTGAGGAGATAGAAGAGTCTCCATCACTGGAAATCTTTATAAAAAGATTAGACAAACACCACTCAGCAATGACATACATACAACTGATCCAGTCTGAAGCAGGAGATTGCTCTAGATGACTTGTTAAAGGCCATTCCAGGCCTGTGATTCTGTACCAGCTCCAAATGCCAGTAAACGGGACTTACTCTGCAGTGGGGCTATTAGGTGTTTCTGGAATAAATGTTACTCTTTGAGATTTTAATAGCTTACAATACTAGGTGAATTTCTGACTGAAGATGACACATTTTCCTGCACTTCAAGAATCAGATTTTAAAATTTAGCCAGGGGTTATAGATAAAATGATCTTGCTGCTCTTCAAAATATAACAGAGTTAACTAAGTATAATAACCAGAGAAAAGAGAGATGTGTAAGATCCTCCACTCTATGCCCCTGACAATGTCTGCAGATTTTTCAAATCTTTCATCTGATCCAATTTTGAACAAACCACATGATGCCTTTTACCACATTTCCACAAAGTAAAAGAATTTTAGCATTGTATTACATTTTCAAAAAAGCAGCCTACAGATCTCTACCTTACTTTCACTTCATTGGTCCTCACTAAACTTATCTGTGGAGCAACGTATAATAAGGAGACTTAACAATATGCACAACAATGTCACATACAGCAGAATTAAAGATCAAACTTCAGCAAAGTGTTTGGTACCTTTTTAGGAAGCAGCATCCACTGACAAATAGAGAAACTGTATTTTAAAGCTGTTAAAAGAGCAAAAAGCTTCAAACCTCTGATACATAAAAGTTAGACTACTTTTATTATACAGTGCTTAGAGACTCCTGTGATGAGAACTGTGTAATACCCAAAGCTACACAGTGCTCAGCATGTGCTTGGGACTTGATAACAGGGAGGAAAACCAACTATCTACCACAAGTTACAACCTAATCAATAAACAGGGCATAAGAGATGGAAGCATTGGTTATAACAAAAGGACGAGGTTTAGCAAGAAATTATTTTTAAACCAGTATCCTGACTATTTTACCTTTGTACATGTATTTCTCAAAGCATCGTTTGCTCGTATGGCTGAGAGACAGGGTGTAAATCTGCAGCTAATACTGTAACAGCAACATTTCCCTAGTGCTTCTATTAGCCATGGGGCTTTTCATTTGCTATGTTACAGACAAAGAAAATGTAAAGACATACCAGAAATCTCACAGAATAAAACTGCAACATTAACTTGCGGTGGTAGCATCTGTGCTACTCTGCACAGCAAACTACAGGTATGGAGACAAGGTAGCAGGGGCTAAATACCAAGCCTCTGAAAGATGTACTGTGGCTGGCAGCATGTTCATGGTGGCGTGTCTCCCCTGCCTCCAGTGCCAAGAATGGCTCAAATAAGCTAGAAGGGGCATGTCAAGGCATGCTGCAAGCGTACCTTCTTTTGCTGTGTAGACAGAACCTGGGAGTAGTCTGACATTTTTACATTGAGCCTCTCCCAAGCACAGGCAAAAAAGAATTTTTTTGTGGAGGATCAGCCCATGATTTTCAGTCATGCTTTCCTACCTAAGCCCTCTGTTATCTTGCAGGTGGGTCCACAAATGGCTTTAATGAATTTATCAAGTTCACAACATTGCTCCTTACAGAATGCTGGATCTAAGTGAAAGTAAATACTAAAATAATCAGAAGTAAAACTGCAGCTTTAACTTTCTCCTATGAAATTATTTGTTATAAACAGCAAACATTAGCATTCACACAAAGTTTTGCTGTTAAATAAACTCTTACTAGAAGGCCTATAGCTTCCTGTGTTACCATCATGTGCAACAACTAATACAGATCTCAGCACCACCATTGATTCTTCAGATCAATGCCTATACCTATATCAAGATAGCCGAGGGATTCCTGTCATAACACTTAAGACATTGCTTCCATTTTCCCAGCCCATCACTGTGAATATAGCATTTCTCTTCAGACTTGCTTTTCTACTGACACCAGAATCAGGCTATAAACATCTGCAATGCTACCTCATCATTTCTTCCCAGTAACTCCCTTACCTAAAAGGATCTAGGCTGTTGCTGTGACAAAAGCACTGTTTCTGAGGCTATTTCTGGCTCATTGTTTCCCACTTCTCTGCTTATATAGATGTTTTGTCTCCCATTTTAGATTTTGCCTCTAAGCTATGAGCTTAACTGGAGAAGAAGCCATCATCTTAACCTGTATTTGCACATCACTTAATCAAGGCGACTTGGTTCATAACTGGAATTCATGGCATGTGTAATTGATAGAAGTACTTAAAACAATCATATTACATACTGGTACACCTCTATAGAAACAATACACCAACAGATCACCAGTTCCTTCAAGATCATTATTAAGAAAGTGTATAACAGCCACTTCCATACTTACAAAATCTGAAGTGAAATTGCTGTTTTTTTCAAGTTAGCAATAATAATTTCCAGCTGATCCTCACTGACAGGACTACTAAGGTCTGTAAACAGTTCAATATGTCTCTTCTCATATTTCTTGCCTCTTAAAATACAGAAAGAACATTTACATATATCAGAAATATTATCTATAAGGCCTTTTTCTAATTCTTTCCTTACAAAATTGAAACTTTACCAAAGTAATATACTTGTAAAGAAAAAAATAAGCAAACAAGCCTACTTGACAGAAGTTATTCTATCATTGGTCATATTATTTATGGCAAGTTTTTATCTTTATGTGATTCCCCCTACTCACTCCTACTCCCTAAAATTGAGGACTCTAGCCTTATGACTGTATAAATCACTAACTACACCCAAATGAATGGAATTCTGCCAATTTTCACCAACGTAGATAAAATGCTAATAAAATATGTTAGGCTGTTTATTGAGTATACTGGATATTTCCTTTGCAGCTGTAAGTCTGTCCTTGTGAAAATGGAAAACATATTTTAAATTACTGTTGCTGGTGGGGCTGCCATTTTAGTAAGCTAATTCAGTAGATTCATTGGATAAGATGGACTTTAAAGCCTACTTAATACGCTAAGAAGTAGTACCAATAAACATCAGAAAGTTCTGCCAGCTACAGAGCAAAATTCAGTTAAACTGATACAGTTTTTATCTGGATATTCAAGCATAAGGGTGATTTTTCTTGAATTTTTACCTGACATTATTTTCTCAACTGAAGGTAAACTCTGTACCAAAGGGTTTGGTGCATACAAGCAACTTACCCAGAAGATAACAAAAGCAGTTGCTCTGTAGGTATTCAAGGTTATACTGCCATAAATACACTGATTTTAATTCACAACTCGGTTTTAACCGTTAAATTGATACAGCTTTCCGTGCCGATTAGACTTTATTCATAAAAATACAAATTGCATCACTAAGTCTAGTCTTCTGCATTCACAATTAGATCATATAATCTTTTTAACAACTTGTTCAATCTCTGTTTTAAGAGGAAGTAAGGTTATCTTCCTTCTTCTGGACCATCAGTTCACCCAGTGTTAGAAACAATCAGATTTCCAGTCAAAGTACATTCATTGACAACTTTGTAACACTTGTGCCAACATTTTCTTTCAGCTTAAACAGTGCTTTTCCCTAGTGCATGTTTATCTCCCACAGCCTGTGTATTTACTAACAGCGACCTTATCTCCAACAGCCTTTAATTTGCTAGGCTGAACAAACCCACCTTTCTAGTTTTGTTTTCTTTTTTTTTTGTAAGATATGCCATCACCCTTATAAATTTGGTAGCCCTTTTCTATGCGTTTTAACATCTGAATTAATGTTTTCTGAAAACAGATCACAAGAAATGCAACACTAAGTGAAGTCTTTGTGCCTTGTATAATGGCATTAATATTCTCATGAATCTACTGCAAAGTTCCCAGCTGCATCAGAAAGTTCTTAAGATTGTCTGGAGAAGGTAGGTGTCTCCTGGGGATTCTTCAGGGACAGACTCCTGTAGTGTGGTGTTCGTTTTTAATGTTTGGGTTTTTTTTATAAAAGTATTTTCCATATTTACACAATACTGGAAATACAATACTGACAAGAAATCAGATCAGCTCCAAAGTGCAAGGTCAGAATTCTGTAAAAGGCTTTGTATTACATACTCACATTGTTTCCTTCTGAAGCAAGTCCATACACACAATAATTGCATCCAGGACTAAGCAAATTTAAGAAAAATCTCATTTAGAACACAAATCATGTCACAAAAGTGGTTTTCCTATGAAACAATCTTCTGTTTTCACCCCCTCCCAATCACTGACAAACATGCATTTTAATTAACAAGCGAACAATTTTTTGAGACAAGTACTCTTCAAATATCTACTGTGCAAGAGGTTCCTATATAACTTGTCTGTTTTGTGATCTTGTCTCTTCCCCATTTACCTGATGGAACAGTAAAAAGACTGCTTCAGGGCCCAATCTTCTAACTCTCAATGAGGAGGCTCAAGTCCAATGAAAGAGCAACCTAATCATTACAACATTACTTTGAATCCACAAACAAAATTTACTTGCACTTTCAATACACAATACCATTTTCTGATGCGAGTTTTCTTTCAAAACATCTGCATCTGGCAATCTCTTGATAGTTTCTTCCTCATCACAATTTTCATTAGGAACATATTTTTATCACTGCACACAAACCTGCCCACCCATCAGAGAAGAAACGTGACTGCTTCTGCTAAGATGCAGTTGACTGGCTGCACACTTCTCTGAAACAGCTCTGACTGTCTGAACAGAGGTCACAATAATCATTTTGCGGCCAGAAAGAGGGAAGACAACACAGGAAGTTGAACAGTAGGTAAATGAAACACACAAAGTGCCTTCTTTTAAAACTCTTCACCTTATGCACCTTACAACAGAATACATTCAAACATGAACGACATTCAAACCAGCAAGTGACATTGGGCAATGTTAGAAATCCTTTATATAGAAATCAATTTGATAAACCTCTATTCTGTTTTGTCTGGCTCCTGGTACTTCTGCTGACATATTTCGTAAATAGTATTTTTATTTGATGAAAAAGGATAAACCAAGTTTTGCAACACTATTTTTAAAGTCAGATGCCTTATTTGAGGCCTAAAATTATATTATTGCTATCTTTGTTCTCTTTAATTAACAGAACACTTCATAAAAGCAATGATTCCCTAAGGCCAAGACTCCATCTGCTAGCCTAAAAGAACGTCAAAAAGCAGCTAATCTGCTTTTGAACAAACTTACAACCACAAATTAGCTGAACTCTGATAGCAGTTAAAACTTTGGAGGCAAATCTGAGCCCATTTCACAACACTAACTTCCTGCCTTCTGTGTAGCTGAATCAGTTCAAAAAGTGCTCTACAATGAAAGGATACAGTCTGCTTTTTCAGAGCCTGGTTTAATCACATCTTCAATGTCTTCCAGCAGATCAAAATCTGGTAGCATTAGTGACCTATGTACAGTAATGTTTTGGTATTGATCCCCACTGGCAAGGTCATTCCTAGTACCATCAGTGCCAAACAAAATTACAGCAACCTCATCTTTACTCTCAGCAAAAACCTGGAAACAGAGAAAACACAAAACAGGTATAAAAACACAGGTAGATTCATACACAACTATGTTAGGCAGACTGCACCAAGCTTAACTAATTTCGAAACAATGTCAAGTACAGTGGATTTACTTTTCAAGTGCTATCCTACAAAAATGTAATCTTACAGAAAGTTCACTGGTTTAGATATAATTAAACTAACAGACTGACATGCAGATATCTAAGATAAAACAAGTAAAGTTGGCTGACTCAGTCCTTGAAATGAGTCTTCAGTGTGGTAAATCTTAACACTGTTGAAACATTTTACAGAAAGAGAAGAGTACTTGTTTTCCCTAAAAGCTTCTACTGCCCTGAAGAAAAAGAGCAACCAATCCAACCACCACATCTCATCCACAAAAGTACAGCTGAAATAAAGAGCACTGTTACTCCTGCATAAAACCAGACTAATTCTTACTCATTTCTCATTTATTTCAATTATTAGTAAATGAGGAAAATATTTCATAGACATTATTGCTTCCTCTACCTTTTTAACAGTTTTTTATCACATGTAAAGTCACACATACCTGTCGCTGCACAAATTTCATCATAATCTTCTTCGCTTGTTCAAGTGAAGACTCCTCACCAGGGGCAGAACTGCTCATTGTAAAGCCTACATCTAGGCACAGCACTATGGCTGCCTAGAAAGGAAAGACAATACTGAATAAGAATGCAAAAGGGCCAATATAAGCATAATTACTTGAAAGGGTACATACAAAACCTAAAAATCAAACTACATCGCTACTGGTTTCTTTTACAGTAACTGTTAATATGAGACAATGGTGGAGGACAGCACCAGTACAACTCCACTGAACTGAGGATCATTTAATCCTGTATCATGTTCCAGGCAACTCAGTGGAAAATACAAAAAATCCTATGTTACACAATAATCTGTCAAGAGGGGCAATTTCTATACAACCCTGCAAACTTATTAGGGATCTAAGGGCTCTTCTACACTAGGAAATAAAACAGAAATATTTTGGTTGACATTTACAAGCATAACACAATACAGTATATCTGCACAACACAAGGTAGAGATACAAACTTGTTCCCTAAACTCTACAGCTACATCCACTCTTCACAGTAGGTCATAATAGCTGTAGAGACCACTCTTTGGTCTTAGCAAAGAACAGTAAAAATGACAGCACTCCTATAGCTTCCAGGGAGAGCCAGAACATTTATGCTACTGGAGGTGTCTGCAGCAACCACCAGTGTCTGCAGCACACAGCTATGCTTTTAATGCCTTAGAAGGATGAATTCTGTTTTCAATTTACGGGCTTAAATCCTACAAGCTAGCATATGTGTCTGCATTTCTGACCATTGCTTTAACTGATCTATATATAACACTGCCCAAGTCTTCCCCTTAACTGATTTATAAACAAGTATACAAATAAAATAAAATTGCTTCTTGTAATTTCTCTCATTCAACTGCTGCCAAGTTCCTCTAAAGTTCTTCCACAGACTCTACTTATCTTGATTAACCTGAGTAACTTTACCATCCAGCTGAATGAAGCTACAAGAGAAATTCAGCAAAATTATGCCCTGCATCTCCAAGGACATTGACAAAAGGCCAGCTCAAATTCATTGTCACTGATTAAACCAAGGTTCTTTAAATATGCATCAAAATCTTGCCTGGTGGACTGCCAGTAGCTTAAATTACACTGCCTGCAAAAAATTATTGTTTGCCAGAACACAGGAAAGTTAGGTATTACCTAGGTTGGAGCCAGTCACCTTGTTTTCAAACACAAAATATATCCACTTCTCTAAGAAGTGAAGCTGCCAAAAGGACGTGGACAATAAATCAGAAGACTGTCAAGCAACATGAGATGCATAGTCTGCTTTTGCAAAGCAAAAGGGATGAACAGAAAGAAAAGGTGTCGGTCTAAGCGCGTTTGCATATGACCATGCAAATAACTCCAAACACCTTTTTAAACATCAACCAAAAGAACCTGATTCTTTTTGTCACCCAAATAGATAATTCTTAATATCAAGTTGTATTGGGTTTGTGTGGCAAGGTTTTGGTAGGGGGGGACAGGTTACAGGGGTGGCTTCAGTGAGAAGCTGCTAGAAGCTTCCCCCATGTCTGACAGAGCCAATACCAGCCGGCTGCAAGACAGACCCGCCGCTGGCCAAGGCCAAGCCCATCAGCAACAGTGGTAGTGCCTCCGTCATAACATATTTAAGAAGGGGAAAAAAGTTGTGGCAGGCACAGAAACAGCAGCCGGAGAGAGGAGTGAGAACATTTAAGAGAAACAACCCTGCAGACCCCCAGGTCAGTGAAGAAGGAGGGGAAGGAGGTGCTCCAGGCGCCAGAGCAAAGATTCCCCTGCAGCCTGTAGGGAAGACCATGGTGAGGCAGGCTGTCCCCCCGCAGCCCAGGGAGGTCCACGGTGGAGCAGATATCCACCTGCAGCCCGGGGAGGACCCCACGCTGGAGCAGGTGGATGCTCGAAGGAGGCTGTGACCCCGTGGGAACCCCACGCTGGAGCAGGCTCCTAGCAGGACCTGCAGATCCATGGAGAGAGAAGCCCACACTGGAGCAGATTTTCTGGCAGGACTTGTGACCCCACAGGGGACACACGCTGGAGCAGTCTGTTCCTGAAGGACTGCATGCCATGGAAGGAACCCGTGCTGGAGAAGTTCGTGAAGAACTGCAGCCCATGGGAAGGACCCACATTGCAGAAGTTCATGGAGGACTGTCTCCCGTGGGAGGGACCCCACGCTGGAGCAGGGGAAGAGTGTGAGGAGTCCTGCCCCTGAGGAGGAAGGAGCAGCCGAGACAACGTGTGATGAACTGACCCCAAGCCCTATTCCCTATCCCCCTGCACCACTGGGGGGGCTAGGTAGAGAATCCTGGAGTGAAGCTGTGCCCAGGAAGAAGGGAGGGGTGGGGGGAAGGTATTTTAAGATTTGTTTTTATTTCTCATTACCCTACTCTGGTTGATTGGCAATAAATTAAGTTAATTTTCCCCAAGTCAAGCCTGTTTTTCCTGTGACAGTAATTGGTTGGGTGATCTCTCCGTATCTTTACCTTGACCCACAAGCCTTTCATTATATTTTCTCTCCCCTGTCCAGCTGAGGGGGGGGAAGTGATAGAGCAGCTTTGGTGGGCACCTGACCTCCAGCCAGGGTCAACCCACCACACAAGTTTATAAGAATAATTTGCCCAGATTAGCTGTCTAATGCTCTGTATTAGCAGCTCTAAAACTATTTTCTTATTCTCCTTTTTTCCCCAGGATATATTGTGCACCTCCCCTGTCATTTTAACAAGCACTGGTTCAACTCCCTGCATCCTCCCAGGACAGGACAAGAGGAAGAAAGCAAGAAAGAAAGAAGGCTGAGCAACAGGGCTCCACAAGATGTCCAGCAGGTTATACTAGTCTCAGCACTCTATTCCTCACTCTGCCTTCACTGGTGGCTTGCTGGGAAGCCAGGAATTAATGTCTCTGAGTCAGCTAGGTCTGCAGAAGCTTAGAGTGGAATAGAGGCAGTAACTGAGGCTGCACTAGGTTCTCACAAGAGCCTTGTTACTGCTCATCTGCCAGCCTGAGGAATTAGTATACCACCATCATCAACTGCAGACCCTCGGCTTGTTGCTATACTGCCTCAAGACACACAATGGCTGGCAGCTGAATTAATCCTGTTGTCCAAAACAGGTAAAATGCTCTTCACAGCTGCTAAGATGACAGCAAAGAAACCAAACAAGTGCAGAAGTGAAGAACTGCTGTTTTGCTTAAGAAAAAACAATCAAGTGTCAAGTGCTAACATGCTCTTCTGGAAGGCAGCAAACTCCAAGCCTGCTGCCTATTCAGGTATGTGGAACCCGGCTTCAGGAAAAGGGCAGGTCTCTCTTTTGGTAATCTCCCTCTATATGTCTCTTCATTTGTTATTAATTTCTGTGCATCTCACCTCTGAGCATCCAGTACTGCCTTTTTCAGGTGCAGTATACTAAGCAATGCTTTTAAGATGCTCAGCATGTGTGGTTGTAGGACAACATTGCCACACCTGAGCTAACATCAATCTGCTTTGCTCAAGTACTGATAAGGGTGAAAATGGAACGAGCCTGCCTTTATCTCTAACCTCTTAGTGCTGAAGCTAGTTGTAATAAAGCTGAGAGAGATATGGCTACAGCAGCACTTCAGCCTGCAGCACAGACAAAACCTGTGTTTAACAGATATTAAACGTCCCTGTATCAGAAGAGAACTTAACGTGGCCTTCACCAACAGGATTCCTTAAACATACCAGACAAACAAACTGCATTTTTAACAGGGCAAAACCATTTCTACTATTATTCTAGCAAAAGCAATGGCAATTACTACTGTGGTAGCTGCACTGTGCTTAAAACCACAGCTGCCCCCGAGACAGGAATACTGAAGTCCCTTTGAATTAGACTGGTTTGTACCAGCAGCAACTCGGAGCTCGGCACAGGGAGGAGTTACTCGGTTTCAGAGATGGATTTTGCAGCCGCGGCTGCCGTGCCGTTTGCTACTAACACCGAAGTCAGGTCACTGATGGCAAGCCGGGCCAGTTCCGCCCCACGCGGGCCGCGGTACAGACAAGCCGCCTAACGGCAGTTACAGCCCCTTCCCTCAGGTGAGCATGAGCGGACCGGCCACGTTCAGCTCACAGAAAGGCACTACCGGAACAACCCCCAGGCGCCCTCAGAACCCCCCACAGCGAGGACGGGGGCCGCGCAAACACCCACCGCCACGGGCCCAGGGCCAAAGCTGAAACAGCCCTCGCGTTGCAGGCGGGCAAAGGCGGCTCCGGCCCGCAGAGGAGGGACCCGTTGTCACGGCCCCCCCCCGGGGCTCAGCCGCGGCCAGGCCCAAGCGGGCAGCACCTCCTCCGTGGCACCCCACCCCTGAGGCACGTTCCCGCCACACCGGGCCGGGGGAAACAGCAGACGAAGTGGGGGGGGGGGGGGGGGAGAAGGAGGGTGCCCAAAGGCTGTCGGGATACTAGAAGACCCCCCTCTCCTTTCCCCTCACCTTGCTGCTGCGCGCCATCTCGCTCGTTCCGGGACGCGGTGCGCCGCGCTAAGCGCTCCGGCCGGCGACGCGCCCTGTCCGCTCTGTGTCCCCGTCCGTCCGTCCCCCACCCCGGAACACGGCGGCGGCGGCGCCTCGCGTTCCGCGGGAGGGCAGGCGCCACCCAGCGGCGGGCGGCCGCGCGAGCGGGACCGAGACAAAAGGCGGGCGAGGGGGGAAGGCGCCGAGGGGATGAGAGGGGCCCGGCCGGGCACTGCCCCGTCCCCAGGCTCCAGCAGCAAGGGGGGGACACGGCCTCGAGTCGGGCCGAGGCTGGCGCGGGGCAGGCCGCAGGGGGCAGCTGGGCCGGGTATGGCCCAGCTGGGTGAGAGGGGCGGGAGATGTAGGGTGCCTTCCCCCCCCCCCTCCCCCCCCCCCCGCCATCTTTCTCGTCAGGTCATCCCCCCAGCCCTCCGCAAAGTGCCACATCTCACAGGCATGACTGTAGCTGCAATTTTGGCTATAGGGTGAGCAGCGTGTAGCCAAGGACAAGCCTGGTTTGAGTAGACTTGGCTGAGGTCTCTGAGGAGGGGCAGCAGCGGGTCAAGTCTCTGGGGCCGGAGAGGCCCTCCTGTCCTCTCCTGCCCCTGAGCACCTCCTGACTCACCCCATCTGTCACCCACCCCACAGGGCCCGTCTGCCCAGGGCTCTACAGCTTCCTCCTGGCACGCAGGAGTCCCACAGAACGGCCGTTCCCCTTTGCCACCAGGACAGGGCTTTGGGCTGAATGGAAGGGTCTAATAAGCCACATTCTGCCCATGGATCACCAGTGGGACAGGATTTATTTATTTAAACATTGGCACAACGCTAGCTTTCTCCCAACATTAATAATAGAGAGAATTTCTTACCCAAATTACATCCAGGGTCTTTGACGAAACTGAAGCCTGCTGATTTTATAATAGATGCTATATCACATATATCTTGGCACCTGTTAGACACTAAATCATCAGCAGAGATGTACAGAGAATGGCAAATATTTCATCACATATATTGAGTACTTCTTGTTCTGCGTTACTTTCCCTGTATCCTTTGAGAATATCATTACCAGTGTCCTTTCTATTCTCAGTGTACCTCAAAAACCACATTATTATCCATAATTATTCTCAAAACAGAGTGCAAAGTGGTGATATTAGTATAGCTACAAAAGAGTAAATCTCACATGAACACTTCAAAAACCTTGTACCAGAAGACGGACCCTGCAAACACAAGTGTTTCCTTTTTATATTGAGTGATGTCTGAAGACAAAAATCCCCTTTCCCTCCTTACTACATTGCCATGCTTTGGGAATATTGGTAATTGAGGGATTCTCTCTTCAAAGCGCTTTGCATATCAAAGGAACAGAGCAGCTTAGCAATGTGACAAACGTTTTATGGGAAACCTGTAGATAAAAAAAAAAAAACAGTCAGGAACTGCAAGAGAAAGCTGTGTGTTGTCTTCTGAATGTCTCTAAGGAGATTTCAGATTAATCAGCCAAGGAAATCAGGTCTGCTTACTATTATTATTATTCCTGATGTTATCTTAGTCCCTAGGAGTGCTCAGCACAGACCAAAGCCCCCCCTTTGGCCTAGCAATCAGGCAATCCCCCACCCTAACTGGTTTCGACATAGCTTGCAGTCTATGCATAAGACAAGAGATGTGCACATGCACGCCCACACCCACATGGGAAGAGTGGAGAAACAAGAATTGATCAACTTCATCAGCAAGGGCTTTACACACCAGCAGAAAAGCATTTTGCCAGGCATCATAATCAATGAACATTTTATTTTTATGCCGGGGTTGGGAAGTAAAACCCCAGCCCTGACTGCTGGCACAGAATATCGACACAAACCCCTTCATAGTCCTCTCTGTATCCTAGATTTGACATAAAAGCTGAATCCCAGGCTTTGGTCCAAACTGTCATAGCTAGAGCAGTAATTGTAAACATTACTCAGGGAAACCTAATTTGGGTATGAACTAGGAACCTCTGCTTTGCAGGAAGGTTGGTGTGCCCAACCCAGGTACAGCACCCTGTTCCCTTACAAAGTCTGAATAAAAAGACACCTGTAACCATAAAACTGCATCTATGATCTTTCTATACATTAACTCTCAGGCTGGCATAAATGGGGTCTTATAACTCTCTCAGCAAAATGCACAAACGATAAACCCAAACATTCCCCCTTTTGTGCCTTCATGCTGCCAAATTTCCTCAGATCTATTTCCGCTATTCAAAGGAAAACTGGCTAATCATTTCTGAAACAAACTTTAATCCCCATTTCCTTTGCAAGTCTGCACAGAGCTCCCTTATAGGTAATCATCATATCTGACTAATGAACTCCATCTGGGGGCACTGGGGCTTTGTTAGCCTGGATTAAGACTTGAAGATCTTTGCTTGTAAATGCTAGCCAAAAGATGCTTGTGATTAATTGGCCATTTCCATTTTACAGAATGCCAGTCTCTGGGTATAAATAATAGATATGTGACATCTCAGAGGATTCAGCATCCAGGGTGATCAGCTGTAATCTCCTTTGCAACAAAGTGAGTCAGACTTTAGTCCCAGTGAGGTTCTCACTCCTCTGCTTACTCCTTTTTTGGTTACTTTTCTTCCCCCTGAAAAAATAAGCCTGGATTAAATAAGCATGCTCTTGGGAAACAGCAATGAGGGGCTTGCCTTGTGTTTAACTTCGCTCGATGCCTTTACAAGGAAAATGGCTTCCCTGATTTGTTACAAGAAGGAATGTATTATCCAGGGAGTTGCAGCTGGGACCCAGCTGCTTATGGCAGCTCTGAGCAAATGTGAATGGTTTCGATGTAAAAGTAGAAAGATGACTTGGCCTTTCTCCCTCTTAGAGCAATTGCCCACAGGGTAAAACTTTGGATAAATGCCTGGTGGAAAGAGGAATACCGTAGCCATCTGGATTCAAGCCCAATAGTTTTATTGAAATAGATACATGAAGCAGAACTTTCCACAGAAGAATTAACTTTGCAATCATTACCTATTCTTCACCTGGATTCATACATAGAAGGGGGCACTAACTGCAAACTGAGGAATTATGAACTGAATTTCCTACAGAGATAAACAAAGCAGGGCAAGGACACTGTGACACCAATTGGCTTTGTATTTCTACCAGTACAAGCCTGGCAGCAAGCTGAAAGACAAAGTACACAGGAAATTGGCACCCAAAGCAAAGCAGAGCTTAGAAGCACATCTGCTAGCATCTTCCTGCATTGGGCTTCAGGAGGTGTGCACAGTTGTCTTCTCCCGAGAGGTCTTTCCAAACACCTGCTTGCAAGCGCATGCCAAAGCTGTGGTGCAGACCAACACTAGTATTTATTATGTCAGTTTAGTCATTCCTGATGGTCCTTCCCAAGAGATGCAAGCCTAACACACAGTCTTTGCTTAGGTGCTTCTGTGGGATATGCCTGCAGGGAAAACACTCAAACACTGGTTTCACTCTCTAAAGCGAAACTGGTCTTTGACTTTAAGGATCAGCTGTAAGTCCACAGGGCTTGTCCTCTGGCTGTCTATGACTCACAAACAGTTAGCACATTACAAAACTGTGCCTTTAATAAACTTAAAAAATTTAAAAAAAAAAATCCATCTGAGGATTTCACAGTTCCCATCTGTTGGTCTACCTGCTCAGTCCACTTTCTGTTTAGTTCACGCAATGGAAGGAAATGAGTCTACTAGGAAACCAAGAAATTGTTTTGGTAGGAAAATTAGAAAGCTAAATAGTAAGGAGAGGTAATGAGTTATGAGTGTATATTGACTCGGGGTGTGTCCTACCAGGCACATTGTAGCTCAGGGGCTCCAGAACTGTGGCCAATGGGTGGATCATGGCTGATACACAAACTACTTCAAAGCAGCACACCCACAACTCATAGTCCCACACCACCACAGAGGAGACGGAATACGTCAGAAATGGCTCCACAAATCCTTCTGCACAGAGCTGAGAGACTCTGAGGGCCCATGGTCATAGTTCCTCTTCCAAAAGACAGTGTCACTATTGCTTTTCCTCCTCACTAACCCCGACGCCAGCTGCTGAATTTACAGCCTCCTCTTTCCCCCGACCAGTCCCTTTCTCTTCTTCAGACTATCCAGTTAATGTGCTTTTCTCAGGCAGAGTAAAAACTTCCACTGGCTGTAATACACCAGCAGAGGCCTTATTAAGCGCCACAAAGAGGGAAAGCATGAAGTCACAAGTCAACTCTGCATTACAACCCCTTTTCCCCACGTGGTATTTACCTTTTTCACACTACCATGGAGTCACACCGAGAATCACGCTCTTCTGTAGCAGGCGTATACTGTCCCACAGGATTGCTGCCCAGCCAGTAGTTCTTCCACGTAGTTCTTCCACGTGATGTTCATTATTCCAGATGAACAGAATGGCACATTTGCCCAAAAAGTTGCATCCTGTTTTTTTTCTCTTTCAGATCATTTATGAAATTTCCAACAATCGTTTTTTAGTTCTCATCTTCTCAGCCATTGTGCTTGCCATCCCTCTCAGTTTGGTATCATTTCCAGATTTCATAAGCACATTTTGTCTTCAGCAAAGTCATGAAGGAACAGTGCTTAGCCTGAGATGGCCACCCCTGGGAACAACCACTAGACACAGCTCTATATATAATGTTGTAGCTGCTTTTGCAGCTATTTTATCATACATCAAAATATGCAATAGCTTCCTAGCCTGCTTATGAGAACATCATTTAAAGCAGCATCAAAGCCTTATTAAGATCAAGGTAAATAATTTCTATCAAAAAAAGCCTGTTTCTCTCTCACAACAACAAAAAGGGTTGATTCAACGCCATTTTTTCTTTAATCCCCCCTATTTTCCTTTTGCTTACTAATTTCTGAGCACTTACAAATGGTTTAATTATCTGTTACACTAGTTTCCAGTAACTGGAGCAGGAATAGCATATAACTCCCTGACATCTTTGCATTCCCTCAATCCTTTTTAAAAGTGGATGTTATATCTCACCCATCATTACAACAAAAATCATTATTGTTCCTGAGATTGCTTTAGCTAGTTTTATATTTGCCTTGGATGAAATTCACCTGACTCAGCTGATTTGAAAACATCTCCACTGTTTAACCATGCTCTGACTTTTCCTGTTTTATCTTGAATCACTTTTTGCTGCTGGTGTTAATTGTGTTGCTGCCTTATTGCAGGTGACCTTTGTAAGTGGACAGTCTTCCACAGCTGTCAATTATTTAATTAGCTAAAAAGGCAGAAGCATATGCTGTACTTCCAAAGGTTTCAGCCCAGCTGAAACCCATGTGGCTGTCAGGAGGAGTCTATATAATGGAATTTCGTTTTATTTCTTTAATGTATTTTTCTTTAAGAAGTAAAGAGAACGTTAAAGTTGCAAAAGTACAGCTCCAAAATGCAAGGAAATTCTGACATTAATGTTTCTCTTGCAACCTTAACCAAGTACTTTGTGTCCAAATATTATGATACAGGTTCAACTACAGGAGCAGGTACTTTTTAGTCCCGCAATGCCATAATCTCTTTCAATACATATTGGGATAAAATTAGGGCTGTGCACTAAAGGAGTCATAAGACTCTTGCCTCATTTGTTACAAAAATTGGGAGACATAGAGCAAAAGAGGAAATTCTTATGATTATGGTAGCTGAATGACATCTTAAGAATTAAATTCTCTGGGTTTGTTCAGCAGGTCACCTGTGTTCTGATTTACAAATCACTTGAACCCAAGTCTCTCACCAGTAGGCACTGGTTATGAGAATCACATTTTCTTAGTGCTCAGTTTGAGATAGTCAGATCTGTGTATGTGCTGAGCACTTACAGGCGTTCATGAAAGGAGCTTCACTTTCAACACAGAAAATGCCTTATTATGTTAAATGTTCTGAAGAATCAGCTGCAAGGCATCTCAGAGGGGCACTGAGACTTCATAGACATTTGTAGCTTTTAAAATCCTTGTGCCTTTGTTGCCACATATAAGTTTATCAGCATTTATGTCACATGCTATTGCAAAAAAAAAAAAAAAAAAGAAAATTTATGTGAAGTACTTACATGTTACAGTGGCATGTATTATTGAGAGATTGCTTTGCACAATCTGTGCAAATGGGTTTTGGCCACACTTTGAAATATAAGGGCAAAACAAAATGCTGGATTGGCTTCTTATTAAATGCTTTCACATGCCCCACTATATAAGCTTGGCATGCCAGAGAAAGAATAGCATGAACTCCTGTGATTGAAGATTGCTTCAGATTGCATACCTATAAGGAAGGGGGAGGGATTAATTTTATATGAATGTATTAAAAGTTGGCATGATATAACTTCTTAGTGTTTGCCATTGCACTTTCATGGTATGCAGACTTTGGATGCATTTCTAAGACGGAAGAAAAATACTGCAATGAGCTTTTTTTCCCCGTTTTTCAGTTCAGCCACTGGAGGGCAACATGATCCCAGTCATCTACAGAGGAAGCACTGCAGCCTGCAGAATCAGGTAGCGTGCACCCAGCAA
Source organism: Aquila chrysaetos chrysaetos (assembly GCF_900496995.4). Taxonomy (NCBI): domain Eukaryota; kingdom Metazoa; phylum Chordata; class Aves; order Accipitriformes; family Accipitridae; genus Aquila; species Aquila chrysaetos. Next base: position 37,405,795 of record NC_044009.1, read on the forward strand.
GCACCGCCAAACTGCAGAGGAATTTCTGCATACACGTATGGCAGAAATTAAACAATAAATACATATATATATACTTTTACATTGCACTTTTTTTGGAAGGTAGATTTAAAAATTTCTTCCTACATTTAAAATCTATTAATCTGGGTTTCTGCTTAGGATGATGTTTTCATGAGTTCTAAATCCATGGATTAGCCAAAGGATTTCTGAAGAAGGCGATGCGAGGGCCACTCAGCCTAGTAGTATGGGAGGTGAAATATTTCCCGCTGCTAAGTAATTGAAAACCTGACACATATTTCTAGTCTTGAAATAACTCTCGCAACTTTTCTGGATTAGTTGTTAAATCTGTTAAAACAGATGATTTCTTTATTACATTTTAGAGGAGTGTCAGCAGTGTAGGGCCTGATTGCTTTTAAAATTAATAGAAATAGTTTGGCTCAACTGAACTCCAGAGCGCCTGGGTTCCTGGAGAGGCCCAGAGACTTCACGTCAGATATGCTTGTTTTGGGGAAAGCAAGAGCCCAGCAAGAGAGTATCAAACAGTGCTTGGAAAAAAGTTAAAGCCAGTGTTTTAGGAAGAGGTAGTAAGTACAAAGTAGATGCCAATAAAATGAAACGGCACCTTGGAAACTGGGGGAAAACGCAGACTGTGTTATAGGACACAGCAAAACAACAACATTTTGCCCAGAAGTCTTGTTTTGGCTATTTCAGAATGGGTTATTGCAGAAGCAGAATCTCATCCATCTTGTTCTTCCCATGCTCTTCATTTCAGAGTTTTCCCCTCTCTCTCACCTCTCTCTGTGCAGTAAATCTTTGTTTGCAGCCCTTAGCAGTCTAGCAGTGTTTTCAGTATCCCTGGAAAGCGCTTTCATGCAGCGGGATTGTTCTGGACAAGCTAGCCAGGATAACTCAATATGTGAAGGATTTGCTCTGCGGAAGCACAAGGATAAGCCGTTAGCATCCTCCCTGCTTCATCCTCCCCCCCCCCCCCCCCCCCGCCCAGCATCATGCACATAGGCATGCAGGCACACACGTGTGCTGGTTAATGGTCCAATTTAATCCTCAAAGCACAGGATTTGTTCCTTATCCATCCAACCGGACTGCGGGAGAGGATGGGGAGAGTCTTCAGCTGCCGAACAAGGCTCTTTCTGAGCTGGAAGAGAGGATCCCATTTTAAATCCCTATTTGCCTGCACCTGGAAGCAGATTGAAATCAGACTGAAGGGATGGAAGTTTGGATCTTTAGAGAAGTATCAGCCTTAATGCACTTTTAAAATGGAGCATTGCAACATGGAGGATGGGATGTCTTGTTTTAAAGCTTTTAATTCTTGTGAGTTCCCAGTTTGTACAGCTTTGGGATACAAAGCAGCAGTGTGAAAGAGGGAGCTGCTATTTGAGAGGAAAGAAGAAGGGATTAAGTTTGGGTTTTATTTGTATAAATTGATGCTAACCCATGACACTAGCAGATACATGACAGTGTCAGATGTAGGGGCAGGGGAAGAATAATTTCAAGTTTTCCCTGTCAGTAATTTTTTGCAGGAATTCCTTGGAGGGAAGAGAGTCATCAAGATGACAAATGCTGATTTCTGTGGGTTTTTTGTATTAGGCAAGGCAGACATTCAAATTTTTATAATTTTCTATTGAAATAAATGGCAAATTTAGCCATCAAGAGACTTGATTTTAGGGTGGGTTTGGAGCCTCTGAGCAATCCTGCTGTAATTGTGGGGCTGGCTGAAGTCACCACCACCACATGAAACTTTTGCCTTAGAGCCTGTTTCAATATTAGAGTTCATCAGTGTGTAATCACATTGTAGAGGAGTCAGTATTATTACCTGCTTTGAGTCATTAAAGGTAGCTCTACCAATACATATTTGGTGAGAACTGAGATGTCATTTAGCAATGACTACATGTGCCCTGGGATGATACTGCTTACTATATTAAATATTTCACTTTTTTATTACTACATGCAGATACTAGGAATTATTTCTGCTCATTTCTTAAGTCACAGGAGAGCTCATCTGAATAAATTAATGAAGGTTAAAATTGCTTGTGTTTATTAATTCTGCATGCAACTTTTACATGGTTAAAGTGTTAAGGAAACTCTCCCTTATGATGGAAGGATATTCTAGCAATTGCCTGTAATTATAAAAGCAGCTCGCTACAATATATTTAAATACATCATAGTGAAAGACATTAGAAGCTGACACTTCCATAGTTTAAGACAAGTAATGTGTTTTAGAAAGAAAGAATGAGTAAAAGGCATGCTTTCCTTAGGCTGACTACCCCAGGAGCTGTTGGATTCATGCCCAGCACTGACACTGTCAAAGCCATTCAGTTTACTTACGATATTTGGGGTTGTTAGAATCACAACTGCAGGTGATTCAGATAACCGGGGTAGAATAAATTAAGCTGTATTTGTGTTATATCACAATGAGACAGTTTGCTGTTATTTTGTAGTAGAAATAATTGATTCACTTCCCTTATCACTGTAGGAGCAGAAAGAATTTGGCGTACATATGGAGATAGTCAAAGGCACCTTGAAATACATTGGTCTTAATATACATTACTGATGGAGGAACTTGTAATAAACCAAGCCCTGAGGGAACATGTTGCCTGGGAGGTGGGTTTTTATCCTATTTGCCAGGCAGAATGTACTATCAAATTCAGTAGTTAGCCTTTTTAATGTTGTGAAGTTAAATTTCCAGCTGGATGAAATGGTTGGAAAAGGAGCCCTAGGATAGGCAGATCACACCTGGGCATAAACTTTTTACCTTAGAGGGCTCCAGGTCAAATTCATCCATGGCATACCTAATTTCAGTGGATGAAAACCACAATGGATTTTAGCTGCTCTATTTTGGGGGGAAGGTTTTATGTTGTAGCACACTAGAAGCAAGGGCATTTTTTTAACATGGGGACAAAGGCATTGTTGGCCTAACTCAGGCATTCTCTTTATTTTAATGCATTCTGGCAGACTTCAGCTACCACGTAATGATGAGAAATTAAGAAGACTGAATGTTATTGGAACTGGGTGACCAAGAGGGCTCCACAAGAGCCCCTCAAGCCTTGTTCCTCTGGGCTGCTTGGTCACATGCAGTCACACTTCACCTGTTTATGTGAAAGGATGCTTAGGGAGCTTTTTGAACCCCCTGGCAATTCACCCTGATCAAACACACAACCACAAACCCTCCCTCATCATTAAGTGGCTGCCTGTTGGAAGAGAAATCATGCTTTAGTAGTTAAGATAAGCAAACATGATGTCCCTTCTAATTCACCAAATTAATTGAAAAGTTGCATTTCTAAGTGGATTAGCCCCATGAATTTGCTTCAACCTCTCTCTTTTTTCTGAGTTCTCATTTCCATACAGGGAATGAATTTGGATGGACTAATCTACTCAGATATGAATCCACGTTAATCTAACTGCCTCCATATCGACAAGTCTTTGGAAAGAAGCAGGAAGGGCACTAGTCTCACAGTAATTCACTGCCTGGGACAAAAAGGGTTTGCATAAGTTTTGAGCAAAATTGTGTCCATCACAGTGCAGGAATGCGGGCTGTGCATAATTATTTTCTCCTTAAATGCTAGTGTAATTGCATGCTTCAGTGTACAAGAGCAGATGGAATGACTTTTCTTAACTAGTGGTTGCAGCTTCGAAAAGGTATGCATGGGGTGGCCACATGGATCCATGGAGCAGTCACTGCTAATAGTCTCAGAGTGAGGAGTTGCAGGATCCCAGCCTCCGGATTCAAAGCACTGGCCTGAAGGATTAGAAGGGTGAATTCAAGAGACTAATTGTGGTTAAAAGCACAGTTCATGCTGTGGTTGTTTCAGTTCTCAAAGAAACTGAATGGGATGGGTAAGTCAGCAGACAGAATTAGCACCTTCTCTTCCGCTAGTGAAATACATGGTGCAGCCGTACAGGTGTTTTGCTTGGTGCAAAGGTCTTCAATAGGAGTCTCTCCCACTGCTAACCATTATCTTACAAAATGATTACCTTGTACCTGAAAGGTGAGAACTGCAAAGGCTAATGAGCTAATTCTCTGGGCCCACTACCTCCATCCCACCCTGCCACACCAGGAAGCTGCATGTCCTTCACCAGGTTCTTCACTGGAGGTGGGAAGTCCCCAACATACATCTGTCGCGCAGGGAATCCTGTTCCCTTGGCAATGTTTGCAGCAGGAATCACACCAAAAGCACCTTCCTGGTATTTCTAGCTGTTGTGTTGGACATGGCACTGCCAGTTTGAGGAAATCACCTGCAGGTAGCCTTTTGGCTCAAAGAGCTGTTACACTGAAGCTGTGCTAGACCTCTGCTATGAATTTCATTTGGGTTTTCTAAAGATCCACGTCTCCTTCTTAGAAGAAAGAAAATGTTAAGTAAGTGTTTGCCCTGTGCTAGCAGGAGAGTAGCACTGTACTAAGACTGTGTAGGAGAGCACCGAGGGTATCATTTAATATTTAGACACCTCAAAGAACTGTATTGGTGGATTCTCCTTTGAGTTATCAGAGACATGTCTGAAGTACTTAGGGGTTGTAAGAAATCTTCCCAGCACAGCTGTAAATAGCAGCTCCAAGTCACAGACACACAGACCATATTTGTAGAGTTAAAGGTACTTCCTATTTTGGTATGGAAGCCTGTCCCTCCTTACAGATCCTTGGGGCTAAAGCCAAACAGATACCCAACGAGTGAAATTAAATCAAAAGTTTTCATTTGTGCACTATGAAGTAAAACCAAAGAAGAACCCAGGGCCCAGAGATCTGACAGTTCTGGATAGGCACAGGTTAACAAGAGGTAAAACTGAGACCCATTTCAGACACATTTTAAAGTGGGTCTTCAAAGATAATGACTTGTAATCAATTATCAGCATAGAATGACTGTGTCCATCCCACAGCACTGTTTTTAACACAAAGTCAAGTAGAAGCATGAGAGCAACACTCTTCTAAAGCCATGTACATCTTTATTCTCCACCCAGGCCAGCAAGGATGGGAAAAGGGAATGCAATTAAAAATAACAATCAGCAAATACACACTATCTTTACTTAAAAAAACATCCAGACTAGAACAGCCAGAAACACACTCAACAATCAGAATAACTGGAATTCCCTGCAGTTTGGCAGTGGCACATATGCAGTAATTACTTGTGAGTTTCTGAAAGCAAGGCTAGAACAAGACAAAAATTTGTGCTTTTTTCTATTACAACAATTGATAATGATTATATATTTTGCAGCAGGCAAACCGCTCTTGGGGGATAACAGGCAAGAGAGAAAGCTATCCAGAGTTGTTTTGAGAAAAGTTTGATTAAAACTTTTACAAATAGCACCAGAACTAACCCCAGGCTTAAACTAGCCCCCACCAAAATCAATGGCAGAACACCCTGACTTTGGCAGGAGCAGAGGCAAGCTTGGTTAAGTGTAAAGAAGTAGAAAACAGATGATGGATTGTTCCAGTATATCCCCAAAGAGGTGGCCTCTAAACCCAGAAGCATAGCTGCTGTGGCAGAGGGAGGGTATTACAACTTCTCTGATGCTCCTTTGTGTCTACATAGCAGTAAGAGGCACAGATTTGGTTTTGTCTCCACTCTGGCAGGCTGTTCGCAATCTGAAAGCAAATCCTGCAGCTCAGCAGACATTTCACATGGCTGTATTCTGTAATGAGCTAGTATTTATCATTCAAGCCCTCTGTAAGCTGAAGGCTCTTTGTACTACTGACCCCAGCCTTTCGTCTAGCCTTGAACAGCTGCTCTTTGGCAGTGACAGCTGAATTGGGTTTTCTCCTTCTGCAGCAATGCACACTTGCCAGCCATCCTTCCCCCAAACCCACTTGTTTGCTGCATGTTGGGGCCAAGATACACAATCCAGTCCTTTCACGCCAGCAGTGTCCCTCTAGGCAAAGCGTGAGAACACTTGCCAGCGGGCCTTCCTTCCCATTAATGCTTGTTAAGCATCACTTCTTCCCACCCTCCAGCCATGTGGGAGCCTGCGATTTCCATGTGGAGGAGTATTAAGCAGAGTGGCTGTGCTGGGTCACTACAGACTGTCAGTACTGACACGACTTACCCTCAGCTTCTGTATTAATTCAGAGGCATATCAAGCTCCCCGATTGAAACAGCCCTGTGAAAGGCATTTCACTGCTTGAACTGGTCCCAGGCATATATATGTCAGCCTCTTTGAACCCCACTGAATTACCTGCCATTGCCTCACAGGTGGGGGTCTATTTTTTTTTTCCTGGAAGTTGGTCATTGCCTTTAAAGACTTAGCCAGTAAAAACTGAGCTGTGCATCAGGAAGCAGCAAATGCAGCCTTGGCTGTACCTGTGCCCAGGGAGCACCTCTGCTTTGTCAGTAAATTGTGGGGCCAAGCCTGCTCTTGATATTTGGCTTGTATACTATTCACACAGTTAATCCCCAAGCCAGTGCTACGAGGCTGCTTTGGCTGGACCTCCCAGAAGGGGACAGAACAAGGATGCAGCAGGGACTTCACTTATTTCTCCATGTCAGGCCTGGAGGATCAGATGGGCTTGTTTATACATCACCAGCTCCCAGCTGTCCTAACCAGGACAGACAGCCAGTGTAGTCTTGAGCTCATCCTTGAAATGCAACACGAAGCATTAGTTCCTGTGAAATCCACCTTCTGAATGCTTCTCTTACCATCCTAAAACTAAAGCAGTTCCCCCTCTGGTAGGGAGACTGCGAAAGTGAAACACCTATACAGACATGAGTGACTGTGCAGCCTGACTGACTGCACACTACAAATTACCTACCTACATGCATACAAATGGTGGGCTCCTCTGGGTTGGGGCTGAGCCAGACTTTCTAGCAGCACCAGCTGAACTAGAGCACTCAGAAAATCAATCATGTTTCAGACATGTAACTCAGTCCCCATTAGAGTCCGTTATAGCTCTCATATTTTCTTCATGTCCTCCTCAGGACAAAACCCTAAGAGTCAATCCAGAAAAAGAACTTTTCTCCTAGTCAATTTTTAAAGAAACAGTTAAAATTTCTCCAGTCTATGGTGGCCACCTCAGCCTGGTCTGGGAGCCCACTAAGATGCCATGCAAAGTCCCAAAAGGAGGGAAACCAATTATGAAAATGAGACATGAGGGCAGGAAGATGTATAATCCGTTGTGCTTCCATATAATTAACCAGGAAGTGTAGGGGGGACACAGACTTCCAGAACTGAGGCACTAATGCAGTTTGCACTAGCACTAACAGACACGGGCTCAGGGATGCCCCTGTTCTGGAAGGGAAGGTCCAGCAGCTCTTCCATAAGAGCAACTTCAAAAACAGAATGACTGTTTCAGTGAGACCTTCCCATCCCAAGCACCTTCAACTCTACCTCCCTAAATACAGGTGCCGCCGGTCCACACCTGCATTGCAGTGACAAGCAAACTGATCACCCTTCCTCAGAGCAGGTGTTTCTTCCCTATAATGCAACTGTTTGCACTGCACACCGCGTATGACTCCCATTACCCGTTCCTTCCTAGCAGTGCACCTATCAAGAGATCAAATGCAGGTGTGTCCTAAGCACCTATCTGTGCACCTACAGTCACTGGACGGTGCTTGGTGACAGGCCCGTCAGGTCCCCATCCACCGCATTACAGAGCAAGCCCTACTCTTCCACCACGTGATGGCTGTGTTTCAGGTCAGTGCAGAGCTCACGTGCCTTTGCTGGAGGCTATGCTGTCCTCTGCCAGTGAAAGGCTGGGCACAGCTGTTCCAGTGGTCTGTTTCTCAGACTCTGACAGTGTCTAAGCAGTTAGCCTACCTGGAAAGTTTGCTGCACTTGTTGGAAAGACTGGAAAAGGACCCTTTCTAGGAAAACTGCAGGAACGTCACACATTTTGCAGTTTAGCCTTCACCTCTGAATGGGTTCCTATCTCCTGGAGTTCATTCCCTGAGTAGAGACTTCTTTTCACTGGGTCAACGGGTCACTGTTATGTACTATTCCTGAAAAATAGTCTAACTTTACAGAAGTGGATTTTTCAGCATGTATCTCTGCCACTTCACAAACAGCCTGAGCCCCACAGACCTGCATCTTCTCACCATTCCCAGAAGCTGTAATTAGCTAAAACAGATGATAAATCCTTGGAGAGCCATGCACCTCCCCACCCAGACCACGTGAAGCTAGCACACTTGCATTCTGTGACATTTAAAGAGCACTCCCAGCCCAATATTTTATTCATTAACTTTGTGTTTAAATATATATATATATATATATATAAAAAAATCAGTGTGTTTTTTTCTAGGTGAAAAACCACTCACATATGACCAAAATAGTCAGCCAGGACAAAGGCTCAGACTGCCGAGGTCTCAACCCCCTGCGCAGAGCTCTTGCCAGAGAGACTACCTGAGATGTTGTCAGAATCTAGCAGCTCGACAATGCTGTATGGAGAACAGTCTTCCAAACCCAGCTTGCTGCAGAGCCAGCCACAGAAGCCCTTCTCCATATCCCTGACAGCATGCCACCAGTACCCAAAGGACCATGCTACCTGGGCCACAGCTGAGTACAGGCCTAGGGAAAAAGACACAACCATAATTATAATTGGGTAGAAGATGATCAAAAAGGGACAAAAGGTGATTTTGTGCCAGAAGGTCCTCTCTTCATTGTACACCAAGAAGATGTTGTACCATGTAATGGTTCCATAGTAGAATGAAACCACAAAGGACAGTACAAAAATGATGGGGAGGCAGATGATGGTCCAGAGGACGATGTGGGGTCCTCTGTCCAGCCCAACATCACATTTCTTCTTCTTCTCAGGTACATCCTCTTTAGGAGGTTCCTTTGACTTAGCCAGTTCCTGCAGCTCTTTGTCCGTTAATGTGACATGGATGTCCACCATCTGACCCTTCTTCTTTCCCCTGGTGATTGTTCCAGTCAATGTGACATAGCGGCTGTCTAAAGGCATGTTCCAGACACCTACAAACACAGATAAACTCATCTACATTAGATTTATTTTCTGTATGGATTACTTTGTGTAAATCTCCACAGACCCCAAAGACAATTAAATAGTGCATATGGAGTTATAGTTAAATGAAAAAAAGATGGACCACAAGAAGCAAGGCACTATAAAGAAGATTATCACAGAATAAAATGGAAGAGGAGCTAATGAAGGAGGAGACAGGAATTCCAGATGACAGCAATCACAAGGGAGAGGACTCCAGCATCTGCACTGGGGACAATATGTGAAGGGAAAGTGCTGCAGGAGTATATGAGAAAGAGATGAGACAGAGTAACTGAATCAAAATGGTATGCCTATTTTCTCTGGTACCCTCATAGATTTATTCCTGAACAGTGTGGACACTTGGGGTGAATTACATAAATAGGACTAAGACCCTTGTTCTGGAATAAGCACATCCAAACGTGGAGTTATACTTGAATAGCTAATATTTCACTTTACATTTGCACTGTATCTCAATCCAAATTAATTTTCAAAGTTTAGAAAAAACTTACAAACTCTCATATAATTATATATTATATATCATATAATTATATATTATATAAGGGATCAACAAAGGCACCAAACAGGAAAGTGTTGGGATGTGTGTTAAAGTCACAGACTGCCTTAGTTTCCAAGTGACATTGGTTTAGGATGGTCCCTGCAGTGGTACTGGCCATAAACTCTTCTATGGGGCTAAAATATGCTTTCTCCTGGTCTTAATTCTGACTAGCTTGGAAGGACGTCTTCAGAAGCTCTTAAAAGGAGGCTGAGCATTTTGAAGTGGCCCACAAAAATAGGAAGGCAGCAGATAAGCCATGAGGACAGGGGTTGGGATCATGGGGGAATCTGGTGCAGCTGATGGACCAGGAGCATGCATTCACATTTAAGCCCCTCTCAGCCTGCACTGCTGACTCACAAGAGGATTAGCCATAGAACCTGCCTTCCATACTTCTTCACTGCAAGGGTATTCAGGACAGACATCAGAAGTGAAAGTGACTCCAAGATGCCCCACAATGACTTTGGCAAATAATCACTCTTAAAGAGGAAGCTGTCCTGAGAATATGCAAACAGAAGGCAACAGCAAATCCTAGACAATGAGTAAAACTCCCTGTCACAGGTAGAGCCACTAAATCCATCTGCTTCCATCCTTTCACTTAACAGGCAGTTGTTTTAGGCATGGACAGGGGCTTGATCACAGCATCATTAGTTTAAAGCATTTTTCTGGATCAACCCCAACCAGCACATACATTTAAAACTAAGAGAGCAGCAACAACCAACCTCTGCAAAGAACTGCAGAAGACACCCCAAATAAGCCTGTAATGCTTTTTATTTCAGAGCGTTTTCATATATGAACTCAAACTCTCCTTGCCTGCAGTCTTGGAGAAGGTTGGTCCCACCGGCACTTCCATTTGACCTTAGTGCATGCTGGCATCAAAAAAAGCTTATGGAAAGTGGGTGCTCCCAGGAATACATACCGTCTGCCATGGACTGACCCAGGAACTTGGAGCCTTCCTCAGAGGTCCTCTCCCCTCCTTCTTCATCCACCTGTTCTTCTTCTACCTTATTCTCATTCTCCGACCGATACACTATTATTGACTCGGGACGGGACTCTTTCTTCTTTTTTTTCCTCCGGTCCATAGTGGCTTCCCCATCAAAGGTGACAGTGGTTGCCACAGCCCTTCTCATGGAGCCGCGGCGAGGGCTCTGGCTTCCAGACTTGCTCTCTTTCTGCATGGTCTCCTCCATCCCACTGCTGCTCTCAAGCACCTCACTTGGCATCTTGTAGCACTTGTTTCCAAACTAACAGCTCCTGCACTTAGAAGTCATTGATTAGACAATGGTCCCATGGATGCTTTTTTTTGGTAAGATGTCTCACTGCTGACATCCAAACTATGCACTCCATTCCCAGCCTAAAATGAGAGAGAAGGCTGAAAAAGTGTCTTTTTCTTACCAAGCAGAAAAAATTGCCAGAATTTTCCTATAAAGGGTTACTTCCAACTGGTTTAAATGTCATCTGAAGATCCTTATTACTGTCCTGAACATCAATTTTATTACATGGATACATGTTTTGTAATATCACCTAATCCTGATTCTCAGGTTCCAATTTTAAATATAACAAAGCAAAGCTACTGGAAAAGGAAAGAGTATTAACATTCGTAAGAAGAGATTAAACAAGCACAGCTTCCTGGGTGAATTTAACATTCCTCTGCAATGCTGGAAACAGACAGAAGACAATAGTTTTGGCCCACATGCATCAGAATGAAGAAATGAAACCATAGACGAAAAATAAGTTGACTGATTTAGGGGACTGGCCTAGATTAGAGACAACTGCAGCAGGAACATTGCACTCATCCTGCATTACAACAGCTATATTGATGCCAACCCTTCTCATTTTGAGTGTCTCCTGATTTACTGCCCATTGCAAGGATATTACAAACAGTAATCAAGTTATGTGAAAATGAATGATGTTTCAAACCTTACCAATTTAGCATTATGTCATGCTGTCAAACCTTAAAAATACAGTATATACAGTGGATTTAAAGCAAAATTACTATTAAGATGACTTCACGGGGGAGGGAATTGGAAACCACAGCAAAGTCTTCTGACTGGGCAGGGAAAACAACCCAAATCTTCACAAATCTTTTAACAAATATAAGGGCTCAGTTTTTTACTCCTCATTCAAGCAAAATTAACAGCAATATCAAGTGACACTGTTATCTATGGGTAAGCTGCCTAAGTAAAAACCATATAATTAAACATGCATTGAGGCAGACAAATCCTGTTTTGTGAACATGGAAGATGCAGGATTAATGGTTCTCAGATTTCATAACAGTTAAGAAACTGACTGCCAAGTATTCATGAAGTATTTAGGTACCAATCTGAATACACTGAATAATGTTTTAACAACTCTGTTAACAAGTTCTGTTGAACATTTACATGAACATTTATATTTAAAAGAATGCATATGACCAATAATTAAGCGTCTACCTAGTATCTGAATCATCTCTTTAACATGGAACTAAGAAACACAGTTATCATAATTTATAGCCCACACAATGCTGGGGAAATTGTTTTACTTGAACAGATGCTAGAAAAAAGTTAAGCATTTTTAGATTTGGCAGTATGGTCCTGGTCTTCCCACAGATATAAGATTTTGCTGGTTTGTTTTGAAATTTTTTGCAGAACTTTAGATCAACTATTTATGCCTCATACACTCACACTCACACACACACCCCCACACACACCCCACTTTTAATTGTGTCATTTAACACCTAAGAATGTGGCCAGTTGGCTCTATGTGGCTTTGAAGAACTCAACAATTCAGATTATTTTTTGCATTATAAAAAATAAATCTTCCCTGGTGATCAGAAGCCACATAAAATGGAATTCAAAAAAACCCAAGATTTGGCATATCCCAGAAGTCAGACTACTTCTAAATCACTGGGCAGGGAATATCTCGGCTAGCTCTGCAGCATGGCTGGGAACAGACTGTTCAGATTACCATCTCAGTTTACACTTGCCGTGCAAAAATGTATGCCTAAATTTGCAGACATACTGGAAAACAGCTCCATAAAATACTAAATTTACTGCAAATACCCTCCTCTCACTGCAGTGTCAAGTGTTGCACTTTAGAACTACCTAGAAGCAACTCGGTTTAAATATTCCAGTGTTGATCAAGGGAAGCAAGAGCAAAGACGGGCAGTGATGACGAATGCCCTCATCTGGTGTACCAAATAAGTGTAGTTTGGTGGGGGGGGTGTTCAAGGTCACTACCTATGCATTTTCCTCCCATTCCAAAGTCCAACCTCAACAGAGAATGGAGCAAAAACAAGAAGGGGGTTTTTCCCGGAGACCTTTGAGTCTCTGGAAAAAGCATCTCATCACCTCCACCCCCCTTAAAAAAAAACCATAAATGAACTAATGAAAAGCAATTCCTCAATATAGTTCTTGTACCTCATCTGCCTGAGGAACGTGGCCTTTACATCTGTTTACAAGCAGCGTGCAGATAGGCAGTTTTCGACATACCATAATATAAAAGAGGAATGGGATATGCAAGAAACTTCACAGTGCAATCTAATGCTTTGCTTTCCACTTCCCCCTTTTAACTCAAAGCAAACCATCCACTGACTTCAAAGATAGTAAGTTCTGGCTCTTAACATGTTAACATTGGCAGGATCCCAATATCTCTTCACATCTATTGGAATTCACATAAGCTTTCATTCAGTGTTTTTTAAAAATGCTTTTATGGGGAAATGGAATAAATTTATTCTATAGAATAAACTCACTCTTTGTAGTAAATTCATGCAGGAAGTACAATAGGCTCTAACATGTTCTTCTGAGAATCAGCAATAAAACTTCATGTTTTGCATCTATAAAATCCTTAAATCACCTTGAGCCTAATGAGCCCCTGAGACAACAGTGAGATTCCCCTCCCAGAGGTGGTGAAAAAAAAGCAGGCCTGGAGCCACAGAGAAGCCAAAAGCATCACTGCTGGGATGATCTACTAAAAGTCTGGAGACACAAAAGTTGATTTGGGATTAGATTCCCAAAGTTCCTGGCTGTAGTTCCACGCTCAGTCCCTACTGCCTTGAAAAGGGGATGACTTGCCAGTAACATTTGAAAATAACACAAAGCTACAGGCAAAGATTTGTGGTTGGGCTTTTTTTTCTTAAAGTTTATCCAGCTGTGACCTTGGTTAAACTCACAGTAGATGATAAGCGAATGTCAGTTCTCGGTGTGATGCCAAAGCCTAAAGGACTATGTCAACCTTGACTATGCAAGGAGGAGCAAGGTGATGTCACTTTTGAATCTGTCACAGATAGGCACCAGAAATCTGTGTCCAGTTCTTGTGCTCACTGGTTAGGCGGGATGCTGATTAATGACCAGAAGTCACCCATGATCCCCGAGTTATTTTGCTATGTCTAACGTTCCCACCCCCACTATAGCAGCTACCGGCACTGTGAATTACCACCAGGACTAGAAAGAAACACCTCAACAGCAGGGTTATCAAGGGGTGGCAGCTCAGTTTCTTCTTCTCTTGCTCCTGAGCTGAGAAGAGGGGAGGGAATGGGCAATGGGGGACAAGACCCTATGAAGCGCTGTTGCTGTGGCTGGGTCAGAGCCCTTGGGATAAGGAAGTGAAGGATCCCAGATTATTCTGTTTAAGGCACAAGGAGGTAAAATCTGATGTCAGTCTGTCTACATCAGAAACAAAAACGTGGTGAAGATCCCTCTGATCCATCAGAGGAGGATGCAGTAATATAAAAAGTTTAAAGATACAAATACAGGGCAGATGTTGGGTAGGTGTTTTAACAAAGTGGGTAGATGTCACTTGATATACGTCATGGATGGCTGTGGAGAGTTGTCCTGTCGCTGGAAACTTCCAAATCTGGACTAGGTATCTTGACAGCAGTTTGGTCACCAGTACTTGACCAGAAGAGGTGCTAATGTGGGGAAGTCCTCTGGCTTGTATTAGGGAGCAGTCAGATTGAAAGATCACAAAGATCTCTCCTGACCTTAAGCCTGTTTTTGCAGTAGACGTTTATTCTTCTCTAATCTGTTTCTGCCAATGGAGCAGCTGGGGTACACTCTGCCACCTGGTCTAGACCTTCTGAACACAGCACCTCGAAACACCACCATCAGCCCCACATCCTGCAGGGATGCTGGTCAATCAAACAGGTTCCTGCCCCAGTCCCATTCTCCTGGGAATATTTTCTCCGTAGTTGCAAACAAAAAACGGACTCTTGTAGAAATCACAGTAGTGTATGCAAAGCTTGTTTTTCTTCTCTTCCTTTTCTTTACGGCCTGTAAGAACAAGGCCAGCACTCAGCACTACACAGCTGTCCACAGCACCAACTCTTTCAGCCATACACTGACATCTTCACCCCTTAGAAGCCTTGCTGTGGAGCTGAAGCATGACAATTGCTGTGCATGTAATATTAGTGGTCTCCCACGTGGGAGCACAGGGGCAGACAGGAATCTAATAACTGTCCATGGGAGGGAAGGAAAAGAAACGGTCAAATTTCAGAGATAGCAGGGACCAGTTTATTAGCCAAACAGTTTGTTATTAATCTCCGTGTGAAAACAGATGGAGAACCCTGGGGAGGCGGCTCTGCAAAAACACTCTGTAGAGGAATTTTTAGAAGCACAGTCTTCTGTTACTAAGCAGGAAAGCTACTGCTGCTTACGCTTCCCATGACAGTATTAGTCTTTGACACACAAAACAGAAGCCTAAAAGCTTGGCCTTGCACCATTTAGGTCAAAGGAAGTTTTTTCCATTGGTTTTCAGGGCTTGATCCTGCTGCTAACACAAGAGAAATTATCTGGTTTGAATGCAGACAGGAAAGAAGAGTCTCCCTGCAAGCTAATAAAATCCTTGATCTTAAATCCTTGCTACAGCACAAGTAACCTTTTTATGACTGCTCAGAGCAGACATGAGAGGAAGAAATGTAGACGGTAAGCAGTAAGGAGCATCAATTTTTATTTTTATAGTCACATAAAATGTACAACACATAAGAAGGACTGGCACTGTGTCTTCACTCACATCATGCAGGGGTTATCTGCAGAAACAAAAAACAACCCGTGCTTTAGAAGCACTGTGAGTTACCCAGGATGGGGGAGAGATAAGGGGAAATTTACCCCAGAGACACACCTTGAGAGAGAGCTCCCCAGCCATGGATCCTCCTTTGCCTGCTCCTTCTACTCCATAGCCTCCCCATCCCATGTTTCTGAGGATGCATGTTACCCAAAGGATTATTTCCAATTCCTAGTATTTTTAAGGGGGTTATCTGCTGGCAGACTGTACGCATGAAAAATGGATGGTATCTGATGCATCCAGCTGTTCAGGACAGATCTGGCTGTCACCAGTCAATCATGTAATGATAAAACACACTGGTCTAATGCAGGACATGCAGCCCCAGACCCTACAAAAAACATGTGGCAAGACCTATGTAAGAAAGCACATTTAATTCAGACCTTATGCTGGGAGAGGGCCAAACAGTAGGGCTCCCTCAATAGCTTTGGATCTGTTTTAAATACCTAAATGACTCCACATGACCTTTCACATATGCATCCTCACGAAACCCTGCTGAAACAGGACAACCTCTGTCTCCACTTAATGGTGAAATAGCTCAAACTAGATTACACAGTTACTTGAATCTAGCAAATACTCAAGGCTGTGATGAATGACACATTAGAAGGTGAGGCAAGAACAGCCCCTCCCTATCAGTACTAGTATCTGTGCAGCTTGCGGTGAGCTTGACGGGGGAATTTATCTCACTGAAAAGAACACTTTTGCATTTTAAAAGAAAATAAAATGTTATTTTCAGCCAGATGGATTCCCTCATCAGGTTCACCATGCAGCTACCCCTAGAGAAAAGAATGTCTAAGGAAGGGGAGAAAAACTACCCCTCATGGCAGCAGCCCATTGCGAGGCTACATTAAGTGCCTGTATAACAATTGCAAGAGGCACAAATTGAAACATCCACCTATGCCATCCCAGCAAGGTAGGAGAAAGCAAACAGCAAAGCTCACAGATCACACCCATCTTTCCCTCCCTGCTTAATCCACAAGCTTCAAAGCACTTTCATTTCTTGGAGAGAGAGACAAGAAAAATGACCATGCTCTGGGTGTGTATCCGAGCAGCAGACCTCAAGCTGGACTGCTGAAAGCAGAGGATGGCACTGAGCACCAGAGCAGAGGGGATAATGCAGTAAGATGACTCATGCCACCAAAAAGTTTATGGGTGTTTGCTAATGGAGCCCCCCTGTGCCATGCCTTCCCCTCAGGAGGAGAGGGTGCTAAAAGCTCAAGCTAAAAGCAAAGGGAGGAGCGGGCAAGCAATACAATCTCTGCAGGCAAGCACCGACAGACCTAAGTTTGCCCAGTCCTTCCCATTTATCACTGGCATACGGCTTCTGCCTGTTGGCAGGTGGCATTAGTGCCAGCACTGCCCCACACTGCTGAGCAGCTTCTGGACCAATCCTGCTGGCACCATGAGCCAGACCTGCATTGGCCAGCACGGGTTGACCATCAGTGAAGCTGCAGTAACGCTGGACTTGCTTGGGTGTGGATTAAGGGCTCGCTGGCTCCCGGTGCCATGCTGGGCAGCTTAGGCCCCTTGCTCTCCCTGCTGTCCTTCTGTGAGACACCCGAACGCTTGCTGACAGTATTCTACGGGTACAGCCAAAACAACAAAAAAAAGTACTGGAGAGAGGCATTCCAAAGTATCACTAATTTGTTTCTGGATGACATTTTCAAAGGATTTTTTTAAAAGTCAAGGACATTTTACAGAGTATCTGTTTTATGAATCTGTTCTTTTTATTTTCCTCTGCTGTTCCATAACTTTTCCAAATGTCACAGAATAATAACTGCTGCGTAGACCAGTATTACTGAAGGCTGGAAAACAGCATACAAGTATAGCTGTGCATTTTTATTTCATACTAAAATTTTATTTTATATTAAATGAAATGCCTAATTGATTTTCTGGCATACCAACTTCTTCAAAATCCCCAAACTGTACTGGTCTAGGTTTTTTTAGAGCAAAAGCCTGAAGTGCTGTCTCTCCCTTGTCTCCCCTCTTCTTTGTCCAGACTGCTAGAAGAAAGAGAAATTAAGACAAAGGACTCAAAGCTTCCCACTGCCTCCACAGGGATGAGTTCTGTTTCTTTATGTTTACTATACTATGCTAAAAATATCAATGAATGGTACATGCACATTAGCCTTTAAAGAGAACAAAGGCTTTAAAAGGAGAATGGCTTAAAAACGGATGTTGGTTTGAAATCTTCAAAGCAAACCAAGTGGTTTAGACACAAATCTTGAATAAACTCAGTAAAAGTCCCTAAATCCTGTAGGAAAAAAATATCAACGATAAAGTGGAGACATGATCTCTCTGTTCCCCTGCTCTACCCCTCACTTCTGCATTTGCCAAAGCAGGCCACCCTGCACCTTGAAAGAGCAGATGCCCATTGTAATTCCTACCCCATCCACCAGGTCACTGCTGGATTACACAGCACCACAGGAACAGCCAAATGAAGTCAGTCCCACCAACTTGAGCCCAGCATCCTACCTCCACAGCAGTGCCTTTAGGCTAGGATCAAGTGTAGCATCTATTTTTATTGGTATAATACCTGATTCATCCTCAGTTTGAAGGCTTGATATTAAATGGGATTGGAAGATGCACTAGGAGCTTGCTGCACACATCAAACCAGTGTTGTGCCTCCTCTAGGCATCCAAGCAGGTGCCTAGAACACAGTAACAAGAGCAAGCATGTAGTACATGAAAACAGAGTTTTCACCTTCCTTTCCAGAGTAAAGAGGAAACACCTTCCACACGGTGTATGCACACACACATGTGCAAGTAAGAAACACCGGGAGTTGCTATGTCTGAAGACTGCAGAGCCATGAAGCACCAGTGGTGGGTGTGAAGCACTTGTGCTAATGCAAGACAGCACAGTCCTAGTCCTAGCTTAGCTAGAGACCTGGCTGGCAGGTGGTTATTTCAGTGAAGGACCTCTGTTTCCTTTCCTTAGGAAATCATGCAGTGCTCTCACCAGGATGCTTTAATGCGTGCTGGACTCTTGCCTGACCTTTACAATAACTAAAAACTAGGACCCTGTGTTGGTACCTCAGGCTCTTTCTCCTTCCCTTCCTACTCAGAAGACCCCTGACCATCTCGGTGGTCTCTCCTTTCCTGCCCTGCTCTGTGCTGGCAAGATCAAGCACCCCAGTGCTTTACTCGGACAAAATGAGGAGAGACCACACATAGAAATACCTGCAATTAGAGAGCAAGAAGTTGCAGCCATGCAGCCCAGTGGAAAACACAGTCAATTGTAAATCCAGTCTGGAAAGGATTATCTGAAAAATACCAACACCAAACTATATCCTGTGGTTCTTATTTAGGCAAGATATTTGGGGGCTTCAGATTGGAGCTTTCTCCGAGTTACACCCAGCGGCAGCCCAGGAGTTACTGAAGAGCCAAACTGCAGAGACAGAGAACTGGAAGATTCCCCTGGGAGCGATTCAGGATTGCTTAATGCATTGCACAGTAAATGTAATCTAAGATATTTAGACAGTATCTCCAGCAGCAGGAATTAGTTGGCTCAGGGGACTCTCGATTGGATACAAGTGCAGATACAGATCCGTGATGCCAGGGTATTAAAAATGCAGCACTTTCAATTGCAGATAAGTGAATGCTTCAGTATCATTAGTATGGTATTAGCGGGGGGTGTGATTATTTAGAAAATCTGTCTACATACCAGTTTCAAACTGTTTGATGCTGATATTCTACATCTTGCACCACTACGAACTCTGCTTTGAGCGGGGTATCTGTCTTTGGTATCTCCTGTATTTTTTTTTTTAATTACTGGAATGAAATTCCTAGGGATAATGATGAAAGGTTGCAAAATCCTGCTCATCTCCTAATTAGACTGAAATCCCCCAAGATACCACTGAGAGTGAAGTACCTTTCCAGAGGGGAAGTCCCTGAAGAGATGAATTGACCAGAGAGCCTGACCATCAGCTGGGGCTGACCAGCAGGCATTCTGACATGGAAACCAGAAGCCACGAAACAGAAAGGCTCTCACTTGCCAGTGAGAGATGATGAAAGGAAAAACAGCCACAGGAGAAAATGCAGACAGGAGGTGAAAATAGCAGGGATTTCCAAATAGGCCTTTCGCATAATCCCACAAAAAGGTCCAGAGAGGTACGGAAACAGAAACTCACACCGGTTTTCATTTCGTTTTGGCTCAATTCAGGCACTTCTTGTAATAGGCATGGGGGGCAGGGAGGAGAAATGATTGTTACACTTTGTGCAATTCGGTATCGCAGAAGAAGAAAGATATGAACCTGGAGCATCCATGAGAGTGGGGTTCTGGGAAAGCAGAGACTGCTGGAGTGCAAGCCTGCTTTTTTCTGAAGGCTACCTAGCAGAAACCCGCTGTCAGAAATTGTCTTTGACCTTAAAGTTTTATTTCTGGCACTGAGATGCTTTTCATTAAATCTCCTCCGCTCTCACCTCCTTGTGAGATTGCTGGCCCCAGAGATACCTCTCCCGGGGTCTGGATGCTGCGGAGACTTCTCTCCTATTTGGAACCATCTGTTTTCTCACATCAGGTTGGTATTTAACAACTCTGAGACCTTCCCCCTTGCCAACATGGATTACGAGCTATGGAAGGGCACAGACCCCCTGAAGGACAGCAGGCTATAAGGAATTATTAAGGCAGTACCTATCACTGCCAGGATTTTTAAAGCATGGCAGCGTGCTGCACTGGCAGATGTCATCAGATGAATAGCTGAGCCATAGGCTGGCAAAGCACAAAATCAGCTTTTGACAAAAGTAGCCTTTTCTGAAAATGCAGAGTTTCCTATTCATCTCAACAAATTGAACTAGTTCATTCAAAGCCAAGACACAATCTGGGAGCTGTAAAAACAGGAAATCTAGTTTTTCCTCTTCAATCTATAAATAAAAAAGTAGATGTTGAAGAATGGCATGTGCTAATCCCACAACTCTGAAGGAGCTGACAACTGGAAAAAAATATCGATGAATTCTTTTTCCTAAATGTGTCATTTTGATTTTTGAATGGTTAATGTCTTAAGTGATAGATATACCAAGGACAAAAAATTCAGATGGTTTTTAACTTCAAAAATGAAAATGAAGACTCCGAGGCTTTAAATGCAGATTTATTTTCTTCCAAATGCAAGCTGACACATACTGAAAAAATACATAAATAAAAAATCAGCTGTCTAATCAGACACTATTTCCTAACACATAAAAATTAAGAATCTGAACATTAAGTTTATAGAATAACATAAATATGTAAGAAGAGCCTTCTGCTTACTGAATTTACCACTATGGCTGCATGTAGTGACAGACCAACATGTTTTAATGCTACCAATAAAAGAAAATGAACATTCCTTTGCGAATAAGAAACTACAAGTGTAGGAGAGGATTAAAATTTATTGTAGTTAATACGATTTTCTTCTTTTCAGCTTAAATAATTTTGAATTTCAACTGCTAGCATAAAATCGATTCACACAAAGGTACACTTTGAATCCTTGGTTCAAAGGCAACCCACATGACAGTGAATAGAAGCCATTGCCTTGCTGAAAACATCTGTGAGCACTGGTTATCTCAGCTCTGTTCTTTGTGGATAGATTTTGTACCAGAAGGGGCTATCCTCCATTGAATGCCAAGGAGTGGATGTCTCTTTCTCACCTCCTTACTCTCCAGTCTTTATGCCTTTGCCCTTACTCTTCCCACCCCTCACTCACAGAACCTTAACTTATGTGTTCAGCCCTGTATTTATGGCATTTCTACGTGTATTGAGTAAACCCAGCAACTGATAGGGAAGAAAAATCGTTTGATAGTGCTCTCTGGGAAGAACACTGAAATTAAGCAAAGTCATATGAGCAGAGAGGCCCACTGGACTTTCCTTGGTGGCCTGCGGCTCAGTCAGGATGGCAGGCAGGTTGGAATATGAAGATCTAGCTCACTAGCACAGATGAGTGCTTCTCCCTGGGGTTAATTAATGATCGCTCTGATACGGCCTGCTTAAGGTATGTAGGGCAGCCAGAGGCAGTTAATGGGGATCTGTGGAGTCTACAGATTGTGGAAGATAATTAATGGGGGGAAAAAAAAAATTCTTGCAGTGTCACCCACAGTGCTTCACATTTTGCCTCCAGAAAGTAATACTGTGCTTTAAAACATTAAAGTATTCTGCAAACATTAGCCCACCCAGAAGGCAACTTTGTCTAATGGTTGCCTCACTGGCCTAAGTCACCATGCAGAAATCCATCCTGTCCTGTCACCCTTTGCTGAATGAGTCTGGACACACTGTTAACTTCTCCTTGCCTCCCCTTCCCTGCGCTTAACGGGAGGGTATACAGCTTCCTTTGAAACACACTGAACTTCAGGATAAAGATGTTATCTTACAATTGTCTCTGTTTTAAAGTAATAAACCTTAGAACATGTTTAGGAAAAGCAAATAAATCCGTTTAACAAATGAGAAAACCAAAACAGACTCAATGATTCTCCCACTTCACTCATGTGTCTTTTAAAAAAAATTTTTCTCACTCTCTTCCCACATCAGCCATCTCCCCTAAGGCAAAAATAACAGGACAAAATTGAC
Source organism: Aquila chrysaetos chrysaetos (assembly GCF_900496995.4). NCBI lineage: Eukaryota > Metazoa > Chordata > Aves > Accipitriformes > Accipitridae > Aquila > Aquila chrysaetos. Next base: position 37,427,850 of record NC_044009.1, read on the forward strand.
ATATACTTCCAAACATCTCTTCTATTGAAAAAGACAGAGGAGATGCCTGAAAAGACACTGAACATGCACACACACACTCCTGGGCACATCAGCGCTGGTTAAAATCACCTGCAATGGACAAAGATGCTCTGTCACTTCACTGTAGGATAGAAAGGAAAATAATGTTGCCTGTTCTCTGTGCCAAATGTGTAATTAATACTGAGCTTACTGAGGGCGATTTTAAGTGGAAAAAAATCACCATAAAGGCATTTTAGCACAAACCGGCTATGGTAGGGACATGGTAAACGGTATCACCTCAGCCTTCACGGCCTCTTCCCGACAAAGTCCGTGCCTGGAGAGAGGATTCTCTGTCCGCGGGTCCCTGGCAGGAGAACACCAGCAGCTTCCTCTGCTATTTATGACACCTTCAGACCATTGCACTGACTTCTCCTGGCTGGGGCTCCACGCCCCACGCTCCTGAGGGTGTCTTCCCGCGTCGCTGTGGAAGGTGACCCGAAACGGTACGGAAAAATAGGAAAACCCCTCCCTTTGAAGCAGACGAGACCACGGATGGCGGCTCGGTGGGTTTGCTGCGAGGCCGCAGCTCCCAGAGGCGGCCCCGAGGCACCAGGACGTTACCTGAGGAACCGAGCCCTCCCAGGCGCTGAACGTGCGGCCAACGGTCTCTCCACCGCGGGGACAGACCCGGGCGTTCCCCGACCCGTGGATAACCGCCCCCCTTACCTGCCGCCCGCCGGCTCCGCCCGCGGGGCGCCAGTACGGCGCTGTACCGTGCCGCAAGACGGGGGAGCGACCCCGCTCAGCCGCAGCCCGCCCGGGGCCCCAAGCACCGCTGCCGCCGCCGCCTGCTGCTCGCCGTCCCCGGCGCTGAGCCCCGGCGCGAGCGGGCGGAGCCTCTCGTCACGTGGCGGGGGTGGTGGCGGCCGTTGTGCGAGCCGCTGTGTGAGGGGGGGGCGGGTGAGGAAGATGGCGGCGGCGCTGTTCCGCGGGCGGGTGGCCATCGTTATCGGCGGTGGCACCGGCATCGGCAAGGCCATCGCCGCCGACTTGCTGGCGCTAGGTGGGCGCGGGCGTGGGGGGGGGCGGGGCGCTCCTCAGGGAGCCCCGGTGGGGCTACGGGGCAAGGTGGGTGTCGGGGGGAGTAGGGCCGGGCGTGAGGTGAAGGCGGGGGATGGAGTTTGAGGAGGCGGGTCAGGGAGTGCGCGGGGGTTGTGGTGCGTTTTGGGGGTAAGCAGCGCTCGGGGAGCGTGTGTGTAAGGAGCTTATGGGTGGGACGTTGTGACAGGAGTCAGTGAATGGCGAGAACGAGGTGAGGTTGACGTGGGGCTATGTCTTTTGACCCGCTGGCACTTAAAAGATGCGCTGTTTTAAATACAGCGGTCAAAGTGAGGTTATATTAAACCCGGGCCCTTTCTCTCATTCTCCCTCTTAAGTTGAGTTTTCATCTTGTTTACCTGGAGGACTGAGTCTTACGAAATAGTATGGTTTTGAACTGTTGTCTGCACAGTAAGCTTAGAGAAATGGTGCTTCTCTCTCAGTGCTTGTGACAGAAATGTCCTGAAGTTAATGTACATCTTCAGCGTGCGCTTTGTGGGTTCTCCTTCTGTGCTGATTCCGGAGAAGTGGTAAAATCTGGAGTGAAAGGCAGTCTTCTGAGTCATCCACCTTGCAACACCTTTTCTGCAGTTTCAACATAAGTGCTAGGGATCATCGGCATCAGACTGGTTTCAGATAATGTTTATTCTCATGATTGTATCACTGTCTTCAAAATACCAACACTAGCATTATGCCTCACAGTGCCAGGCTCCTCGTGCTTTGCGCTGTTGAAATGTGTACCACGCCATTTCACTGCATATTAAAGAGCTTTCTTTGTTAAGATGGTGTGCTGGGAGACATCTCTGCCTCTCCTGGCCTTTGTCACCTCAGCTTTCCACTTGCTTTGTAGAGCTGAAGTGAGGGGTTAGTTCTGTTACCTTTGTATTACTGGGGAACTAAGCATTTTTTTAAGATGTCCTTACATGCTCCCTTAAAGAGGTGCTTTTTAAGCATCATCACACTGTTGGTTGATGATGTTACCCAATTACCTTAAAATTGTACTTAATTTGATCTGCATTATTTTTCTCAAGCAAAATACAAATAACAAAACTGTGTGTCCGTAATATCCTAAATAGAAAACAAGGCTGCAAATCTCTACAAAGCACATGTGAGAAAATAAAGAAAGAGTTATGGCTTAAGTCTGAGTAACATTCCTTTCCTGCAGACTTGCTGGCTACTCCTGACAAGAAGATGGCCGGGAACTATTTCCATGTATACCTTGCTCTTTAGGCTGTATTTTTTTGGAGGGGGGCTGGCTAGAGAAGAAATACCTGTAGGAGCAGTGACAGATAATGCCAGTCATGGTGTACATTGTTTTTATAACCTGCCTCCTTTGAAGCCTTCTGGACAGATTTAAACCTTTCATCTGGAAACTTGTGCCCCTTTCCCCCTGACCCTATCAGGAAATGGTCTGGTCATTCTTTGTGAAGAAAAATAAGTGAAGCAGTGTAGGCTTGTATAGTAGGTATCAAGTGTTCCTCAGTGAGTTAGAATCTCCCTCTCCCGCAGTTAGTGTATTTAGCAAAAATATAGTCTTTACTGGACCTTATTCTATATCAGTATGTGCATTGATAACAATTTAAGTTGATAAATATAACTGTGCTGCTGTGTTTTAGTATTTTGTTTTAATCGGTAATTGTGTGCCATTTTATGAACTCTCCTCTGTGTTAGGTGGTTGTGCAGGTGATTTGACTTCTTCATTTAAAAAATCAGGAGATGTCAGAGACTAGTATCTTTACATGTGTTGTTTTAAGACGGCCACTGATTGAAGGTGAATCTCCCACTCCTAGGGATTTGTAGTTGCAGCACTTCCTTGTGGAAGAATTCAACTCCTCTTTTTTTTTTTTTTTTTTTTTTTAGTTTTATGTATAGTTTCACAAGACAGCCTGAGCCAAATGAACAGCTTGCTGCTCTTTACTCCCACTAGTTATTTTGAGTTGATTCTGGTGTTTGTTTGATCACGATAGGCCAAATTCCACTCAGTAAAATAGCAACAAAGGAAGAAAAAAAAAAACCCCACCTGGCAAGATGTTAACATTTTTTTTTGACTGTTTGAGGGTGTTGAATTGGTTTATGTTAAAGCAGATGAGCAGCAGAGCTGGTATGAGGAAGGGATGGCTTCTGCTGTGGTGCTGAGATTGTGGAAGGAGGGAACTGGGAGCAAGATGTCCTTGCCTGCTTGGCGGGAGAAGTAAGTAATTTGTCTTACCCATAATATGAAATTACACGCCTACTGGATTTGCACTAGGAATTAATTTGGTGTGGTCTGTTTTAGTCTATGTAGTAGCAATCACTGAAGCCTTAAAGCTGTCCTGAGTCCACTGGTGTGACAGAAGAAACTAGACTGGTTGTAGTGTAAGTGCTTGCCATTAATTTGGCACCTGCATTGTTTTTCTCTGTAGAATGAGTCCTTCTGCCTCTAAATGCTGAAAAAAACAGAAGACTTGAGGTTCTGCCTAGTTTTTTCCTCTCCTTTCTGAGCTAGGATTCTACAGAGTGTGGCGGTGCCACAGGGAAGCCTCTGTTCCTGCTGTCTATAGTCTGCAGATAGGAAATAATCTTGTGAGGCTATCGTCCTTTCCTTCGGACTCTGTAGGGTTAAAAAGCAGTGTTACATTTGCTCACCGCTAGTCAAAATTCCAGCTAGACCTACAGTTAGATTATATTTGTGGTTTTAGGAACAAGCATTTTTTTGTAATCAAGATCTGCTGAAACATCTTTAAATCACGTAATTGATAAATGAGGCAGCTGTGAGCAGAGGCAGCAAAAGTGATGTCTGAAAGCTACTTTGCTGACTCTGCAACTCACAGGCTATCTTCCCTTCTGCAGGAAGGAGAGGGAACCTCGTGGACAGTTTTTTGATAGCTCTTTTCCTGGCACAGTGGGTTCTTGTTGCTAAGAAGCACCTGATATCAGTCATTTCTCTCTCTCACAAGAACTTCAACACTGTATCTTCTAGTCAGTGACTAATAAACGCACATCCTACAAGAAATCTCCATGATCTTATTAAAAAACTAGCATAACTGTAATTTTAATTCTGTTAGCTGAAGGATGTTTAATTTTGTCTCTACAGGTTGCAGTGTTGTTATTGCCTCTCGTAAATTTGACCGATTAAAAGCTGCTGCAGAAGAACTGAATAATACATTTTCTTCCATGTGTCCTGCCAAAGTGACTCCCATACAGTGTAATATCTGCAAAGAAGATGAGATAAAGACTAGTGATCTTGTTCTGGGGCTTAACATGTCAAAAGCTTATTGTATATATAAATTCTCAGATCTCCAAAGGTCATCTTTGGCCTTCTCAAAAGTGGCTTAGATCTGGGGAAAGGTGCAGTAAAGCACTGTTAAATTGATCTAGATAAAGATGTGCTTTCCAAGGGAAGACCATTTTTTAGCCAGCTAAGTGAGAAAGCATTTGTAATGGCAAATATTTTTCTGACCATGCATATGTATTTCAGATATTTCTGAGAGAGGGAGGCCTTGGAACTGGGATGTTATACAGCCGAGCTGGAGCCCACTTAGCATGGTTCTGTGTCACATTTCTGTGATAGCAATGAGGAGGCATTAACTTGTGAAGATGGAGACCTCAGAATAGTTCCTTCAAACACAAAGTCATAGCATGGAATCTCAACCTTGTGACTTGACACAAGTGGCCTGCATTGTCAGTTTTGCTTGTATTAAAGCAAAAAAGCACCACAGTTATTATTTTTAGCCATGTTTCAATTTTGGTTACAATTTGAGGTGTGCCTCATTACAAACTCTACTACTATCCCAGTTCAGTTTTTTTCTTCGTATTACAAAAAATGGAAGATCAAGAGCAAAAGTATTTAATCCAGTTTCTTCAGAAGTCTGCATTCACCTCCTAAGTTTTTTAATCTGTGTAATTAAACATTTAAAAGTCCAGCATCAGGTTGGACTTTTAACTTATTGAAAACAGCTAGAAAATATTCCAGTAACCACTGATTGCTACATTTTTCTTAACCTTTCAAAGTCTCTGTTAAATTCTAGCATAACTTAAAGAAATATTAATGACCTTCAGTAGCTGTGTAGATTCTGGAAATATCCTAATATACAACCATAAAGCAAATAAAAAGTAAAATTCTTCCCTTATGGAACAGCTCATGCCATAAAATATTTATAGTGATATACTTAGACTTTCTCTCCTGAAGGAGATGAACCCTGGGGCTGTGCAGTATGTCACTTCACCTACCAGTGAATTTTAGGTTTGTATTTACTAGCATCAGCAGTGCGATATAATAGGTTGTGACAGATGTCAGAGGGCAACTTACATGATTAAAGGTAAAGAGAGAGAAAAAGTTTAAGCCTTGTTTCACATCAGTGTTCTTGCAGAAAGTACTCTGGCATGCTTAATAGCCTTCTGCAGGTGAATCTTATTTCTGCATCAGTTTAAAAATGATTTAGTGGGAACTGCAGTGTTCTGTGAGATGGTAGAAGGCTTGGATGGTGAAATGAGGTAATCTCCACTAAACAAACTACCATTCCTTCTTTGTTTCCTGTTTATTAAGTGTAGCTAAATACATATTTGATAAAACAGCCTTAGATGGCTTTGGAGACTTTTTTGAAAGTGCTTTTAAATCCTTTTTTATAGTGCTGTGTAAAGTGTTTAGGCATTATTTTGTGTTACTGGTAGCCACGCTGATACTTGAAGAAACTTCTGTCTTTGCTGTTACCCTGCAGTTTCATCATAGAATTGTCTTGTTTCCAGTTGAGTTTTAAGCTCTACTCATTTACAGTCACACCAGAACTTTCTTAGAACTTTTCATATGATATTGGAGAAGCCTCTATCAGGTGTCCCCTGCCAGTAGAAGTTCTCATAAACCATTGTCATTTTTATATCTGTATCTATTGAAGACAGCGTTGAGAGGAATAAGGTAGATTAAACTCCAGTCTTGAATTTTTCAGTCATTGACTCAGTCTTATAATTTGACTCAATTCAGTTCTCCAACTGCTCTTACTTCTTTCTGTTGAAGTCCTATTTAGAAAAAATATCACTGTGAAAATTTCATAAGCCTTTTGTGGAAGTTTTGAATAAAGAATGCAATTTCTGTTCTGTATTAACATAAGAACTTACGTGTACCTGCTAAACAAATATTTATCCATTCCAGATGCCCCTCTCCAAGACCAGATATTTTTACCGGTTAGAGGCATCTTGTGATCTTTGTTCTTTAGCTCTTGTTTTTCTGGCTCTGTCCTCTTCCCTTAGCTCTTTAGTGCTGAGATTCTCAAAGATTGCTAAATCCTGGCCACTTATTACTTAATTTCTAAAAATTACTATTGGACCAGAAATACGTGGATCACATTTTCAGCTTTTAAATTTGTAGTGAGGATAGCACTTCCTTACACTTAGGTGCTTGGTGTTTGTAAGTTGAAGCTAGATAAACTTACATTATCAGTTGGTAACTTACACTGCTAAAAACCATCAGAACTTAGAACTGAGGGATGTGGCAGGTTTTCCACAACCCACTGCTCACTATTGCTTATTTATTATATTTGCTAAGGGCAGCAATGGTGAATACTTTTTTTTCTAATTTGCACTTGATTACCTTGCAGAGACTAGATGAAAAGTACCTTTGGGCTTTTACTTCTATTCAAAGGCATCATACATCCACTTTCAAAACCTATTCCATTCTTAACCTAAAATTTAGTCCCTGGGACTTGGAGTCAGGAACAGGGATCAGTAAAAGACATGGCGAAGGATTTTTCTAGCCTAGGAGGTAAATCTTGAGTAGAGGCAACACAGCAATATAGCTCACTTAAGCATTTTCACAAATACAGGAGTAGCTTCCTGTTTACAGTGGAAGATGGGGTGAGAGGGCATTTGAAGAAACAAGACTTGTACAACTGTGTTGGCTCCATATGCGACTCATTAATAGCTTTACAACTCATTGTCTGGTTTCAGCTTAGTATGAGTGAAGAGTATTTACCTCAGAAATTCACAGAAGCACGTTGTTGGGCAGAGAGGACAGCCTCTACAAGTATTCCCTGTGAGTCGTTACATCCTCTTTTTCAGGTACCAAAGAATGTGTGAAGGAGAAAGACCTTATAAATGTTTCAACAAGGGAAAAAAACTTAGGAGTTCAAGCCTCCTTAGATGTCAGAACTGATCCATCACAAGCTACAAAGCCCAGGAAGCTTCCTGAAGAACTACATAATTCATTTAGTATATCCTTTTCTTTGACATCTCACTGAAACCTTTCTAAGAGTAAATCTTTCTCTTAAAGGAAGCCACTGTGATCACCTGTAGGAGCAAGCCATCCTCTTACCGTAGCATGTCCTTTTTTTTTTTTTTTTTTTTTTTATCCCTCCATCAGTTGTTCTGTGTTTCTCTAGAGGCCCCTATGAATTTTGTCCTGGTTTTAATTTTGTAATCAGGCAAACTGAAGGGACGGACTTTGAATAGAGGAAATGTAAGAAAGATGAAAGTGCTTTCAAAATTGCCAGATGATTTTTTTTTTTTGCCTCCTATTGCAAATCTTAAAGTAACTGACCTGCTTTGAAGATGACACAGCTCATTCCTCTTGTATGCCCTAGTTTGGATCTGTGAAATTCAAGCATTAGAAGATTCATCCCTTATCATATAGTGCGATATGTCTGTTAGAGTTCTTTATGGCCTAGGAAGAGTCAAAGAAGGTGCGGTGAATTAATTGCTGCAGAAGCTTGATGGCGTATATCATGGGAATAGCTTAATGAATTCACATTTTTAAGTCTCTTAATCTTCATCCTCAGAGGCCCTTTTGCTTTCTATTTTCTAGCAAAGCTTACTTTTCATTTAATGTGCAAGAAATAATCTTGCTTGATGGAGGTTTTTCAACCACTGCATAACCTGTCAGGCTTATTTCTGTCACGAGTTTGCTGCTGCTACTTTTGGCTAGTTTTCCATTGAGTGTTTTGTAAAGGATTACAAACCTGTTTTGTTTTTAAAGATGGAAGAGTAGAAGGTTCTGGGATGCTGGTAAGAACACATGAGGTTTCTATGTTCTATCTTCATAGGGCCTTATCCTGAAGCACTGATTGTGCACCTGTCCCTTATCCTGTGGTCTGGAGTATATGTAGTGATCAATACTGCTTCTTAGTGATTATGAAGTTGAAGTGATTTTAATTATTTGGATATTTTCTAGCACTGCCCACATAATGTGTTGAACATAACAAGAGCAGGTCAGTTTGCTCTTGCTGAGATGCCGGCCAGACAGCTGTCTGTGTGTGTGTGTCTTTTCAAACCAAGCTCTTTTCCCAAAATCCAAGGATCTAATTAATTAATTCCAGTGCCTCAGTGTAACGGTGGCCAGAGTGGAGGAGAGAGACCCCATCCTTTTTCTGTTGTAAAAAGAGCTTTCTATTTATCTTTGTAGGTGTTGGGAAGGGGAAGCATGTGTTTGTGTGTCTTAAATGTTGAGCTATAGCAAATCTGTAGATGGGGGAAAGAAAGACGTGAGGAACTTTTTACCCTTGTAAAGCCTTTGTGCTATATGCTCTGGACAACCATTTCTTTAACTAGCATCTAGGTAAGTAGAAGACATATCTAGGTAAGTGGAAGATAAAACCTTGTACTTCTAGTAGGCCACTGCTCTTCTTGAAATCAGCAATTCAGAATTCTGTGCAGTGTCCCCTGTCCATACTCAAGCTCCAGCAACAACAACTGCTGCTGGACCAGACCCCAAGGCTAAAATCTATCACTTGGATATCTGACAGACAAGACTTCTTGAGACGGACTCAATACAGTACTATTTAGCACTTATCTTATGTCTGAGTTCAGTAGTAGCTTTTCTTTTCCAATAAACTTTATAGCCTAGCATAGTTTCAGTTGGCTTATAAATACTTAATGCCTCTCTGTGTGAAGCCTGTAGTGGAAGACTGTGGCTTGGTGGGGAGCTGTGGATAAGAGATTCCTGTTGTCATACTTTAAAATAACACAGCAATAACACAAAGTAAAAATACCTGTTATCACTGTGCAAGAATGCCTACTAGTGCTAGTCCCCAAAGAGCAAATCTCTAACACTTTGTAGTAGATAGTTTGCCTGTTGAGTTTTACTGAAGTTCAAGGTGACCTGTGAATGCATGTGGACATTTGTCCCTTTTCTCTGTGTCAGCAAGTACTGTCATCTCAGTTACCTTTGGAAGTGTGCTACTGAATAATGCTTTTGAGTTGCAGTCACACAAAAAAGTTCCTTATTGAAGAGCTCCAGTCTTCTGGTTATGTCTGAAGTGCCTGATTTTGTTCTTTTCAGTCTTTTTTCAGAAGAACGTTCTAAACTGTTAGCTCTACCTTGTGCAGTTTTGCTTTGCTTCTGGAGAGAGTCTTTAATAGCTTTTTTATGAAGTTCTTTCTGTGTGGTTTTTGATTAGGAATAGAAAGGAATCTTCTTTAGTTCTCACTGTGATTTAAATGTGTTCCAATAGACCCTCTTCCTCACTGTGCTGGTGGCTGCTGTCACCATGTTTACTGTAATTGTGAGAAACACTGCAATGATGCTTTCTCTACAACATAGAAGACATTGTGAAGATTGCTACAGTTGGAGCCATCTGAGCTGTCACTGGAGAGCCTGCTAGCCTTTCCTAGCTTTTGGAAAGCAGAACTGATATGCGTTTGTTAGGTTTTTTAATTGCCCTGAGAATATGGTATGACAAGTAGGAACAACAGAGTTTCTTAGAATACAACATGTGAACCATTTTGAATTGATAGGTCATAGCAGATTTTGTCCACCTTTTGAAAACTTGGTTGTAATGTCCCTTCTTAGTGGATTTTTCTTCGGTTAATTTGTTGTTTGTTGAGGGTTTTTTACGATTCTTAGCATTTTGCCCTTTTTCTCTCTCTCTTCCCTCCCCACCCCCAGCCTGAATAGCCTTAGTCTGTTCAAACATTCCTTGTACTGAAACCATTTCTGTTCCATAAATGAGCCCATACTTCAGTGACTTATGGAGAACAATGTTCAAAGCAAGATTCTCAGGCTGACAAGGAGAAGAGTTTGATATTGCTGAGCAAAGCACAACTTTTGCTGCCTAGTGAGAGATAACTTAGTTTTCTCTGGTTGTGAGCAAACCTGAAAGTCTTAGTGTGGCATGGTGGTTCTCACCAGTCATGGGTTTGGGACTGCTGTCACAGGTGTTTTGATTTTTTTTGTGGTTTCTTTTCCCTCAGATCCCACAAGCTGCAGTGACTGATGTGAGGAATAAGATGACATTCAGAACTTAAAGATGGTGATTTAGGTATTACAATTATTTTCTTAAGGCATTTTTTCTCAGCAGGCATTATTTTTCAATCAGGCTTCACTCACTATATATTTAGGTTTTCTTCTTCAGAGAGGTGCATCCTTACAGGATCCATACTATCCTGTTAAACCATCCTGAACTGTTAGCAGCACAAGATGTAAGGCAGCTATTTATGAGACTGAGTTGGTGGCACTCTTGGTGAGATACAGATCATGCATTGCTTGTTCTTTTATTTCTGATGTTTTTTACTGCTAACTCAATACAGAGGAAGGCTGAATGATATCCTTCCCCTAATCAAATCTGTTTCAGCAGCAGCATTGCTCCTGCTGTTTGTTTTTTAGGGGTTTTTTTGGTCTGTGTTTTCTTTGACCACAGATGCTGGATTAACTTTCTATATATGCTTGAGTAGGAATAAGTGATGCATGGTATCTAGTTATGATAGGTAATGTAAGCAGGAAACAGTCATGTTGTCCCATTTACCCTGGTTCTTGAGATAAAGGTTAAATTATTAAGCAGTTGCTATAGAATTCTTATTACTATCTTGTAATAGGAAAAATACATCAGCTTTGGTATCTGCAAAATCTTTGAATGCTTTGAAATACATTCCCCTCCAGAAGTTCTCTTGTGTTTAGTGTGTGTGATAAAACTGCTGTACTTCCAAAACAGAAGACAATGTAAAAGGCTTAGCTTACAGCCTGTAGCTCAGATTAGGTCAGTGTTAGAACTAGGTTTAGATTCTCAAAATCTCTTTCCTTCTACATGAACTTAAGCCACTCCTTTTCTGCACTGACAGCTCGTTGAGTGAGTGAATAAAATGTCTGTTGCTATTTGCTGTTAATATCTTCTCAGAGTACCCAAAGGTAAATAGTGCCAGACTGCTCTTAATCATAAGTATTCATCCTGCTTATAGACAGATGGTATCTGCTTAATCAAATATTCACCTTTGTTTTGCTGAAGGAGACAACTTGTAGTATTTCCAGCACTTTTTAGAGTTCATGTTTTGTAGGGTAACAGACTAACCTTCCTGGTCTGCATAAGAAGGTTGGCTGTTGCCAACTCCTATGTCAGAGCTTTAGTGAATGTACAAAACTTCTAGATGAGAATGTTAAAACTTCACAAGATGACTTATGTTTTCTATTTAAAATGCTCAGGTATACAGGTCAGAAAAAAAACCCAGTAGCTACCTTATATGGAACTCTTCCACCATCTGATGTGAACACCCTCACCCTTGTGAAAAATGTCAGGAGATTCTTAGTAGGTCTTAAGTAGCAGGTTTTTGTGTGTGTGTGTGTGTGTTTTTACAAACCTTCAGCAGCTTAAATCCCCTTCTTTCAGTGCTGGTATTCTATGTAGCACCTGCATTATACCAGGAAGATTTCCTAAGTAAACATGGACTCAGCCCAATCCTTCTTGGCTGACTAAACCTGTCATACCAATCTTCCAGCCTCTCTGAAGGCTGGTACCTCCTCTTTATGTGTGAAAAGGACATGAGAGAAAAAATACTGTCTGAGAATCAAATTGGGTATATAGCTTAATCAGCATACCACACTAACAAATATTGTTTCAGGTAGAAGCTTTGGTGAAGTCTACACTGAGTCTGCATGGGAAGATTGACTTCCTGGTAAATAATGGAGGTAGCCAATTCTCAAGTTCTTCTGAAGCCATCCGTGCAAAAGGGTGGAATGCTGTGATAGACACGAATCCGACAGGGACCTTCTACTGCTGCAAAGCAGGTAAGGACTGACCATTAAGCCTTTTTTGTTTAATTGTTTTGTTCTTTACAGCAATACCAGAAGACAAGAAACGTAAAGTTTCCCTACCTTCTTTTTTCACACACTTCTCTGACAGCGGATATTTGTTTCCATGAATCTCATCCAAAGCTTTATATTAAACTGTACATTACATTTGTTCATATATACAAGCATACATTTAGGCAAGTATGATCTTCTGGTTAAGGCCAGGTTTGGGGAGTCAGTTGGCTTGGATACTCATTTAAAAGACTATAGGAAAGTCACTTAACTTCTGTGGCCTGTATTCACTGTGTGTAACAGGAAAAGATTTCTCTCCCATTAGGAAAGGAAATTAAATTTAAAGTTAAATTTAAGTATGATAAGTGATTCTCAGATAGCATTGGGAACGTGGAAATGAAAGTAATGTACATGGAAGCATGAAATCTTGATTGCCACCAAAAGGCTTCTTGACAAACATTGAGCCTTACCTGGACCGCACCTGTTATCTCACTGATCCAGTGGTGAGGCTATGGTACGAAGAGCAGATTGTGTATCTATATCTGCACAGGAAATGTGTAGTGTAATTGGAGTTAAGGCTCCAAATTTGGCTTCCAGTTGGCAAGTTAATTTGTATGCATTTCTTCTGATATTTAAGGTTATCTTCCTCCTTCATACAGTGTACAATGCCTGGATGGAGGAACATGGTGGAGTCATTGTCAACATTACTGCTGCCATGAGAAATGGGCTTCCTGGAATGTCATAATACATATTTTATTTTTACATTTTCCTATGTTTTTTCCCCTAGAAGTACTAATTGCTCCTGAATACTTCATTTTAGAAAGGTGTGCACTGGGCAGCAGTAGAGTATAGAAATACAGTAGTTAGGTCAAGAGAGAGCAATAGTATCACTTGGCTGTATGTGTGGGGATCTCTTATTAATTCAGCAGAGACTAGAGGAGTAAATGGCATCTCTGGTCTCTGTCAACTTGTTTGTAAGAAACTATGAAGCAAGACTTGCCAGTGAAGCTTTCACTGGAAGTGGTATGCTAGGGGGACTAGCTGCACTGAAATGTAACCTTTACTTGTTCTCTCCCCAAATTTCTGGAGGGTTTGCAAGAACTTGGCACCTGTTGTTTTCTTCTACTGTTAGTTTACAGGTCTTGGTGGTGTAATGAGTTATGGGAGTTGGACAGGGAACAGGGGACTAGAAGGAACATTTCTAGTATGTTACCAGGTTTTGTCTTTGTCCTTTGGGTCACATAATGCCTGCCTTTCCCATTTTCCTTTTTACTCTCCCTTTGTAGCCATCTTTCTTGGAGAAGGTCTCTGATGCAGAGAATCGGTTCTATTTGGCTCTGCTCATTTTTTGACTGGGAGAAGGCTCATGGGTACAAACATATTACCGCATTTGTAGTTATTTTATACTGACACAAATGATCACAACTGTCTACATGAATATGCAGCATCCTCTCCATATCCCTATGTGTACTATATTTGTTCAAATTTCTTTATCCTCAAAATGGGGGTGAGCAGGAGTCTTCCTGTTTGAAACTTTTCCACCAAAAAGTTCCAATTTGTTGAAATAGAAATAGTGCTCAGAAAATGAATTGTTTCAGTTACTTTCTTTTCAAAGGAAATTTTGAAGTTATCAAAATGCTGCATTTTGACAGTTTCTTAATTGAAAAAAGTCTGAATTTCCTCTTTGAAACTACCTATTTTTTTAAACTTTGAAATTGAATTCCTGTTGAAGAAAATATAAAAATATAATTTGAGCAAATGTCACATTACCACTCTTTGTCCTGATTCAGTGTTGAAAGTTTTCAAAATTTAAAATTTTTAAGGAACAGCGAAATATTTTCTTACTTGTTCTTGGCAGTACAAAATAAATTTAGAGATCCACAGGGTGGTGCTGAAGCTACGATTATTTGAGTTTCTCCACTCTGGTTAAGTCTCATTGAATTGTCACAGCAAATAGGCTGAAGCTATATTTGAGAGTTGAACCAAGAGATGAAAAAACTAATTCTGACTAACAGTGGAAAAAAATTTCCCAAATAACTGCTGTGTGTGGATGTAGGTGGATAGACAAAACTACTCTCAAATTAAATTCCTGTTGAACTCATACTTGTTTTAGAAATGTACTATTGAAAAAGACTTGCCTTTACAAGTCCAGCCACCACTCATGCCAAAAATCACCTGATACAGTTTTTCATAAGTATTAGTTTTGAACATAAAACTAGTCAAGTTTGCTTATAGTGTACCTGGAGGTTATTTATTTCTGGCCTAAATGTATGAATAAGTTGGGTTTTCTTATGTTTTTCTTAAGTGTTCCTTATTCCTTTCCTGGTATTTGAGAATCTATTGTATCTATCTCCTCTGTTTTGCTAGGCTAAAGGAACTAAACTCTGTTAATTTTCTCTGAGTCCCACTGTCCGCTGTTCACTGCAGTAATTTTGTCTGTATTTGTTCAAACTTGTAATCATTTCAGACTAGTTTCCTATAGCAGCAAAGTGTGTGAGATCACTCTGCCTATGGTCATCTCTGTCTCCATCTGTCTATAGCAATTTTTGAATAGTGGCTTATTTTAATCATGTTTGTCAGAAGATCTAAACTATTTTTCAGACCACTGTCCTTCCAAGTGTTTCTTTACCTATGCAGCCTAGCTTTTGTAGTTTTACACAGTTTGAACTTTGCCTCCAGTTGTTTTTCATTTTATAAGCCTGCTTCTGCAGTAGAATGTAGCTGATCTCGTGTCACACTGGGGAAGAGATGGTAAGTATTTCCAGAAATTACAGGAAATCATAGCATAGCTTGTTTGAACTGTGAAACTATGGTCAAACTTAGAAACTAGAACATCTCTCTCTCTCAGATGCTTGGTCCAGTCATAGAAAGCTACTCTGACTACCCTAGTGAGGCTGCGGTAGAATTAACATTGGGCACTGTTAGCTGAGGGAACAGATGTTTCTTTTGCTTTCTTTTCTCAATAGGCATACAGGAGCTGCAAGAGCTGCAGTGAATAACCTAACCAAGACTCTAGCTTTAGAATGGGCCCACAGCGGAGTAAGAATCAACAGTGTTGCTCCTGTAAGTAATGGCAAATGATCTGATTAAACTTAGCCATCATATGTGTTCATGGTTAAAACTTTCAGACCAAAAGGGTTTTTAAAATCTATAGCCTGTAACTGTTTGTAGATTATTTGTGTATTTATTTATTTATTTATAATTCCCTCATCTATGTTCTTCAGGTCATTTGAGAGTGTTTTGTACTGTTTGGATGACGAGCCAGAGACGTGGGATAAAATTGCTTGTGCTTTCTGCTTTGACTTGGCATTCTTGGGTTTTTTTCCTAGCTTAATGAATTGATACCTGGGAGGAGTTGGTAACCTGATTTACAAACCCTTGACATAAAATTACCAAATGCTTTGTGTTTCAGTAATGAGTACATTATTTCTGAGTTCACAAAACTTTTTCTATTTGAGGTTCAGGTATACTGATGATTTCTACCTGTCTTTACAAAGTTATGCTACATGTTAAGTTAGACTAGTTTTAGGCATAAAAAGACTATTTGGAGTGGACCTTCTCTCAAAGAAATTATATGTAAAAATGTGTGTTCTGATTTTTTTCTTGTCAAATATATGCAGACAGGAAACCGCTATACAGGTCAGCTAAAATATGCCTACCTCACATTTCTGAGGAAGTAGGTAGCATGTAGCAGTTGTTTTAAATAACTGTATGGAAAGAGCAGCTATATTTTTCTAGTGCATGGTGCTGCAGATACAGAGGTTACATGGAAGCCCTAGGTTTGACATTTGAGATTCTGATTTGTGTAATCTTCACTCTTAACCACAGTTTGTTTTGCACATTTACTCCCTTGAAAACAAAAGAGGAAAGGTAAACTTTGTCCAGTTACTTCTACATTCAGAATTTATCTTACCTCACAGTACAGTTAAGTGTCAAATTTGTTTAACTGGTCCCTAGGAAGATCTTTCTACTATCTTTGTAGGATGTCTGTATATCCCGTTGTGCCTCTTGTCCTAAAACATCTGGCTCGCTTTCTTTGGCATAGCACAGAATGCTTAATGGCAGATGTGTGATGATCATTCAGGTCATGGCTCTTATGTAGCCTCTGGAGGCCCAGCTCATCTGGAGACTTGTTAAATTTTAAGATCTACTGGCTTGTTTTTCCTGTTTATTTGTTTTTTCTGATTTATCAAGTCCTGGGGAAGTAAGTAATTAAGACAACATTATTATGTGAATATTTTTTTTCAGGCATGCTAATTACCTAATGAATCATACTAATTATACTTTATAGCACTTGTCAAAAGAAGTTTTTGACAAGCAAACGCTTCAGTGGTTTGGCTTTTTCAGAAGTATTTGCTAGCTTTGTTACTATCCTGGTAACAAAAATCCATGTTGTAGTTACAGTGATACTTTATATCCTTCTGTCACCTTTATGGACACACTAGGTCTGTGGTAACCATACAAAACTGTTACTGCTTTATAGGAGCAGAGTAACATGTAGGGGATGGGTACATAGAGAGGGAAACATGCATTCTCAAAAAAAAAACAGTTTCACATGTGAGTTACTTCCCTAGCTCCCAAAATATAGTCACTCACATTTCACGGATATCTTAGAATAGAAATCTTAGCATGTACTCCATGGAAGAGTTCAAATTTTTTTATCTTACTTAAACTTGAGTCCTAAAGGTTCTGTCATAACTAATCTATGTAACCCTGTGTTCCCATTGCTGTAGCCTTCATCTTGCCTCTGAAGTCTAAACTGGACTGTATGATCATCAGAGCAAAGAGTTGCCTTTTTCTATTTCTATAGCAGCTAAGTAGGGAGAGTCTGAATTCTGACTGTGAAATCTGTCCCCTTCCATAATTCACAATAAAATCAATCTAGCGTTTTTATGGTTTACAACAAACTGTTGAGAACTTGTTCTTGGGGCTTTATAGTTTTCTGCTGTAAGTTTATATGAAATGATTGTAATTTCAAAACAGTCTTTGAGTTTCTTCTTTATACTCTCCACTTCATAGTTATTGAAGTGACAGTGGAGAATTGGAATAATCTGAATTATTGCGCTTGAATACAGATGTGGCTAGCAGCCAAATTACCTTCTTGTAGAAATTATACCATTCCATTAAATTTAAAAACTTGCATTCAAGTGCTGTTCAGGTAGTTTAATCCCACAGAAAATACCAGTAATGACAACTTCACAATTTTATATTTATCACAGTTTAAACATATGGAGGAGAACTTAATTTTCACTATGCTGTTTTAAAATAGGGAATAGTATTTTCGGAAACTGCTGTTGCAAACTATGGAGAACAAGGTGCAATGATGTGGTTAAAGACCATACCAAAGGTTCCTGCCAAGAGGTTAGCGGTTCCTGAGGAGGTAATGTATTTCAGAACATTTGTAATATTTCTACTTCTGTGTCTCTATTTTGAAGCCACTTTATTATATGGAGAACAAAAAAAGACTTAGTTTTGTACCATGATGCAATATTAAAAAAGAAAAAAGCTTGTAATAATGTGTAGGAGTGCCAAGTGGGAGACTTAACCAGTAGTCACTGTTACACTGAAAATTTAATTTAGATGCCTCTTATAGCTGAAGTGTTTCATAGTAGACATTAATTCCTGAAAAGGTTGACTTCCAGCAGGGAGCACTAAAAGAATGAATATTAATGTGAAAAAAGTGTATCTTAAAAGTACTTAGCTCTCTTCCACAAGAATGTGCATCTTAGATAAACCGGTCAATTTTTTTGTTTGAGTTTTGGCGTCTGATGCAGATTTTTGAGAGCTTACTGTTTTCATCTGTTATGTACTTGATGTTTGTGCCTGGAAAGATGGCCTTAAGACTCTTACGGTTTTCATTATTGAGTAGAAAATGTTGCTATGCCTTGCCTGTAAAAGTTTTTACAAGCATCTTTGCTATGAACAATTCCCAGGAGTTTAAGACAGATTAAAATAGTCATTCTTTTGTTAGATCTCTTCTGCAGTGTGTTTCCTACTATCTCCAGCTGCTTCTTACATAACTGGGATAACCATGGTTGTGGATGGTGGCCACAGTTTATATAGCCAGATCCTAGAAATACCTGGTAAGAAATGGGCTACAAAATAATACCCTTCAAGTGACTGAAGTTGGGCAATGGGAGGACACAAAAGTAAAATGCTTGGTTTCTCAATCAACTAAGTATGTTGTTTTATTTGTTTTCCTCAGATCATGACAGATGGCCCTCACCACCAGAAGGAAAAAACTCTGAAATGCTTAAGAGTTTCTTTCTGGCAAGTTCAAGCCAAAGCTGTAAAAGAATGATATTTCACCATATTCCCAGTTGCACACTTGCTGATAATCTTGTTTTGTGATTTGGGCATGTTTTTCTCAGTAATATATTTTTTTTTTGCTCATGTGTAACTACATTGAGTGCCTTGATTATCATTGGTATGTATTTAAAACTTGAAAGGCTGTACATAGTAAATTTCTTCTCTGAAAACACTCACTGCCCTGAAAACATTCAGTCTCTTGGGAAGAGAAGGTATAAAAGAAATTCTCCATTTGCACAGGCATTAAGTAATGAAGAATCTCAGTCAGAAGTGAATAAAAAAAAATACTTATTTTGAAGAGAAGGGGGCAGAGATGGAATGTTTCAGAATCCTTCTATTCTGAATGAATTTGGGGAGAAGATAATTTAAATCTGTTATTATTAGTTGCATTGGTAACCCTTAAGGTAGCTGTTAGCTCTATGCTATTTCTGTTCAGCCACACACTGAATGTTCAACAATCATTTTAAAGACTAAGTAGGGTAGGTATTTCTCTGAAAAGAATTAAAAATAAGGCAGAATACTGTTAGTAATGTTTCAAACGAATATGGCATATCATATTGGGAATGTTTTGAATTGTTTGCAGATACAACAACATAATGGAGTTAAGCTGGCTGCAACATATTTGGTAATAGAATAATCTGATAATAAACTTAAGCTTTAACATACAGTGATGGAAAACAGCATAGATTCAACAATTTAACATGCAAAGTCTTGAAGCAAAAGCTGTGGTGTATATTGCAGTGCTTTCTGCAGTATGCTATACTGTTAAAAGGAGAAACTTGGAATCCTTCATTTACCAGTTAAAACACTTTCTATCCATACTGTGATGTCTTACAATGTTAACACAATTTTGTTCACCAGTGTCTCTAAAATAGGTGTGATTTTTGTGATCAATGCAGAGATTCCATTTAAAAAAACAGAAACCTTGCAATATATTGCTCCAAGAGGCTAGATTTGTAGTTACTCACCTCTTTTTATTCACTTTAAGGCATGTCTGATAACTTTAATCAAAATATAAAAAATAGGTGGTGACTGTGTTTGCTGTAACAACTGAAATTTGTGGAATCAAGTTGCTGATATGGAAGTGACCTCTTTAATACTTCATTTAGGATTGAATGTAAGAGTCTCTGCCAGTTGTTTGTTCTCTGCAAAGATGTTTGACTTTTGTGTCTTTCATTAAAACATGGGAACTTATGGGTACATGTAGACTGCTTTTTCATGAAAATCTGAATGCCACTTTTGTGGGGGAGGAGGAGTTTGAGCCAAAATGCTTTCTCCTTCTGATACATCCTCTTTCCTTAGTAACTGAGTGGTCATTTATGTGGTTGTGAGAAACTTGTACAGAGATAAAATCAGCTTTTTTCAAACCTCTTGTGCAAGGTATATTTCGATTGTTGCAAATATTAGTTCAGGGTACATAGCAAGAGAATTCCTGGAAGAAAATGCACCTGTTAGATAACTAACTCTAGAAGCCTAGCCCATTGCATTTAAGTGAAATTACTTAGTTTGTTAAGAGATTGTTTCTACATTCTTAACATCTTTCTGTAAAAGAAGGTTAAACATGAACAAGCTCGAGACTTGTGGAATTCACTTTCTCTTCATGTTTAACTGTGAGCTTCTGTGATTCATGTGGACTGTAGATTTGTGAAATGGAAGTGATTTGTTAAAACTAAATTACTTCTATTATATCCCAGAACTGTTCTCTACAGGATTTGAGCATAAACTTGGAAATGATTATTTTATACTGTTGCAAATTTCCTCTTTAACTTTGCTGGAGTCTGAATATTCATAAAGAGGGGAAGTTTATACATGATGGTGGTGGAATGCATCACTCATCTCAGTGAAATGAAATATTAGAAAAGTGAGCGTTCTCCTGTGTGAGAGACATGTTCAGTCTGCAATTAATAAACTTCTCCACAAGTAAGAACTATAACAAACCTTTCCACTTGCACTGAATAGAAGGAACATTTATTTGACCTTGCCTTCTTCAACTTCCAGCAAAGCAATGGATCTATTAAGAAGATCTAAGCTAGTTCTTCAGGAGAGGCTTGTTCCTGTGTGTGCTTTCTTCCCCGGCAAGAAGTTGAAACAGCCAGCATTTGTGGAGCCAAATGCACTGCAGCTTAGTGCAATAGGAGAACATACTCAGAATACTCTAGGGGTAAGTACGATGTAAGAATGCAGAAAATACATCCTCGAAAAGAAAAGGGGAAACATCAGTGTTCTCTATTTTTTTTGCTTTGTCTTTTTTTTCAGTACTAATATTAATGTCCTCTATGTGTTGAGGCTTACTGTGCACAATATTAAAATGCTTATCACATTATATTAGCTATTAGGATACTGACTCTCTCTTGCTGTAATAGTTTTGCAATGATCACAGCCTCTCTCTTTTTTTTTTTTTTTTCCCTCCATTTTTTCTTCTTGCACTAGGGAGAACATGAAATTTTATTTTGGTCTTTGCCTGTTCGGTCCATTTTTATGTAGATTAAAATGATTTTAAAAGTTTTGCAGTGCCTTGCAGAAACCCAGTGTTGTGTCAGCTGGCAGCATGAATGTTTCAGGTTTCTGCTGTTAGTGCCGCAGATAATATAAGCTGTAGCAAAGCTCCTATGCTGCTGTTGTAACAACAGCCCTTGATCAAAGGGCATTGAGAGGTTAAAAAAAATGGGTGTGGTAACAAAAACATCCTTGACCTCTATAAGATTTGGGTATCTGAAGTTCAGAGAACAAGGCTTGATTTCATTTTATTTATTTTACAAGGGAGGTGAATGCAACTGTGGGAAAAGGGCTACGGAACCTTAGGAGGAATCAAGGAGATTATTGACAAAACACTGAAACTTAAACGTTTGCTGTACTGTACAGTTGTAATAAGTAAAGAGAAGAATGTTAGAATGACACATTTACCATTCTGTTAGAAATCTCTTTTCAGTTGCTTTAATATTTACCTCTGGCTAAACCTGTAGCTATTCTGCCTACCCCCTATCAGATATTCACTTGACTGATAAATAGGTGCTTATCCACTGTCTGGTGTTATATCTGAATATGTGTTGTAGAACTTTACATTTATGCAAGCAGTGTAGTTCCATGAAGGGGAATTTTTATCAACTGTATGTGCCTTATGTTTTACAGACATTCTTTGTGTTAAGCAGAATACTGATTATTCAGCGTATTTAGCGTAAAATGAAGTTTGATTAGTCAGGGGGTTTACTTAGTGTAAAATGAAGTCTGTGTTGTAAAAATTGTCATTCTTTAAAGTTTAACAGTCATCGTGTTTGCTAAAGGCAATATAGTCTGGTGTAGTGTCATTCTGCAGTAAGGTCCATTGTCTGCCTTAAGATGTAAATGAACGCATACAAGGCAACAGTTGCTTGTTGCAAGCTTTTATGGCTATGTTTAGTCTTCTGAATCGTTGTATAGAACATCCTGTATAATCTTTAAGAAAGCATGCTATTTGCCAGGTAGTGTAATTTCATATACTTCTAATCAGCATCTCCTAGTTTACTTTTGCCATCTCGAATAGCAGACTTGCATTAAATGGCTGAGTAATGTAGACATTAGGGGAATAATCTTATTAGTAGAGTCAACAGTGCCTGTGTTCTGGATTACTGAATATGGCTGAGTCCTAAAGGTAAATGAGTTGCTCTATAAACTTCAATGACAGGGTTGGAGCAAACAAACGTACCAGTACTGCTGCCCAGGCTCATTTATAGTGTGCTTTTTCCAGAGAAGCAACTCCATACCTGAATGACTACTGTATTTTTCCCATACTTAGGTCATTTCAAGTATTACAGACAAGCCAATAGCTAGCTGCTCTTTATTTATTTTGTTCTGGAGCTAAACTTAAATGTCTTGGGCAGTGGGAATGCATCCTGAAATGCAAAATACTAAGTATGACTGGAGATTCCAGTCTGGATAAGAAATACAGTTGCTAGGGGGGAAGATGAAGCCTCTTATGAATCTTCCAGCAGAGGTTTAGGAATGTCCTCCCCAAGCTATGTGCTCTTCCTGTCTTTTGGCATCAGCCTAACAGTGATAGGGCATTTGTATTGAGATAAACTAGAATTACTGAGATGCAGGCACATGTTTCCTTCTCTCATGGAAAGGCAGAGGATCACAGCAGACAGGTAGGACTAGCAAATGCTTGAAATAATACTGTTGTTTGCTCAATGCATGCGAGCTGGATTTAAATTTATAAACAGAATGTTGGTCCTCCTGCTGGTGAGGAAGGACTCTTGATCATGTTATAACATCCTGGCATCACAAACTTTACGCTACTGCTGTTCCCAAAAGAAGCTATTTTGACTTCCCTTATCTGCTCTATCTCCAGCAGCTTGTTGCTTTGCCAGGTAACTCCTCTTTTGATTAAAAAATATGAAATTAATCACTTATTTAATTAGATACTTTTCTGGATGTAGTTCAAAACGTGGTAACATGGTAATACGGCGCCAGCTATAGGAAGGAGTGGTGGGGAGGCAAAAAAACTTGGGGAGGGAAAGGAGGATGAAGGCATGGCCATGAAAAGCATCTGGTTTGTTCCAATTTAAAGTGTTTAGAAGCTGTGGCTTTAGCGTTAACTAATACAGGCACTTGTTAGCCTCAAGCAGTACGTCTAGAAGGTGAGAACCTCTTATTGCAATGAGGTATTGATTCTGGAATCCAGGGAGAGCCACACTGCCAGATTTCAGTCAATTGCTTGAGTAGACTATCCTAAGATGTGCTTACCCTATAATTTCCACCCCTGCTCCTCCCAACTTCCATCGCCTGTATAGGGCTTGTACTGAATGCATAAGTAACTAATATGCTTTATTGCAACTTCTGTCACCTATTTTTGTGCTCTTCCATATCAGCAATTACACTGTTTCTATAAGGTTTATTTTGCTCCAGTAGCATGACACATGATCTCAGAATCATGCCCCTGGGTTTGGGCTGCACTGAGCGTGAGCCAGTGTCATAAGTGCTTGTCCCTGGTGTTGATAGATATTTTTTATCTCAAAGTCAATATTTAGCTGTTTATCCTGCTCCTGATACTGAAGATGCTCTGTTTTAGGGACTATGGCACAGTAGTGCTGATGCCTGTCAGGATGTACATCACCTCTGCAAAGCACTCTCGGGATGGTGCTCATAGTGCAGTGAGAGTGCTCTGTGCTATGTGGTCTTTGTGCAGAAATACAAAGGACCACATGAGTAGAGGAATGTGGGATGATTTTCCACAACCCTTGCTAGCTGCTTCTGTAGTGAAGAAACCCTTGACTTCAAAACCTACTGTTCACTAACCCTTCCTCCATCGGTGAAATCCATTTGCAAGATGCTAAAACTGACAAATGGCCATGAACTGGAACATTAAGGCAAGGGAAACACTGGATGTGTTTTCAAAGCTGTGTAAGCAGCTGTGGCTCATTGATCTTGCTTGATGGTACAGGAGCATCACACGACATCAGCATTTTTCTTGGCTCTTTCCTATCATTTAGCAGAGAAGGTCACCTTTTTAACTTTCTAGTTGAAGGCTCTTGGTCACGACAAGTGTCTCACGAACATGGCTGACAATTTTGCCAACTGTGAAACAAAGTGTCTTAGCTTTGAGGGACGACTACATCTCCTTCGTGTTGGCTCTGGAGTTCTTATTAATCAGTGTGATTCAGAGCCTTGTGCCTTTCTTGGATATGCTTCATCAGTTGGTCTTTCTTTAGCACAGTCCTCTTCATTCCATTTTTTTTAAAGATGACAGTATTAGTTGTTATCATTTTCTGCGGCCTATTTCAGTGGAAGATCTCAAAATACTCAGGTTGTGGGCCTTGATGTGCAATGTTTTAGTTTCTTATGTGGTTCCCACTAAAGGTTTACTTCCTTCCCTGGGTATGCAGCTTGGGGTCCTGTCCCACTGAAGACTTGTCTATTTGCAAGGGCTTCCCTGCATAGTTATATATGCCTATAGTAACGATGTAAGTCTTAAACTTCTGTTCAAGTAGGTTTTCCCAGGTTTAAGGTGGCCACAAAAAGCCCACAACCCTTGTTTTGGGTAGGTTTTGAGGGCTTGTCCAGGCTTTACAAGCCTCTAATTGTCTTAAAGGTCAAATACCTCCGGCCCCACGGCCAGAAAGCAGCACATGAGTGGCAGCTCAGCTGGGATTACTGTGCTGTAGTCAGGCTGCAGCAGCACCGATCACCACTACCTCGGTACGACTCTCTGAACACGCGCCGCCCGACAGCATGTCGCAGAAGGGGGTTCGCTAAACACACACAAGTCATTCGTGCATCTTGTACGCCACGGCTCATGCCTGTAAGCTTATTTTTAAATCTGTACAAAACTAATTACAGTGCCATAGTAATATTTACAGTCATCCGCTACTTAGACTTCGAGGGTAGCAGTAATAGCTGTCCTGCTACGTATTGGGGAGTGCTTCCTCGCTGGTTAATGTAGGGTAGCATCCTTCTTCCTAGCACGTATTGATTTCCGGAGGGAAGAAGGTGGCTCCTGCAGAGGATGGGCAGCCAGTGCTAGGAGAAACGGGCACCCCGCGAGCAGCGTAGCAGCGTTTTGAATTGTCCTAAAAAGCGTGCGCAGCCGGCTCACCACGGAGTCACGGCAGCTTGTCCGACCGCAGGACGGTGGCGGGGGGCTTGTCAGGGACCAGGGTTTTTTTGCAGTAAGCAGCTGAGGAGACAGGCCTGTACCGGGGCGAACGTTCCCATCCTCTCCTCGAACAGCACACGTCGCCAACCGCGGAACGGCAACAGGCTGGGCCCAACGCAGGATCACCTGACAAAAGCGAGCGGCGGCGGCTCCCCCGTGCCACGGAGCGCAGCGCGGCGCTCCAGCAGCGGCCGCAGGCACGCGACCCCTGCGCCGTTCGCCCGTCAGGCCGCCGGGGCCCCGGCTGCGTTCCCCGCTACCGCCGCACCCGCGGGCGGGGGGCGGCAGCGCTCTTCCGCAGCCGCACCGGGGAAGGCGGGGCCCGGCCCCGGCCCAGGCCTCCTCGCGCCAGCGGGGCCGCCTTACGGAAACGCGCGTCGCGCGACGCCCCGCCTCAGGCCCCGCCGGTTCCCGGCCCCGCGACCCGAGGCGGGGGGGAGCTGCTGCGCACGCGCCTCCGCCGCCCTTCGGTGCCGACTTCCCCCTTGCCGCCTCCTCCCCTTTCTGCGCGCGCGCAAAGGCGGGCCGTTGTCGTCGCGACCGCCCGTGCGCCGTGACGGCGGGCCGCGGTGACGTGCCGCGCTCCCGCCTCCCGCCGACGTCACGAGTTTCGGCGGAGGGGGAGGCGGAGCTTTCGGTTGGCAGCAGAAGCGGCGGCGGCCGCCGGTGCCTCACGCCTGACGGGACCCTCCCCGCCCCCTCCCCCGGCCCGGCCCGGCCCCGCCGCGGCGCCAGCGCTCCGGGGGCGCCCTCCCCGCTCCCCGCCCGGGCGCGCGGCTCCCTCCGCGCCGGCCTCGGTGCCTCCTGTCACCCTCCCCGCCGTGCCCCCGCGCGGGCAGGCCCCGGGCCCCTTCCCCCCCTCCTCCGGGGGGGGTGGGCTCCTCTCCGGAAACCTGGCCGCTCCCTCCGCGCCGCCTGCCCAGCCGGGCCTGCGCCCGCCGCCGCCGGGCAGCGCGGGGGGGGTCCCTCGCGGCCGCCTGGCCTCCGCTGTGACACAGGTCGGTGCCGGCAGGGCGGGCGGGGGCGGCTCCGGGGGAGGCCGGGCGGCCCTCGGCTGCGCGGATGCGCGTGTGTTTCGCGGGGGGCGGGTTCGTCGGTGTGGGGGGCGCCTGGGGCAGCGTCGGCATCCAGGGAGGGGGCGAGCACGGACCGCCGTGCCGGGAGCCGCCGGGGGCACCGTCCCCGTGCAGGTGGAGGAGGTGCGCGGCGGTGCAGTTATCTGAGGTGCTGGGGGGACGGGACGCGTTAGTTATTTACGTTACAGCTGCAGAATCCTAAGGGGTTTACGAGCTCCACAAATAATTATGTGTCACCGTAAACCTTCCTGTGATTGCATTCTGGTGCTGTCGTCTCTTGTCTTTAAATTGCTCTGCAGTGATAGCAGTGCTACGAATTGGGTATGTAGGTCAGATTCTGCGAGATATTTTTGTCGGGGGAAAAAGTGAATGTTAGATTATTTTTTCCCTTACTGCTTTTGAGGTGCATTGCAGTACCCACGAGTTTTGATGGCGGTTTTTTGGTGGGGGTTTTTTTTTGGTTTATTCCCCCCCCCCCCCCGGCTTCCTCTCTTGCTTCATAAATCTGGTTTTAGTTTTTGGCTGTGGAATTACGAAGATCAAAGCATTAAATAAGCTGAGCGCTTCTAAGCTGTATTGTATTGTGAAGTGTCCTCTAAGAGGGGGGTAGAAGATAATAGAAGCCTGCCTTGAAATAAGGGGGATTTCTAGTCTATGCAGAAAATGTTTCTCAGCTATAACATTTCTTTTCTTTAAACAATGCAGCACGTTGCAGAGCGTAAGAGGCCTTCAGAAATGTGTTGCTATGTATATGCCAAAGACATAGTATTTGCAGAATGAATGTCTACATGCTTGTCTTGCACAACATTTTGGATTCTCTTGGGGCATAGCACTTAGCAGAATACCCTAGAAAATGTTTTTTTTTCTATGAAATTTTCTTATAGAGCGTTTTAAGGGAATGGGCAGCAACGAGTTTGGTGGGTTTTTTGTTGGGTTTTTTTTTCCCTACCCTATGGCTAAACACTTCACTGTCATTTGAAAATGACAGAAATACTGTATGCGGAAATTTTACTTTCATGTATGCCTTCGCTTACAGTGGCTTTTAAAATAATTGCTTTTCTCAGAAATATATTAGAAAATGAGAATTTGCTATAATTCCTGTTTTCTTTACACTTTGTGTTCCATCATGATTGCCCCTGAAATGTATTGAACCCAAATATTGATTCAGATAATGAGGCTGTATATAATTAATTTGATTTTTTTTTCCCCAAGGTTTTATTGTATTTTGATAAAGCAGAATAGCAAAGGTAATGTTTGTCAAATTGACTCATTGCTGGAGAAAAATCTGTGTATAGCTTGTCTTGATAAACTCTGTGTCAGTGGTTTACCTGACACTAATGGAAGACTACAGTGAAGAAAACGTGTTTCTGAACTGAATTGCTTGTCTTGGCTTGCTGAGATTTCTAAAGTGTCAGAGGAGACTTTTTCTAAGATAGCTGTGGCGTTTGGTAATCTTGAGAGCTTTTATAGTATATGTGAGTAGGCAGATATCTGTGACACGTAGAATTTGTTAACATAGTGTGACAAGAGCATTATCTTAGTGTTTAATATCATGACATAGAGTCATAGACCTGTCAGTGGTTCTTTGCTGTGGTTCTTAGGAAAGCTAATCAATGCACAGGCTTGTGGAATTTAAAGCTGGTTGAGGCTAAATGCAGAATACTTATTGTTTTATGATAAAGTTTTCTTCTGGAGGAAGCAAGAAAGTTAGTTATGCTGTAAATTTAATTCACGTTTATAGCTTTTACTTAACTTTTTTTTTCTTACAATTTCCTAAAATACAGTGTTAATATTTAGGTACAAATCAGAATTACTGTTTTTTAAAACCTTGTCATTATTAATAAGTATTTATGGACAACTTTTTGAAAAAAGCTTTGCATACTAGCAATCTTAAGTTTCATTTTTTGCCTTTCATCTATATTATCTTTACTGCAGGCTGACTTTTTACATCAGGAAACTAAGTCAAAAGTAATGAATAACATGTAATTTATTTTTGTGACAGATTGTTCAGTGGCTCTGTAACTGAGCATTCTCTGAACTGAAAATGATGTTTTCATATAAAATGCAACCTGAGAATGGTAATACAGTAATTTCCTTCATTGATTCCCCCTCTTGCACGAAACACACAGGCAAAGGTGTTCTGATTTATCAAGAGGTACACATTTGGTCTGGAATAATGAATGTATTGTCTAATAATTTCTTTTTAGATCTTTGCTGTTAACATTATCCTCCATTTAGACTCCTATTTGGAGAAAAATAAATGAGTGATGAAAATGTGACTGATCACTGTAATTAAGGACATCTTATTACTTTTGCAGAGCTTGTTTTCATACATATGACAAACTAATCTAAATATGTATATTGACTAGTGACTCTACCTAGGTTTATCTAATTGGCAAACAATTAAGTTTGCTGTCCTGAAAGCTTAATTTCTAAAGTTAAGCATATAAAATTCTGAAGTAGAACTGACACAGTGTTAAATTAATGAAAAAAAAAAAATATCAGTGAATTCTATTAAGCCCACTAATTTTTCTGTGGGAGAGAAGAAAAATCTTTTTTTTTTTTAAAGAATAAATGCTGCATTTGCTACTTTAATACTCTGGTATTTTGTAGTGCTAAGGAAGAGGTCAAAACATATCATGCATGCTATAATTGCATATATCTTGCAAAATAACATCGTAAACATATAATTGGGCAGTGGGAACATGTTCAGAATGCAGTGCATTAGCAGTGATTCTCACTTCTGGATCTTAGCACGAGATCTTGATTTAGTAATATAGTAGTAATGACAAATGCAGCTTTTGGCTCTATGTTAACCTAATTTCTTAGACTAAACATGCTTGTTTACAGGTTTTCTGAGATGTTTTAATATGTTCACCTTAAGTGTATTTTTTGAGAAGCTGCAGAAGGTTTGGTGACAAGAAGTGGAGGAAAGATGTGGTTCTGTGTTAGGTTGTTGCACTGATTTCCATCTGTGGGAACCACTGCTCTAGAGACACTTGACCCACAAATACACATATGGCATAGTTTAGAGCCCAGCTTAATGAGGTCATTTGAAGTTGGACTTAGTTGAGCAAGGCCAAAGCAGGGGTATCTGCAGTGTGCTTTAAAAACTGAGAGTCGGGAATGGGTAATGTAGGGAGGCCTGTAGAGACGTGACTTTTTCCTGTTCATTTGCGAAGTCTTTTACTTATGTTTACTTCTATATCCCAAGTTATTGCATACTTTTGAAGTTATACCAGCAAACTGTAACTTAGTTTTTCACGTGAGAGGAAAATAATTTTCTTTACGCTAAAGGTTTTGGGGTTTTTTTTGTTGTTGTAGCTTTGTTTTCAGCCATTTTTTTCTTTGAGTCCTTCGCTATTTTTTCCTCACTTGCTTCTCTTTCTGTATTTCCGTTCAATCATTCGCTCACTTCTGTGGATTATCTGCAGTAGTAAAAGATGCTGCTTTTGTGTTCCTGAGATGTTTTGTGCTAAGTACACTAACAGTCATGACAACAGCAATGTAATAAAATTCAAATGTTTCAGATGTTTATGTTGCAAAGACTGTACTTTTGAAGCTCAGGTATGATAACACTGATAAACAGTTCTCACTTGGATAAACAAAGGAGTGATAGATGTCTAAGAAGGGAAGGGAATTCATGAGGTCAGTCCCTACTCTAAGGCAGAAGCAAATATACTGAAATCATGTCTGACAGAGGTTTGTCTGATCTTTTCTTAAAAAACTCAAAAGAAGGGAATACCACACCTCTTCACTGGTCTATTTATAGCTAGTACATAACTATCATTATAGTTAGGAGGCTTTTCTTAAATATTTAACTTAAGTCTGTCTTGGTGCTAGTTAAGCCAGTTAGTTCTTGTCCAACTATTATTACTCATGCAGGATAATGATTTCTGTACTCTTTGCACCAACTGTTTGCATACGTGAAGACTGTTCCTCTGTCTCCTTTTATTTCAGACATCTCTTTACTAAACTGTGCAAACAGCCCTTTTCTTCACAGGTCATGTTTTCTCAGGATTTTTGTTACTGTTGTTAACTCTCACTGGACTCTGTGTGATTTGTCTGTATCTTTTTCAAAGTTGCCCAGACAAAGTCTTACAGGAACAGAGTAATTTACTTACTGTATAAGTTGCAGCAGAAGTGATGTGACAGCCTTATTAAAATGTCATTCTAGGGTGTGGGTGCACACGTATGGTTGTGGGGTTTTTTTGGTTTGGTTTGGGTTTGGGGTTTTTTTCTAACATCATCAGGTTCTTGGCTCCTGCATTTGTTAACATGGGAGCTTGGATTAGTATTTGTTACATCACGTATCTCTTTCTTCATATATATGATTTGAGTTACCTTTTCAAAGAATAGAACCTTACACCGTATTGAATTCAATCTTTGTTTCAGGTTAGTTTTCTTACATTAAGCATTTCTAGACTCAGCAGGATCACTGGTCAGTAAGTTATTCTACAGGGAAGTATGCAGTTTCTGCTCTTGGACATCTATTTCCCAGCACATACAATCCCTGTGGCTTTTGAACGTAAGCCTGCTCTACAACAGGAAACGTGATTGAGAACAAGTTCTCCTAGGGTTAGATGCAGAATCTATTGGCAAAAATGTGTCTTTACCAGTCTATTTTATACATGTGCTGTCTTTGAAGTAAGTCATATTGCTAAGATAATTTCTGTCAGTGTAACTGTACCTGAACAAGGCTTTTGCCATTTTGAGATGTCATACAGTCCAATGACATAGTAGAAGAAATTTTTATCCTATAGGCGTGCTTTACTGGAAGAATTGCAGAGCCATCTACAAAACAGATGTGTTCAACATGTTCCCTGGCTTTACTCCATTTTATCTGACTTATGTGAATGATGTTATCCATAATTTTTGAGACTAGATCACAGATGGGACAAATTGTGCGATTCTTTCAGCAGTGCTGCCTTTACAAAAAAGGAAACAGACACCAATAATAATTATTAAAGAAGGCCTTTAGTTTCTTGCAGGAAGAAGTATTCAAGTAGTCAGTGTTGATTACCTCTTACCTATCCTCAAAATTATTTTAAAATAATTTAGACAAGAGAGTTCTGTAAATGTCAACGGTTTGAATGCCATGTTACCAAAATGGTAGCAATGGGAACTGTAGTCTCACCTTTGAACGAAGATTTGAAAACTGGAAAACATCTGGATCAAACTGTTGTTTGAATTTAAAAAAAAAAAAAAATGGACACAAGCAATAAATAAACTTCTAAAGAAAATCAGATGTTCTATTGAAGAATATAAGAATTGTCACCCTAAATATTTTTTTTTTAATCTAACTGCTGAAAACTGATTGGTAAAGCTCAACCTGTATTTAATTGTTGTTTTGTCACACTAGTTATGTGTATTTTTAGCAGTACCACAATTATTGTTAAGTTCAGCATAAGACTTTTTTTTTTTTTTTTTTTTTTTAAATAAAAGTCAATTGGAATGGCAAACCCCCAAACCTTCAAGCACTGTTTTGTCTTTTCCATAATGGCTTGATGATAACTGAATGGGTATAAAGTAGTAGTTAGAAAAGCATTTCTTGTAAGTGTAGTAACTTCAGGCAGGGATGAGGTGGATAGTGTAGTGAATAACTTTTTAAGCTGCTGCAGCAAGTTCCCTTAGAGAATATCTATTAAGGCTCTGTGTCTGTGATATTGGCACTATCATGAATACCAAATGAGACTTTCAAATGAAAATCTAAACGTTGTTGGTGAAGTGGCTGACAAGTTTTAGGTAAAATCTTAATCCGTAATGAAATCAGACAAAAGATAGTCCAGTATTCTTCCTCCAATGGTGAGCATGAATGAATGCTTATGGAAGAGTGAGAACAGGGCAAGTGTATATAATACTTAGCTTGAATATTCTTTCAATCCCTAGCTATTTTCAGTAAAGGTTTGTTCTAAGTCTGATGCGAGCTTTGTGTAGCTAGTAACCTTTGGATTTTTATCCTCAAACTTGGCCAGTCCTTTTTTTGCATGCAGCTAAATGTCTGGCATACAAATATCCTTTGGTAAGGAATTCTACAGGTATCTTATTTGTTATGTTAAAATCTACCACTTTTTTTTTTTTTTTTTTTTTTTTTAAACTTGTACTGGATTCGTTTGGTGCCACATTTCTTTCAGAAGAGAGTGAACAGTCCATCTGTCCTGGTTTGGGCTGGGATAGAGTTAATTTTCTTTCTAGTAGCTGGTATAGTGTTATGTTTTGGATTTAGTATGAGAAGAATGTTGATAACACTGATGTTTTCAGTTGTTGCTAAGTAGTGTTTAGACTAAGTCAAGGGTTTTTCAGCTTCTCATGCCCAGCCAGCAAGAAGGCTGGAGGGGCACAAGAAGTTGGGAGGGGACACAGCCAGGACAGCTGGCCCAAACCAGCCAAAGAAATGTTCCATACCATGTGATGTCATGCCTAGTATACAAACTGGGGGCAGTTGGCCTGGGGCAGGGGGGATCACCGCTCGGGAACTAACTGGGTATTGGTCGGCAAGTGGTGAGCAATTGCATTGTGCATCACTTGTTTTGTATATTCCAATCCTTTTATTATTATTATTATTGTCATTTTATTATTGTTATTATTATCATTATTATTTTCTTCCTTTCTGTCCTATTAAACTGTCTTTATCTCAACCCACGAGTTTTACTTTTTTCCCTGATTCTCTCTCGCATCCCACTGGTGGGGGGGAAGTGAGTGAGCGGCTGCATTGCTGGCTGGGGTTAAACCACAACAAAATCTCTGTTGAATATAACAATCCATCTCTCTGTTCCTCATATGATTTTGTAGCCCTTTATCTCTTCTTCCCTCCACCCGAGTATTTCTGAAACCAGAGTGCTAACTTGCCTATTTGTTTTCCCCTGTAGAACCCATTCTATGCCTCTGATTGTACCTTTTGCTCTTCTCTGAAACTACTGTATTCTGCTACATCCTCTTCTGGAGCTGAAGGCCCCAGGACTGCTAGTGATACTCAAGATGGGCAGACAGTGATATGTTTTGGACTGATTTTTTTCATAATAAGTCCTAACATTGGCTTTCATTTCTGAATGCTGGCAGTATTCAGGACAAAGCCCATTGGTTTGTGTGCAAAGTTAGAACTGCTTCTCTCCCTCCTCCACTCTGCCCCCCAACTTCCATCACTTCCATTCATCTGTGCTGGCTATCATATACTTTATTGCTTAGTCCCCTAGTCTGATAAAGACCACCTCCTCTACTGTAGTCAGCCCTTTCCTTGCTCTCCCGAATAATGTAATATTGATAGGCACAGTAGTGTCAGAAAACTTTTCACCTTGCTCCTGTTTCCTGGGTAATTTAGAATACACTGAACAACACAGACTGTTGTGGAGCTCCACTGGTATCCTCCTTCCTTGTGAGAACACCAACTGTGTCTGTCCTGTGTTTTCTATATTTTAACCAATTTATTCATGCAAGGGTCTGTCTTCTTTCTGTTGATGTGACTGCAGCAAAGGCTTTGGTGAGACTTTTCCAGCACGGGAAATCCAAGTAGACCGTGATAGTGACCGAGTTCAGCTCTTTATACACATGTTCAGAGTGCACAAAGAGATTTAAAAGTGAAGATCTCTTTTTGGAACAGCCATATCTAATCTTTCCTGCTCTACCATAATTATCCATATGTCCATTATTTCTAGTTTATTTGTTATAGGTCACACTTAACTGTTTGTAGTTCCCTGGAATCCCTGCATTACACATGCCGTCTTTTAAAATATCTTTTAAAAAGATCCGAATCTGTGCAGTGGCCAAGAGGGTGATTCCAGCATGAGTTCTTGCTCCTTTCTTTGTGTTGGTATTGGTGCTGTAGAAGCGTGAGATCAGTTAGATAGGCTGATGGTTAATTAAAACGCAAAATAAATCTTTTCAGCTGGATCATCTGTTTGCTCTGGATCTCCTGCTTGTCATTGAGGTTCAGCTGGAAAGCAGCAGTTGCTGTAGACAAGCAGGACTACTCCCTTGACAGAAATGCAACCTTAGCAGTGGAACTGTAGTCTTAAAGATGATGATTAGGTGTGGGCATGTACATAGTAATCCTTCCTCTGGAACTTTTGAGTCTGTAGTTAGTTTACCTTATTAGCTGTATTTATGAGGGTTCTTACATTTTTATCACTTGCGGGAAAAGTATGATTATGTAGCATTATAGATGTCATTGTAATGATTTGATACCCACTTCTAAGGGGTGTGCTATGGGAGGTGCAAGAAGGAAACCTTATGAGGGTACATTGTCTTCGTGTCTTTGCGTTTGATTCTTGGATGTTTTGACAAAGCTAGGTTTTTATTGTTACGTTTTGGTTTAAATGTTATTATGAGAGATTGAGTTGAATTACGTTTTTTTCTGGTTTGCAGGAAGCTAAAGATTGTTACCAAAGCACAAAGTGAAAAAGAGTTTATGTATTTGATAGCTTAGCAATATCTTAATGTGTTGGCCTTTGTGGGTCATCCAGTTCAAAAACAGTGCCTACTGAATATGGATAAAAACTTACAAGTTTGTCCATTTAGACCTGCTGGCTACAAAAATGATGCACAAGTATATTACGCGTGTAACTTTGGATTTTGCATGGTTTGTGTTACCTATGCATGCACACAAGGTTTTCTCAGTTTCTGTTACTGTATATTAAGTACACACTTGTCCGTCTTCTCAGTGGTATTATTGAACCCTCTGTACAGTTCCAAGCATGAGAGGTCTGAGTCTACCTATACCTGTGGCTCCTTGGTTAAATTTATTGCTCTTCGTGGTTGTCATTGTTGAATGTTTTAATCTTGAATTGGAGATTGATTCAGGAGTGCTTTTTCTATGCTGTATTGGAAATGAGTATGGCTCATGAATGTCTTACACTAACATGGAATATTTAAGTAGGATATTATGAGACTCTTCTGCATTTTATGTTATTATTGAGGATGGAAATAATGGAAGAAATGTCTGACTGAATGTAGAGAATTAATTAGAGTTATGATGGGGAAAGAGCACATGGCGTATTGAACTAGGAAGATTGGAGTGTGAGCCAGGAAAGGCATTTTAGACAGAAGCTCCAGGTGATGGTGTGTTAATGGGGTGGGAAAACTTGGCAGCAAGGTAGCGGAAGATGATGAGAAAAAATGTAGTTATATTACCATACTCTGGATTTCATCATTGTATCGCTGCTTTATGTAGTGTGCAGGAAGAACTGTGCTTTGAGGAATGACTGTGCTTTGAGGAATGAGTAAGCCAGTATGCAACAAAGGCCGTTCACTGAGGAGGATTCCTCCTTGATTTGTTGCAAAATCTAGAAGATGTATAACAAATGAGACTGAGATGCCTTCACAGTGAAAACACAAAAATGTCCCTAGAGAATTAGATTCTGTCCTTGCTGGTGTCACAGAAGCCAGACAGATCATGTTAATCAGAGAGGTTCCAATGTATTGTTGCGTTAAGGTTTTTTGGTACTTGATTTGAAATGATAGTAATGTGATTTGCAGCCATAATTAAAACTCACATCTGCTGCAGCTGTGAAATCAGTGAGTTTTGCTCTGAATGGAAGATGCTGTCAAGTGTGATGGTTATATTGAAAAAACCCACAAAGTTTCTCAGATTTAGCACCTGAAGATAGATATTAAAACTAGCTGTAGAAGTGGAGAGTGGGTTTATTTTTCTGGTTTATTTCCCAAAATAGTCATCTTTCAACCCATCATGGTCACAAAACTGGAAGATGAACTGAAAAGGATAGAACTAGTTACTGGAGTTTAAGGATGTGCTTTCTTCTGTATGTTCTCAAAAGCAAAATCTGACTGATGATTTGTATGTGGTTGTTCTCATACATTAATTGAAAAGCTCTACTTGTTTGCAATACTCAGTTTCTGCTGGAAGCCTGCTTTTTTTCTCATGTACTTTATTTTTGCTTAAAGAATAACATTCATAGATTATAAGTGGTTTGTGAAAGGTTTACTTTTGATAGTGAATGGTTATTCTTAAAATTCATTTATTTGTCACTGGTTGTAGCACAGTCTTCCATTCTTAAGAGTTGTGAAGATTACCGGAATCGCTAATACCAGTAGTGCTGGTAAGATTAAGCTTGTTTACTGTGTTCAATTAATTCTTTGGCTTAACTGGTGTTCTTGAATTCTGTCACAAGGAAGAGAGATACACTGCATTATTTTAAGGTATATGCTGTGAACTGTCTGTGATACAAAAAAAAAAAAAAGTTTTCCTCCTGTAGGATCTTGGTTAAGGGGACATGCAGTTATATTTGCAGTGGGGAATGGTTTTCATTTTAACACCTTTAGCCCTTCTTCACAAATACTTTGACTTGCTAGTCATAAGTTTGGAGTAAAACTAACATTTATGCCACTCATGACAGCTTCAGCAGAAGGCCTCCAAATGACAGCAGCAGGTGCTGAGCCGAGAGCACCACTGAGATTTTTGGAAGGAGAAACAGAAGCACCTAAATCTGATTATGACACTCGCTGTAGTGCATGTTTCATGGGATTGTATGGATTAAAATTTCATGCAACGGTTTTCTTTGAGAAGCCTTTTATGGGGCTACTCAGTTCACATAAGATAGTAAATTAGGAAAAAGTTACAAATATCAAAGAGGTGGTTGACTCTGTGTATTTGTGGGCACTCTAATGTTATCTTAATATACTGAGTAAGCCTTAAACATTTTTATGATGTGAATAGCGTTAATCAGTTTGTGTAGCGTTTGGCTTAGTTAATGGTAAGGAATTTGTTGTTCTTAGTGTTGTGATGCTCTGAGACTTTCTACCGCAGTGGTGGTGATAAATTTCCAAGATGCCAGAGAGATTTGGAGGCCGTGATGCAATTATTTGTAGCCCAGTGAACTGTGTCTATTACTTTTTAACATACTTTTGTGAGAAAATCTGGTCTCAGATAAGAGTAGAGGAGTATGAGTGGTCAATTTCTAGCCAGTATGTACTGTTGCAAATTTGGCAACACTAAAATATTTTGCAAGGTGTCATTGTGGCATCTGTCCGCAAGTTTCAGCTGTTGTGACCCTTCCTCAATTTAAAATGCATATGTTTATTTCATAATAGTTGCATTTTTTTTTTTTTCTTAGAATCATGAACAGGTCTCAAGAAAGCATCGTAACTTTCAAGGCAGCTTTGCTTGATTTATCAGCAAAGTCATTCTTCAGTTGGGTCGAGAAATGAGCTGTCAGAGTGCTTTGGCTGCTGCTGAGGCAATAACAGATACAGGAAATGGAGAAGTTCTGTAAAACTTGAATTAGGTGAAGAAAGATCTTGCTGAGGAAAGTAGATGCTTTTCTGTTTGAGGCCAATTACAGTCTTATCTTTTTTGTGTATGTGGAGTGGGCTTATGAAGGGTTAGCCAATAGAGGCTCTTGATACCATTTGGAAAGAAGAGGTTCATTCAGAGCAGGAAACTTGCGTTTAAGTACCTTGAAACTCTAAATATGCTTATCTCTCCCTATCAACTGTAAAGGAAGTGTAGGGAGATTAGTTTTACTAGACTACAGTTACCCTTTGTGAATACTGCTGTAAGTGTTAAGATATTTATCTCAAAAGCATAATTTTGCTATAAACTCATCTTGAACTAAATTATCTGCAACTTTGCATTTTTATGAGAACAAGCCTTAAAAACTGTGCCCTTGCATTCTCAAACCTTCCAGCACATTTAAACTTATTCAAGTCAAGATAGTTGTTCATCCAGCTGATAAATGTTATACGAATGTGTCAAATTACAGTTTATAGAACAGCAGGAACTAAAGATTTAATCTGAGTAGGATGAAGTTTTACTTTTGTCACTGGGCACGTTGGATCCTTCAGTTCATTCTGAAGTCCGCTTCTCAAAGTACTTTGAGAGACGAGCTGCATTTATGGTGCTAGAACTGACAGCACTGCTTTTGGAGATTTTATCCTCCTTGTTACTGGGAGGGCACCATCCATAATTAGAAGTTGTATTTTATGTGTTTTGTTTTTGTTGTGGTTTTTTGTTGTTTTTTTTTTTTAATTGAACTCTGGAAGGAGTACAGCTAGTAACCATTCTTTTCAGAAAATAAACTAATACCAAATCATGTCTGTAGCTGTACAAATGAGGTAAGTCTGTGTGGTCTTGTGTGCTAAATTCGACATAAATTCACTTTTTGCTTCCCAGGAAGATTTTAACAGTCTTCAGTTTAAGAAATTTCAAGTCTGCATGTTGTAGAGAGATACCTGATACATCTGTAACAGCAGTAAAGGTACTGATGGTTCAGCCATCCCACACTTGCTGTCTGCAGTCTTTCTGATATTCTGCACTGAACAGTGTATCTGTAGGTTGTCTACAGAAGCAAGATGGCTTCTGCATACACTGTATTTTTATACACACAAGGATTGCATTATCGCTGTTTAATTTCGTGTTGCACTTATGTTTGATAATTATACATTGTGTTTTAATAATTCTTCTGAATTGCCTCTTGCTAAGACTGTCCAATCTTGCAGCTGCAACTTTTTTCCAATTTCCTAAATGATTTTCTTTATGTTAAAATGCATTCAATGCAAAAACATTATTGAATAAACATAATAAACTACAATATTTAGACTTATATGAAATACAGCTTCTAATTATGGGCGGTGCCCTCCTGGTTGCAGGGAAGATAAAGGTTCAAAAAGCAGTCCTGTCAGTTTTAGCACCATAAATGCAGCTCATCTCTTAAAAAAAATTATTAAACACAATAAAAATTAATATTGAATGGGGGCAAAAATCACAATAAATTATTTCATGTATTTAAAATATTTAACTGTATTTAAATACATTTTGCTGGACTATGACTGTTTTTAAATGTGATTCAGATCATTTGATTAAGCTATAACTTGTATATCTCATTGTGCCTACCTGATCATTGCTGGTCTGTAGGGGGTTGCACTAGGAATCATGTTCATTGATGTTTTCTGCTAAATAGGAATATGGATTTCAAAATATTTTATTTTAATCCATCAACTGAGCTTCCTGTTAGTTAATTGAGACTTTAAAGCAAATAATTCAAATGTCATGTGATGTTTAGCCAAATATGTTGGAAAAACCTAAGTAGGATAATTGCTGTAGTTAGTTCTGTTAACTAATCTGTAATCATTTCAAGAAGCGATATTTTGCTTGGCAGTACTAATAATCCTTGAAATCAAGGCACGTACTGTGTTTTTACTTTTAATTCCGTGGTAGAAACCAAGCTAATTATTACGTTATTTTACTCTCAATTGATACAGAGGTAAATAATCAGCAGCTCTTTGACCTTTTCCTTTATCCTTCTCATTTATTTATACAATATTTACAATCCACTAGAATCTTCTTGTTTTCCACGTATTTCCAAATATTTGCAAGAATGGTCCAGAAAACTGAACCACTAATTTTATGAAGAGCCTTAGTTAGACTCTTCTGAGTCCCTGGATCTTTAATTTAAAATGTTTGATCTGAAGTATATTACAAGTAGTGCATTGTATCTCTTTGTTGTTGTGGATGGTGAAATTTCTATTCCAGTAACACTGTGCTGTGGTTTGGATACATCCTCTTGATTTTTTTCAAAACCAGAACAAAAAATGGATGCTGGCTATTTCCTGTTTTTTATCACCACTTGCTATTTCACCATCTAAATTCAGTAAAACACATGTATCTGAGGGTGGGTTTTTTTTTCCTTTTAATGTATTTTTATTTAAAAGTCTGTTAACTTTGAATGCGTTGGGTGCTATTGTTTTATGAAGCCCATTATGCTGATAGAGGTAGTTGGCTCATGATACCATGTGTTTAAGGTTGCTTGGTCTCTACAATAGGTTAAAATAGCTTGGCGTTCTGAATAAACTGGTTTAATTAAAAGAGAGTGAGAAATTCAGGGCAAAGTTTAGAACTATACTGACTAAGCTACATATGATCAGAACAAGACTTAAAATATTTTGAAAAATAAACCCAAGTACTTTTGGAGGAAATTAACAAGAAATGCTCTCTCTGCAAAGGAGTATTTGAAGCGTTTATGTTCCTTACTCTGTCAAACAGTCATTTTAGTGGTAGTTGGGTTTAGTTCAGCTGTTCAGGATAGTATTGTTGAATGATGATAACTATGGAACAGCAAGCAGTAAGGGGAAAAATAGAGGGGAACACAGTTCCTGTCTGATGCTGTCTGACTCTAGGACAGGTAGTCAGTCCTGAATTACTGCCCTGGTTGTGAGAGATGCTGCTCTAGATTGTGTCTCTCTTCGTTGTTGTGGCAGAGCTTGATTGCCAGTCTTTCCTAGCACAGCAGAACTAAGTGGACCCTCTCAGTGTATCCTGCCCAGTGCAATTAATCTTACCATTTATCGCTATTGGGATAGTGCTTCAGAATAGAAGGGGGCACGTGACAGAGGAAGAACTAAGGAGGAAAGTATTACTGCTCTGTGACTCATGCCCTTACTGGTGTGCTGTTGATAGGCAAGATCCCTCCCTGCTGGCTTTCACACCTTAAGATTCCCTGATGTATGCAAAGAAGGCTGGAATCAAACATTTTAACATCTTTTTTTCCTAAGAAACTTTTATCCATTCATTCTCCTCCAATATCTTTTCATTTTCAGAGATCCCATGGTACTGTGACAGGAAGAATATTTCTGTTATTTTATTCAGCAGTTAAACTTAATTTCTAATGTTCCAAATTTGACACACTGAGTCCTATTTTTGTTTTGCTTTGTTTTCCAAATGTTACCTTAATTTATCAATGTGCCATTGGCTTTTGATTTGGATTGATTTAATCTTTCTCTTCCTTTTCTACTTCCCTGTGAACACCTTTTCTTATGTATTATTTCAATATGTTAAAGATCTGAATTTTTTCTAAAACTGAGCCTCACATCTGATGTGTTATTGTTAGGTTCCAATTATTAACAGACCTTTCTGTTACCTGCTTAAATATTTTTCTTGTTACTGCTCTTTGCTTCTCTTTTTTCTGTCCTTCATGATTTTGTGTTGCTGCTGCTTTCATACTCTTTGAAAAGAGTGGCTTTTTGTCCAGTGTTCACTTGTGTGTATGTCCGTATAAAATCCTCTATCCTTGGTTCTATGGAGTTACCTTTTTTTTAGGTATATGCTAATGTCTTGTAACAATACTGAATTTTCTTCTATGCTTGCCACACTGTGTAAGTTCCTGTTGTTTATGCCAACAATTGCTTTGAGCTATGAAAAATTCTTCTACAGAAGTTCAGATGTAGGTATTACTGTTTGCTGTCTTGTTCACAGACACTATTTTTATTTGATTTTAAATAAAAAAAAAATTTTAGTTAATGGTTAAGTAGGTGTATTTGACTAGGTGATCATTTGAGGTTTTGTCAGCCTTGCTTACTGTGATTTATAAGAGGTTGGTTGTGTGAGACCAAGCATTTGTTTAAAAATAACATTTTGGGGGTAAATCCATTTTGTCTGGCTCATTCTTCTTGCTATGAAATAAATTTTTATAGTCTTACTTAATATTCTGATTATCCATTCTACAGTCTGAAAAATTACCTGTGAATGCTCACTCATCATGTTTACCTGGCTCTTTGTATCATCTATTTTTTTTTATAGACAAGTATGTCTCTGAACAGCAATGCTAGCTGATTTTGATTTCTTGTCATTTTGGTTTAATTTGCTTATGCCTAATGTAGTATAATCTCCAATTTAATCTTTACCTGTGGTTGGAATAATTATAGTGCATCTTTCTTCTTTTGAGTTCACACTGTGTCATTTTGCTTTGGTACAAGAATGGGGAACTATGTATCCTTGGACTGATTAGTTTTAGTGAAAATTTGTAGGGAATCCTTGAGATTCCTGCCCCACTATTGGAACAGGTTTGGACTCCAAAGGTGTAAGGCACCTTTCTATGTAGGTGAAGTGCAACTGTATAAGTCTGAATTCCTTACAAAATCAGGCTAAGATAGATTGCTTGCTTCACTGTATTTTTTGCTTGGTTTTTAACATATGAGGCAGCATGAAAACTGGCTTATGTTCTGAAGTGCTTATATACTACCTTTACTGTTCTCATATGATTAGTTTATGGCTCTCATGGTAGCCATAGCTAATTTTACTCTTTAAAAATTGTACCTCTGTTATTAAGTTTGATGCTGTAGAAACAGTTTCATTTCTGCACACTAGTGATCTCCATATTCCACAAAACTAAAACACCCTTCTAGCTCACTTAATAAATATTCACCTCATATAGCATCTGTTTGCTTTCTTCTCTACTGCGAGAGGGTAAAGCTTTTTTTTTTTTCTAACCTACAAGTTTTTGAATGTGACCAAGTCAGTCATGAGAGACGATGTAATATGTATGCTGGTGTTTGTGTACTTTTCTCTCTCAGTAACTGAGAGGCAGCTTAACCCTGTTGCTTTTATTATAGGAGAACTGTATGAATATGGACAATTAGCACAGTGTATTTGAACAGCTAGATTATTGCCTGCATGACTTATTCACCCTCAGGCTTTGTTTCATTTGCCATGAGAAAGCTAAAAACAATTTCCAAGAATCACCTGGATATTTTCATCCTTCAGCAGCTTTCTCTGATTCTGAAAAACTTCCAGGCTCTGTGGAAGGTGGCTGATGGGAAGTGAATCATGAATATGAATCAGCATCTTTCCACCCTTCTTCCAAAATGCTGTTGCTAGAATATTCTTCTTTGTTTGCTACTCCTATCACATCATCACCTTTTTGAAATTCACTCTCTGTCATCCGTTCTTTAATTACATTCAAATTCAAGCTGCTTGTGTTTCTCTGCAAGACCTTGACATAATCTTACTCTACCTTTGCATCTGCTCTTGTGTTTTGCTGCCTTTGCTTCTTCTGAATCTTTCTCTGAGTTCCGGTTTTCTCCGTTTTGCTTCCTTTTTGTCCTGGATTGTCATCTACTCTGTGTGTGCATTTTGCTAATGCTACTTTGTAACCATGGAGTAGGGTATGCTTTTTTTCCCCTTTCTACTGAATGCATACTTTTTTGTTTAAAAAATGTTGATTTTTGTCAGCTTGTTTTTACTCTCTCCCCACCACCACCCTGTTGTTATAGTCCATTGTGAAAATGAGCGGTTAAAAATTGAAGTGTTTTCTCATTTCACAAAGGTGAAGTCTTCATAAAGTTTCAACTGGGTCACTTGCTTAACTGAAATGTTAATGTTGCTAGCTTATTTCTGAAGTGACACTAAATGCTAACAAAAAGATTGTTAAGATGTTTAGTTGGTGATTAATTATACTTTATATTTGAACAGAAAGAATTTTGG
Source organism: Aquila chrysaetos chrysaetos (assembly GCF_900496995.4). Classification (NCBI taxonomy): domain Eukaryota; kingdom Metazoa; phylum Chordata; class Aves; order Accipitriformes; family Accipitridae; genus Aquila; species Aquila chrysaetos. The sequence goes on from NC_044009.1 coordinate 37,471,145, forward strand.
TTAAAAGGGATGATAAAGTGAGAAGTCCCTAAGTTATTCAGAGAGATTTAAGTTTTCTAGGTTTGGGGTTTTTTTTTTTTTCTTCTGAGGAATAAGAAGGAAGTGGAAGGGAAAAGAAATGGATGCTCACTCATTAGCTTATGTTATTCTAATGAGAGATGCCACAGATTAATACTAAAGAATGAATTCTTGTAGCTGGAGGAACTTGCAGAAGATGTTTCCTAAGGTGTTTCTTTTTCTTCAGCTTGCCTGCCCTGTATGAGCCCTGTAGCTCAAATATCTTGAGCTTCCAAGTTTGGTTATTTCAGCTAGGTTGAAGAGGAACATCTGGGGTATTTTTGTTTGGAGATATAACTTGTTCTTGTTTTCTTAAAGTGTGGCAGAAGATTTAAAATGCCTCACGGAACTTTTGTATTTCTTTGAAATGCTTACAAGGAAGTGTTACAAAAGTACTTCATCCAAAGTCATGAAACACATTTTTCTGTTTAATGTATTAAGAGAGCTAATTAAATCAGACATTTTACGAAAATGACACTAGCTCTCATTTTAAGACAGTTGGATCAAATACAGAATTTAAAAAAATGTTTTGTAAGCACTTTAATTAATAATTCTTTGGAAGATCCCCCAAGACTACTGCTGATACAAAAAAGAAAAAAGCGTAGGAAATAATTGAATATATGTTCTGTTTTGCTTTTTTGACTCTTAGGGATGGAAAAGATGCAAAGAATCAGACGTGGGGAAAAAAGTTAGTTGTGATATTTAAGGCTATAAAGGTAATCCCAGTTCACTAAGTAAACCAGATCTCCTGGCATCTTGTGTGAGAGCAAGGTCCAAAGATTCTGTCCTTATTTTGAGTGATCTTGGCTACTGTCACTTGGCAAATAAATGAAAATTCAGCCCCTGTTTTCCTCTCTGAAGATTAGTACAAATCCCTTTCTTTTGTATCTTCATGGTTTTCCTTTTCTGTTATGGAGCAACAGAAGCTTCTTCTTTTTTAATTTTTTTGAAACAGATTTTTCTGTCTCCCGCTGTGGTGGTATGAAGAGGCTGGAGACCATGTTAGTAGTAAAAGTCAGGGTTGCGTCTTAAGACTGTGGCCAGCCCAGGCCAGATATGCTTCTCTCACTCTTGCAGGTTTTAATACTTTACAAAGCATTAGATGGGAGTTTCTTTCCCACAACACTTGGAAGCTGCTTCAGGTAATGTTTTGAGGCTGTCCATAGACATGGGAATATGTAACTGGATACACTTGAATCGTATTTTCAGCTTTATTTTGGTTCTAACGTGCTCTCTTGGGTGCTCTCTCAACTGGACTGATTTCTGATTGCAGAGTTGGACCTCTGGATCATCTTTAAAAGCCTGATCTCTTCTTGGTTATTATGGAGCTTGAATTAGACAATAGTAGATGAGTCATCTGATGTGTAGGTAAAAGGCAGTATACAGCAGACCTTTATATGGCTCTCATGTCCAAATTTCTTTCTGAAAAATATGTCAGAAGTACTTGAAGCTTTCTAGTTCCACTGGTGAAATGAATGCTGCTTAAAAAGGCTGTTTTCATGAAATGAGTATGTAAGAGATGCAATGCCAGAAGCTTAGATGCTGAACTGAAGATGCTCAGAGATCCTTTGGAAAATTGTAATTAATTTGTTGTTAGCTAGAAAATTGGCAGAATATTCAAGCAAGGAAGCCTGGCTGGCTGGTGCTGAAAGAGCTGGCCCACCTCCCCTCTGTTCTCAGCCATGTGCTCCCACAGGTGGCCCTGTGCTGGCATCAGGTGTCATTTGACACTGGTAAGAAACTAAACCATGAGAAAACAAATTCTGTTTAAAAAAGAAAAAACAAAGAGTCATATTCTGTTGGTGTAGCTCCTTGAATGAACTTGCAGGGAAATCATCTGTTTTATCAGAGTAGGGTAGGTCTTTTGGCTCTGAGTCAGAAGGATGGATGGTCCACTGCAGCCAGGAAAAGGGAGGAGGGAATAGGCTCTCCCTACTTGGTCGCAATGACTGCATAAGAAATTAGAGAGTTTTCTTCCATGATCTTGCATTAAAAATTCAGAATTCTTCCTGTGGTAGCCTGTATTTCAACAAACCTCATTGTCTACTTAGGGATACGTCTTTAGTTTTTTTGCTGTTAAGCTCCATAATAGTATCTCATAGAAAGATTATTTTAATCGGTCCTTAATTATTGGGTTTTTTAAAATTGGCTGTTGTTCAAGATATTGTGATAGACAGGGTTTGTTCATAAATGTGCCCCCTTTGTTTCTGCTTTTCTAGATAACTTGGATATTGTATATTCAAAGTTAATACCTGCTGTCTTCCAGAGGCATTTGCTTTCAGGGTCTTGGGCTATCTGTGTAATGCTCTTGAATTATGATGAAAAAAACTTACCAATTGAAATTTTCTAGTTTATATAATCAGTGGGTATTGATGCCTTTTGATTTGTGCTATGAGTTTCACATATATTTATATATAAACTATATATATGTAGTATATAACATATGTATGTATAACACAGAACTTTGAACACCAGATACAGGAACTTGTAGAAAAAGAATTGGTTCTTAATAATCTGGAGTAGTGGGTATCCCATGTAGCAGTGTTATGGCTAATTAAGCTACTAATCATCATTTGGGGGTGTAGATAGAGACTGAAATCGGCTTAAGTCTAGAAGAATATTTAGTTCAGGCTTTGTCTTCTGAAAGTCTGTATGTATGTTGCTGAGATCCCAGTGAGGCTTTGGGGGCAATATGTGTTTTCTCCACACGTCATATCTCAATATGCAATGTTATTTGTAGTTTATATGCATATTCGATAGGTAGAATATTAGAAAAACTGCCTGTAAAAATGAAGAGTTGACTGTTTTACATGGATCTGACAATTTCAATAATTATGTATTTTTGGTTTTGCCTTTTAGGAAATAAAATAATGCTAATGAAGCAGCCATTTCCCTGAAGTTCACGTTTTCAGACTCACTGCCATTATGGGTAAGTCTTGTGTGTAACATATATAAAAATTTAATTTGGATAATTTTCATTTCTACTGAAGACCAAAACCATTGATGTAATACCATTCCTAGGAAATGTGTGCTTTGGCCATGTAAGTCAATGTAATGTCTACATGAAAGGCAGTGTTCAGCTGCTTTGCTAATATTCAAAATACTTCTGGTTTTTTTCTATTGGAATAAAGCACTTTTCCCTCGCTATGTGGTAACTTAAAAATTCAAGTATAGGAAATTGAGATTCATGGTATTAGGTGACTGAGCAATATTACTGTGCTGTAAATGGTATGGCTATTGGGGAAAAAAACCCCACAAAGTTTATATTAAAGAATTTCATTGTATTGTGTTGTGTCATTGCAGTGCAAAGCCAGGGCTGTGTAGGTGGTCTAACTGTGGTTTTCTAAATATGTAGCACATTTGTATTACTTTAAAGTTGATGTTGATTTTTCAAGTTGTACATGCTTTTTAATGAGTTGACCGTGTTGTTATTGTAATCACTTATCAGTGCTCAGTCTCAAAAAAATCCCAACAAACCAACCAACCAGAACACACGTTTTTTGTATCGCTTTTGTTTATCTTTTATTGTTATGCTATTTTTTTTTCCTAACCTCATGCTTAATAGTAAAGTAGCTGAATCTAGGAATACAGCACTCTAGATTTCTCATATTCTCCAACATTTTGTGTGAGAGAAATGACTGTTGAGTCATATCGGATATTCAGTAAACTTTCAGATATTTTGCCACAATGCTTTCATTTCCTTCGCATGAAATATGCTACCTAGTGACCACTGGTAATTAAATCTCCTCCAACCAACTGCTAAAAGAACAATTATTTTTTTATCGCTGAGCACTAGAATAGACTATAACACAATAAAATAGTTTAACTTTTTTAATTGTGGCAAGTTTTGAAGTGTGTTTTAATGTGAGAAAGGAATAACTGAGCTGCAAGAATACTTTCAGTTCTGCCTTTAACTATTGCTAGTAAAACTTGCTTTTATAGATTTGCATATCATAGTAGAGTTACGAATAATGACAGCATGAATGATGATCACAGTTACGAATTTTTAGACCATCTTTCTGATCTGTTAGGAATCTATTAAATTAGAACACTGAAATCCCACAATTTCATGATATGACAAATATATTTGGTTATATTTGAATAAAGTGTGAAGGAATTCTCATCACTGCTGAATACTGAATGCTTGTTTGCTGATTTTAATGTCGAATTTTACTCAGGTCGATGTTTGAGAAATACTGTTCATTGTAAATCACAGCACTTGGCAATGAATTCTTCAACAAACATATCCATTGTGAAGTAGCGTGAAGGCATGCAATCAACACCTTTGTAGATAAATTTTGTTATCCAGTGTTCTAGATACATGTTGAGTATAGTAATGTCGCTGTGGCAAGGAATTAATACAAAATATTAGTGACAAATAAATTTCCCTTAGTGATGGATGGCTTTTGAGCTCCTAGGTGCTTTCCTGTCTAAAGGAGTATCCCAGTCTCAGGGCAAACCTTGTCTAGTATGGCCTCAGGCCTTCACAGCTGCAGCAGATCATCAGCATTTAGGATTTTGTGTGAACTTGAAATTTAAGCTGTGTGGGACTCTTGCCCCTAACTTGTCCCCTGGGTTCAGTGCTTCTGTTTCTCCTTGTGAATTACTCCTGTAAGCCCTGAAAAACCATACATTTGCAGTCCTGGAGAAGTTCTGCGGCTCTTTTTGGTTTTTTGTTTGGTTTTTGTTTGTTTGTTTTATTTATTTACGTATTTATTTTTATTACTCTCTGGGCCGTCAGTAGATGCTCAAACAGTGGAGGTGTTCCTCTGGGAGTTTGTGTATGCTTCCTGTGTGCATGACCATACCTGTTCAGGACAGAGGACAAATTATTCAGAAGTACTTGGTTTTTCTTTATTTTACGATTTGGGGAGGAAGTGTGATTTCTAGTTAACATCTTATCCATGAACATTGTTTGAAACAAAGTAGATAAAACTTTTTTTTTTTTCCCCTGCCCTTCTCTTATTAATACAGCCTGCAGTTCTGCAGAGTTTTCAATCTCTGTTTTGACTTCAGTTTTTTAAACCATTTCAGTGTGTTTACTGATTAAGTTGTTTTATTTCCTTAAGCACTGTTAATGATAAATAAAATAAAAATGTTTGCAACATGGCAGTAATTTTTTTTTATTTGTCAATTATGTATTGAAGTGTAGTGTGGACTTCTAGATTTTAGAAAAATGCCTGCCCAATTGTGAAATGAGACAGTAATGCACTTCAAACGTAACAGTCATTTACACTTCTCTTATCTGGTCTTTTTCTCTGAGCAGATGAGCAGCAAGCTTTAAATTCAATCATGCAGGATTTGGCTGTGCTTCATAAGGCCAGTCGTCCTGTCTTGCCCCAGCAAGAAACAGGAAAACCAAAGTCATCTTCGCCTAAAAAACAGGTAATCTTTAATATCCTTACTAACCTATTGAACACAAGAGTGTCCTGCTGTGACTTCTATAATTATTTTTCTTGCCAGACCAGTGAGCATACCAGAATGAGCTATTAGTCCCCCACATGTGCTGCCATTTTCTTTGTTCACGTTCTTAAATTAGCAGCAAAATGAAATGGTGGCATTTCAGACCAGATCATAGTGTATGCTTAAATGACTGATCCTGATAAATTGAAGATTATAGGGGTATTTTGACACTGTATGTAGGTTGTTTTGTTTATGTATTATCATCATCATCATTTGGTACTAGACTATTTTAAAATACCAAGGTGTGATAGTATCTCTTATTTGGAATGCTTCTTTAGAATTAATTTTATAGGTATATTAGATTGCCCAGTTGTCATACTAAAGAACATCAGTACAGCAGCAGAAACACACTTAAGCTACTTTATTGCATCTTTGGCCTCGATTTTTTGTTTGCATATATGCTGGAAACGTAAGTTCTTTTCAGCTGTATTTTTTTTTTCCCTGCAGATACTGAACAGAGATGGAAAAGTAGTAAATACTTAGTTGATAGGTTTGAACTACTATATAGAGAGATTAGGAGGGGATAGGATGTAGATTTTTACCCAAATTGTTGTACTAGCCCGATTGAGTTAATTGTATGTTTATTTGATTGGATCCTTAATTGGCAGTCCAATATTTTATGAAACTTCAGTTTGTGCTATCTGGTTTTAGCCTGTTAAAGATCAAAGTATTTGAATATATTTGGCTCTTAAACTGTCAAAAACTAATGGCTACATCTTTTTCATTCAGTGCTTAAAAGCTGTAAGAGTTCAGTATATAACACAATGGTGCTTTGCTAGTGTCATATAACTAACTTCTGAGCTGTGACTTTAGACATTGTTTTAATGTGCATATATGAGCCAAAATGATTTTAAAATAATACATGTTCAGAAAGTTAGAAGAAAAATTGTTGAGCCATTTCTGAGCTTAAATGTGATAGTGGTGAGGGGGAAATACGTGTTTGTCATTCTGTTTCAATTTGTGAATTTTGAAAGTAATCACTTGTGAATCAAGTAATTCTTTTGGAAGATACAACATTGTTGTTTGGATATATGGTTGAATGCATTTTTTTTTTCCTGCAACAGTTGCTAATACAATTTGATTCTTAAAATTATGATTTTGCAAAATAATTTTATTTCCATGTAACTGCAGATACTTGCAGGTATCTTTGTTACTGGGAAACTGATTGCATGAATGCTGGCTTAATTACATGTGTGGGTTTCTACAGTAATGCTTATGAAACAAGGTATGTTTCTTAAGCCTGGAGTGCTCAGCTCTGAAGTGTATATAAAATCCTGTTACAGTATCTACCTGCCTGTTCATGATAATCAGTTCCACGCTGAATTTGAAATCATGAATCTGTTATAATATTAAAATATATTGATAGAAAATAATGTATTTACTTACAGAAACATTTGTTGCACTTCAGAATAATTTACTGTATTTTTTTTACACACTTTAAGCCTCTCTCAGATACCTTAGCAGAAGTAGCTTGTTAAAATGCTTCGTACATCAGAAAGGACAGAAAATTAATATGGGCTGCTTAAGGATTTTACTTCTGATGTAGGATTATTGAATGAGATTTCACGGCCTTCATTAAAGGAGGTAGTAACAAACTAATAGTGGTTCCTTCATCGTTTTTCTTACAGAACGATGTTAGAGTCAAATTTGAGCATCGAGGTGAAAAAAGGTAAGGTGGGACCACAGGAAACAGTCTTGTCTTTTAATTATTTACAGAATTTTGTTGGGCTCCTGTCATAAAGTTTCAAATAAACTGTTTAAAGTATTTCAGATATCTGAGTGTATTTGCTTTGAGCTTAAATTTAATTTTTGATATGAATATAATTTACGGATAATTAATCTGTCAAAAATGTGGGCTCTAGGTATACATAAGTGTAGATGTATCTTACCTTAGCTGTGTCGCATGTAACATCCTTCATTTGTTTACCCTTCAGATAGGTGTTTGTAGCCTAGAACAATTACTTAGATCATTAGCATAGATCTCAAATATGAGTAGACCAGCAAGTAATTTTTTTGCTGCATCATGTGTGTAATAAATGCATGATTGTATATTGTTACTGTAGTACCCAGAGGAAGAAGCCTAGACATAAAGCTCAACATTGGATTGTACTTTGGATGAACCAGTCTGAGAACTGCAATAGGAAAATTTTAGACTTTGTAATTAGATTGTTTTCATTGGTAATTTTGACTAATCAGTTAAAATTTATTTTCATTTTTTGTATGAGGTGAGTGATGTAGATGCTTAAAATATACAAACATCTGTCTCTCTATATCTGCTCTGATGGCTGCTCAAAAGCTTTTACAGACATTGATCTACAGTTCCGTGCAGAACTGGTTTGTGTACAACTCATTTTGTCTGTTTGTCTCTGAAACCATAAACCTTCATTGTACCTACAGAGAAATGGTTATAGAATAAGATCTTAGAAAGTACTTCATGAAGAAGGAAATAATATCCTGGTCATGCTGTTTGTCAGTAGAAATGGTAAATTCCTTAAGTAAAGACTGCTTCAGAATGAAACCTATGCTACTTCTGGGCAGTCCTTAGTGTGATGTGCAGTAGATCAGTGTGTATCCATGCTGATTACAGTACGAGCCCTCTCTTTACATGGGGTAGTAAAATAGCAGTATAGGTATTAACATTCTTCAGCTTCTTTTTATCACTTTTCTGAACATCACATGTAACAGCGCATCGGTAATGGTTGAGTGCTATAAGTAATTTGGAGGAAATAAGTCTTTTCAAAAGCTTTGACAATTGAGGACTCTTCTACCTAGCAGTTCTTGTGAAATAAGCGGAAGCATGAATTTAAAACAACGGTTTACTCACTGCCAGTCTGCACGGACAGTGCATTTTTGCAGTTTATCTTAATTCACTTTCACAGTGGACTAAGTTAATCAATATGAATACAAGTATAAAGTAAGTGTGTGGAAAGATACCTTTCCCAAGCTTTTATGCTGATGGGCCTAGGTCTGTTTTGGACTGTCTCAAGTAACTTGAGCCTGCTTGCCCAGGGGTACTGGGCAGCCCAGGCTCATTGCTCAGCATGAGTTGTAATACTTTTGTTGCCTGAGCATGTAGATCTAAAGATAAAATAATGAAATTATGCAAGAAAAATAAGTTATGCAATGGCTTTCTCACTAGTTTTTAAAAAGGGAAGTGGAAGAGAGAAGTGATTCCAGAGTTTTTTTCAGTAGTGAATATGGCACTCTCTTCCAAGGAGTGTGCAATGTGATGGGTAGAGTTCCAGGCTTGCTAAACAAATTGGTAACTACAGTGAGAATTGATGGTGGTGGTTTTTTGGGGTTTTTTTGTTTGTTTGTTTGGTTTTTTTTAAGATTTGATTTTTTTCAAATAATTTTTAATTGGAGGTGGCCTGGCTTCTAGCCTCATTTCAGTGAGATATATTGTTCCCTAACCAGTATACCAATTGAAACGCTGGTAAAACGGACAGTTACCCTTTGCTAATTTTTCTGCTTCACAAAATTTGAGTACTGTTTCTTTTTGGAATGTGAATTGAACGTACCTTACTAGCTTAGTCACTTCTAAAAATGTTTTTTGTTTAACGGTGTTGTGTCTCAAATAATACAATCATTTTCTATAGTAAAAGGTCAGTTATAGGCATTTTGGGCTATTTGGTTTGATGAGACATTGAGTTAAAAGAAAATCTCAGTTGTTGACCTACGACTGCACCATTTTTACAGGAGCACACTTGAAGCACAGTTAGTGATGGACTTGGCAGTTTGAGCGTGTAACACATTATGGTAAAGATGGTGACATTTAGTTACCTTCCTCAGAAAAGATAGTCTTTTGGATTTCCAAAAAATGAGGACTGTAGGAGTAATTCCTTTCTGATGCCTATGCTTGTCAGCCTATGGTACTCCATTGTTTTAGTTTTCTGAAGTAGAAAATTTTAGAAGTTTCTAAGAATTTGCCTCTGGAATGGAGGCATGCAAAGCATTAAGTTGAGAAAGAAGCCATATGCAACCAAGTAAAATAGTCATAATCAGATCTAAATTTATGTTTGATTATCCCTTATAACTCTTTCACTGCTTTTCTTTCTTTTTAATGACTCAAAATATGGAGGACAGTGAATAAAGCATAGCCTGTTATGGTCTTTTTAATAAGAAATTTAATTCCAAGATCGTTCTTAAGTAATGACTTGCCAGATTTTCATAAGTAATGGACAAAAAATTCTTTATAACTTAAATTGTGTTTCAGGATCCTGCAATTACCAAGGCCTGTTAAACTTGAAGATCTTGCAGCTAAAGCTAAAGTGGCTTTTGGACAGACTATGGATTTACATTACAGCAATAATGAGGTAATATTCTGTGTCTTCTAAATTCTTGGCGACTTGTACGCTGATTATTTTAAGGCTGAAATTTGCTGTCGTAAGCAGTGAGAACTGCTCCTGTGACAAAACTTACTCCTGTGACAAAACCGTAGATTTCTGATGTGTGTGTTCTCAAATATGTAAGGCTTGTCTAAGTTGGGATAGGCAGGAGATGCATTAAATATTCTATGAGGAGAGTCATATCTTAATGAATTATGTCTCAGACTTGATTGGGAATGGGTAGATTGTCTTCCTGCTCTGCCACAGTCCTGTTGCATGACTTTGGGAAAGTCTTTACCTCTTTCAGCTTTGTCATGTTTGTAAATTTGAAATAACATTTATCCGTTCTTGTACACTTTTTTTTTTTCCTTTAAGAATTAATCTTGCTTGGTAATCGCTAGAATGCTGCATTTAGAAATGTTTAGATTGGAGAACTAGTCTTAACTGTTGCCACTCTTAAAGTGGCTGGAACACAAAGATTTCTTGGGAACAGTGCTAGTGCTTTCAAGCCACTTATGCCTGATCAATATTACTTCCAGCTTTTCTCTAGAAGTAAAGATGGAATTATTAATAGCAAATATATTTACAGATGCAGGATCCATTCTGAGGAGTTACTTCTGGTTTTTGCCTTGAGGCAGCAAAGTGCATGGAAGATTATTCGTGTGCTTGGTTATGCACAACATAATTGCTATATCTAATCTGCATCTTTGCAGAAGAAAATGCTTGTAATTGCTGTTTGTTGGTTACTCACCTTACCAGGCACTTCTGGGAAACTGATCTCAAAACAAAGAATTCCAACAGAAGGCTTTTGGAGATTAGGAAGGTCAGAAGAGATGGCCATTCCTCTGATTAGATTTTTAAGCATTTGAGCAGGCTTTCTGCTTGTCAGTTTCTGCACTAGTTGGCAAATCATCCCGTCATGTTTCAGAAATGTGATGGTAATAACCTGTCATTAGCATTAAAACTGCAATTTAAGAGCATACTCATTTGTTACCAAGACCTTCCTCCCTCATTCCCATTTCTTTTCGTATAAAAGTACTGTATTTCCACTGATGTATTTGAGCATCACTGACTGAGGCTCTTTACAAGTAGATGTTTTAAAAATCTATATTACGTTGTTCCTTTGTTAGAAGCAGAAGTTGTAATTTACACTCCCAAAACATAAGCCCAATTTTAATCGTTACAGAACTTGGATCTCAAGTGTATTTTAATGGCATAACATTTTCTGTTGTAAAGATACATGTATGTCAAGTTAATTCTAATTAATTAGATCCAAGTAAGAGTCTAGTGAGGACTACAGTTGTTCCATGCCTGATACACTTCTTTAACAAATTCTGTTTTTCAGTGGAGAAATTCTGTTAGTGATGTAACTTCAAATAGAGCTGTAATATTGTAAGATACAAAAATGTGCTTTATGCTCTATAAAATAGGCTTATTTATCTTATAGACTTGCATTAATTTAGGCAATGGCAAATACACTGACACTGTTGCACATGTTTCTCTGAAATTTGTAGAATATTAAGTTGTACATATGTAAAACGATTGCTCCTTCATTGTGAAGACTTGTTCCACCATGCTGTACCTATTCAAGGCATCTGAAGGAAGAGTTAAGGTTGAACTTCGGTCATTTTGTTGCTAACTTGAGGCATCATTTAATAGATTTTATTTTCAAGCTGTTTGGAAAGAAAGGAAAGATAGCATGTTTGTTTGTTTCTCTGCACTTCCTCATTTCTTTCTCGTGTCCTGTTTAAGACTTTTTTTTTTTTTTTTTTCCTCCCCTTTTTGTAGCTTGTCATTCCATTAACCACACAGGATGACCTGGACAAAGCTGTTGAACTGCTTGACCGTAGTGTTCATATGAAGAGTCTCAAGATATTGCTTGTAATACATGGAAATACACAGGTATGAGTTGGCATGCTAAATGTATTTTTCCTCAGTTTTCATATTGAAGTATAATTTGTATCTTTTCTTAAAGAACATTCTTAAAGAATAACTGTAGACATTTTTCCAGTTGAAAATATTAGTGATTGCTTCTTCAGTTCACTTTAAGCATCTGTTAGCATTTTGTATTGACTCAGTTTTAACTTTTTCCTAGATCCTGTTCCTCTCTCTTTGTTTGCCTTCCCTACAGTGTTAGAAAAGTGTTCCTTAATAGGATGATGATGTGACACAAATTTGAGAAGCGCATAGAATTTAAGTAGCTGTAGTTATTTGAAACTGTTAAGTCATATGTTGGTGATGCTCCTTTGTGGCAAGTTCAATGTTTGTTGTAGCAAACAGTAGCAGTGGACTATAGGCTAAATACTGAGTTATTTTGGTATTATCTAACACATCATGGCCATGCTATTGCTGGGATTTGTATACTAATACGTATTGAAACTTATTTTTAAATATTAAAGATGAGCTACTAAAATAGATGAATTTTTATATACATTGGCAAGCTTCTTTTCGACTGCCTGAAAAAAGGAATGTGCTGCACAAAGCCTATAAAGTTTGTGAAATATTTTCATTGTCAGGAGTATAAAGTAATAACTGCAGTTTGTAATATGTATGCATTTTCAGTCACCCAGTGTAAATAGCGTGGAACCCTTGCCCTCACTGGAAGATCTAGATAACACAGTGTTTGGTGTGACAGACAGAAAAAGGCGACTGTCTGTTATAGGTAAGCTACATATTTCAATAGCTTTAGTTATAAAAACTTTTCTTGTATAATATTTTCTTCATGAAGATCTTGCTCTCAACATAGACTGTTTGAATTTCTCTTACTCATCAATGACTCTAGTATAGAGTTTGCACTCATGGGAGTGGATTTTGAATTTCAAGTCAAAGGTGGTTTAAACATATATAATACAGAAAATTAACAAAATAAAAATCACAAGTAAATAAATGTATGTAGAGTTATTTGAGGTAACTGATGGGTATCCTAAAAAGTTGATGATAGTACTCCCCTTTATTTTCAGACACAGGAATGAGTTACTCAAAAACCTGTTTGTTTTTATGGCAATGTGTTTCCTTGCTCAATTTAGGACTCCCACATTTTTTTAATCTCAATATGTGAACATTTGTTTACGATACTTATTTTGGCATTGACATAACCTTTTTGCTTATTCATATTTTAAAGTTGGTGTGATGTTAACTTTCAAATTTAATTATGAAACTAGACAGTTTAATGAATAATTTTTCAGACAATTTAATTTATTATACATTTATTATGAATAGAGTATTCATATTCTTGCAGGCATAATATTCTACAAAGAAAAACTGACATTCTCAAGAGTTGGAAAGGATTAGTTGACATGGGTGGAAGGGTTTGGGTTTTTATTTTGTTTCAAAAGAAGAAATTTACCCAGCTAGGTGTGCAGGCAAATTATATTTCTGTTCCTATATAATGAAAATTCTTTTTAATGCTATTGAGGCAACCCTGCCCCAAATTTTTCATAACTCCTGGATTCCAGATTTTAAATGCTATATGTAAGTCTTGTATTGCATAGGCATATGGAAAATTTCTAAACCAAGAAGAGATCTAGGCAGGCTCAGTGCCTTTGAAGAATTTGAATAAAGCCCCTGGATTCTGGGTTAGTGAAGAGACTCTGACTAGCCCTTTTCTTTCAAAAGGTTCTAATACTCGTGATAGGAGTTCACCTCCCCCAGGATACATTCCAGATGAGCTGCATCAGGTGGCCCGAAATGGGTCCTTCACCAGTATCAACAGTGAGGGTGAATTCATTCCAGAAAGTATGGATCAGGTATGTGTGTGATTTATTAATATTACAGGGGTTTTTAGGTTGATTTATGAAATACTGCTGTTCAAGTAGGGTATGGAATTGTTAGAAAGTACAGCTAAAAAAAATGACAACCACCCTAGAAAACATGATCCGTGAGAGAAGGTTAAAATAACTGTGGTTGTTTAGTCTTGTAGAACCTGTTTTTTCCTCTGTAAGTCTCTTCAATTATTTAAATACGTTGCTACAAGGAGAAAGACAATATTCTTAATTTCCGTGATAGTTGAGTGAGGTAGTGATAGATACAAATTACAGCAAATGATGTCTACATTAGAAAGCACAAACCCCTTTATTTTAATGAGAAGGATATGTAAGCAAGACCAGTTTTACAACTTTCCCAGGTAATTAAAGGAGGTTTTAAAGAAGAGTTTGGATCTGTCAGAATTATTTGGACTCGGTTGATACTGTGTTGGGGTAGAGGCAAGGGGATGGCAATGGGCCTGGTATAAATAAGGTCTGAAATATTTTCCATGGTCACATTTTTGTGTGAGGATCACAAATGTGTGCTATTTTGTTCTCCATATTCACCTGCATTATTGGTGTGGGATATCAGCACACTTAGCATGAATAAAAATCCTGCTCTCCGAGTATCAAAATTACCCTCAAAAACAGCAGGAAAAGATGGAGGAATGTAATGGCTCACAGAATTGGCAATGGAGAAAGAGATATTTTAAGGAGGAAAAAAAAATAATGCTGCGTACCCGAATCACTTCAAGTTCTTGTTGACATTGGCACTGTATTCACAAATGGCAAGAGGCAATGGTTTTTATGAGCTGACTAAATGAGAGACAGATGATAGAATAAAAATAGAGGCAAAGAGATTGTGCAATTTGTTGCACAATTTTAACGACTGAGCTGGGAATAGAGACTGAATCTCCTAATTTCCAGACCAGGGTGCTATTCATTATCATAGCCACGTGGTCAAATCCAGCCCAGGCCTGGATTCTTTCAGTGAAATGATTACTTTTGGCCTGGGTAAAGTCACTTTTGGTCACTCACTGACTGGTCATACAGACAGATGATCTCTGAGGCCCAGGACATCCTTTCAGAGTATTCAGGAAACATGTAACCTGTCATGTACACATTGCTGTGTAAGCTGTCAGCAGGGTTTAAATACGGCAATTTTACATTCATAGGAAGCCAGCTTAGTTCAACCTAAGCAGCTTCAAGGGCCAGATTGGGGTGTTTGGAACTCACAACCTCCATTTGCTCCATTCCCCCTAAACTGCCACGTCACTTTGGCAAGTGTTGACCATGCTGCATGCATCTGTCACAGCCTGCCCCACAAAGACAAGAAGGGAATTTGGGAGTGGAGGGCTTTGCTCTGCTCTCCTGTTGATCTGCCTGAGCACAGCTATTCACACTCTGACAGCAGACCCCACACTTTCTCTACAGAAGAGGTGATGGGTTGGACAGAAGTGGGCTGTGGTCTGCCAGTTGGACCATACCGCATTAAGTTATAGAGGTAATTAATATGGCAGCAGATGGGCTTTTTTCCCTTTCAGAACCCACTGCTCAGCATGAGAAAAGAGGCATATAATTGCTGAACCTATGGTAAATGTTGTCCTCCCCAGTACAGAGTTCACTTAAGTGTTTGAGTTTGCACAGTGCAAACTCACTTTCTGGACCCTATTTCTTTAATAAGTCCCTGATTGATGCTTGGCAAAGTATGTGCCCAGGACCTTTAAGATGCAGCACAGACCATAAATATTGGAGGGGTAACTACTTAATTTACAGCAAAAGACTGGTGTCCAATTCATAGAAAATAATAGATGTTATATTATATACCAAAACAAACTTTATTTTAGGAAGGAGCTCATTTTAAGACAACAGATGAGCTTTCCACTCTGTTTTTGAGGGGCAGGCTGGGAAAATTGTCACATTCAATAATTCAAAATTTAGATTCTTTTTCCACTACTTCTGAAAAATAAATCTGTAACACATTTCAGATTGCTTTACTGCAGAAGAGGAGGGAGTGATGTTTGCCTGTCATTCAACTTAAAGGGTGGTAGTGCAAGATAAACAAAATGAATGTCAGCCAATAGAAATAGCTGGTAATCAAGAGGATGCTCTTGATTATCAATCCATTTCTTCTTCTCTGGATTGGATTCAAGAAACAGAGAAAGTGTTGATGATTGTTTTCATTATGTAATAGATCTGGCCTAGATATTCAGTTTTATGACTTCTTCAGACTGATACATGGCAGATTTCACATAGCTCATAAGCATTGATTACTAGGTTGTCAGAAGTGTTTTAGGGCAAAAAAAAAAAAATCTGTCTTTGGTCTTTTTGTAAACTCCAGTTTCACATGAAAGTTTATTTTATTTGAAACAGGATTTTGGTTTGGGTGGAAACAGAGTGTTTATAAATTTTATGCTTTCTCCCTCTTTCTTCTTCCATTTTCTCTTCAGTTCTATTTAAAATCTCCGTAACTTGCTTAGAGTCCTAACCAGACATAAATGTTTAAAAGCTTTTTACAGTATTTGATTTCAGCTGTTTTCTGTGACTGCTAGTTGGTCAAACTTAAGCCACTCCAGAGATTATATAAATCGTATTCATCACAATCCGTGTCATATTTGAGATTTTTTTTTCTTTGGTGATGACAACAAAATCCACATTTTTTTAAAACTGTCTCAGCTTTTTATCCTCTAGAGGCCTTTTTTTTTTTTTTTTTTTTTTAATTCTGTTAACCTACTCTCATGCAGATATTGCTATAATATTAAGAGACAATGGCACATACAGGAAGAATGTAGCAGTACAACTTGCTATGTGCAAAGCGTGATAGAGGATTAAATACCTTAACTATATTCTAGTTAGATGCAAGAAACATGATGGAGTCCTTTCAGGATTGCAGAATGCAATGCAGGTTCAACTAGGCAGCAAACTTTTTCTCTAGTAATTAATATTTCTGGTTTGTTTTTGTTTATTATTAGACGCTTCAAAGCAGAAACCTTAAAGTATTTAAAAAAACAAAATAAAAAAAATCAAAACCAAAAACTTGAACTTGTTGGTCTGTCTTTGTTATTTATTAGATGCTGGATCCGTTGTCTTTGAGCAGTCCTGAAAACTCTGGCTCGGGAAGCTGTCCCTCACTTGACAGCCCTTTAGATGGGTAAAAATTACTTACATTCATTATTTATCTTTATTAGATTGCGTAATGTATCAGTTGTAACATAATAACTCTCCAGTGACAGCTATTACTGAACTTCTTCCAGAAATTCCTCTGTAGGTTATAGAACATTTATAAAAGCTTATTGATACTTAATTTCTTGCTAATGCATGGAAAATAGAAGTAATTTTTTTTTTTTTTTTTTTTTTTTTACAATTTGCATTTGAAACAAAAATTAGACTTCAGATCCTACAAAATGTACTGAAGATTTTTACTAAATTTTGCTAGTCTTACATATATGTGAAGTATATTCCCTGGCAGTGAGCTGCCCTATCAAATTTACATTTCTTAGGTACTGCTATATGAAGTAAGCTTCCCTTTTGCAAGGTAGAGGGTACCTAATTCAAGAAAGAGGGTAGAATCATTTAAAGACTTCAACAGACAATCCCTTCCTTTTCTTTGCAATTAACTGTCTGTTCCTCTCCCCTTGTTCTCATTTCAGACTTACCACTTATTTTTCCTTGTTTAAACCTGTCAGTTAGCAAGAGGCAATGAGTACTGTGGTGGGTCTGGAGATCTGTTTTGATTGACCTGTTAGGAGATTAATGTGTTTCAAAAGGGTCACTGTCCACAGTTTCTCAGCCACCAGGGAAGCCAAACAGAACATATTCCTTTTTGGCTTATGGTTGGTCAGGCATATAACCTTGGGTCTTATGTTGCACAGATTGGCTACTCGTTTATTTGGAACTGCTATACCTTATTATGCTGCTAATTAAATATTTTATTTAATTGGTAGAAAGGTAAAAAGTTGGAAATCATTGCCTATGGCAATTAATCAGAGCTATAGTATTCCATAGTACCATTTCATTTGAGAATATGTGATTTGATGGCAAAAATACATTTGGTCTAACAAATTTTTTAGTTAAATGAGTCTCCATTTCACAAGCAAGAAAACAATAGACATGGAAAGTATTTTGTGGTTGAAGTGTGATAGGTTGTACATACAGTGTTTAATGTAGCTACCAAAAAAGTTCTACCAAATGGCCAAATTTTTATTTTTTTGTGGGGTAGGGGTAAGTGGAATAAGGGGAAACAAAGCAATCTTAATTCAACTCATGTTTCTTCTTCAAAACTTCTTTTGGTTGTTTTTTATTTACTTCATTTGTCACCTCTACTTAGATTGTTTTCCTTTTTTTTTTTTTCCTTCTTCATTCAAATATTTCCTACAAAGATGTAGGTTTTGTGTCTCCATTTAGCTTCTGTTACCCATTAGAGAAATTCTTACCAGAAAGAGGAGGACATTGTTTTGGTATGTTTATGGAAATATACTGAAATATACTGTAATCGGTCTCTCTGACTGGCAATCCCATCCATTCCTTTTGGTGGCTGGGAGTTACATACCAACTGTAGGTAAGAAACAATGTGATTGTGTAAGAACCAAAAAATTCTTCATCATTCTATAACTCAATAAAATTACTCTCTTAATACTATGACTTTCCTGGAGAGAAGGGGAAATATTTTGAGACACTAAAAGGTTCTACATTTCTTTGGTTAAATTTCCTCAAGAGTTTTTATAGGCTATATAAGAGATTTTTGCCAGTCTGTAAACCTGTGTGTTTAGCCATAAAGGTATTAAACGTAACAGTGCTCCTTTGTGGCTTTACTTGTGATAATTCATGTTTTTACTAATATCATTGCTCATTAACAGCGTGTTGCTTTCTTACTACATTAAGCTCAATAAGCAAGCTTTTCCATTGTTACTGATCTTGAATTGTTACTGATACCTACTAGATTTGATTTTCAAAATTGGGTTCCACATTTGTAAACTGGTGCAGCAACTTGTATAGCAATAACTTTTCATCAGTCATAAGGAATTGTGAGACAGTAAGATTAAATGTTGAAGTACTAGATTAACAGCAGGTTTTAGATGCTGTATGTTTTTACACTTCCAGAGACAACTATCCCAAATCTCGGATGCCAAGAGCACAGAGTTATCCAGATAATCATCAGGAATTCTCAGGTAGGCAAAAATCACTGGACATACTAGCTTTCCAGAACTCTTCCTCTTGCAAATAGTAGGGCTTAGAAGGGAAGTTCACACTGAGAGGTATTGTACTACACAAACTTAATACGGTAGGAGAAAAGAAAGCAACAAAATCCAATCCAAATGCACACAGTAAAAGATACAATGAAACATAAGATCTTCCAAATGTTTTCTAGATTGTCATGTGTAACACCACTGTTAGTGTGCATAGTATAACTTACCTGCTTCTCTGAAAAGAGCAAATGATGCAGTGGATAGGGGCACACAACAGTTTGTTAAACTGGACTGTAGTATCCATCTCTACGTTGGCACATAACCTTTGTTAATTTATTGAATTTTTGGAGTGTTGTGGTTTAACCCCAGTAGGCAACTAAGCACCACACAGCTGCTTGCTCACTCCCCCACAGTGGGATGGGTGAGAGAACAAGGAGGGTAAAAGTGAGAAAATGGGTGAGTTGAGTAAAGATGGTTTAATAGGTAAAGCAAAAGCTGCCCATGCAAGCAAAGCAAAATAAGGAATTCATTCACTACTTCCTGTCAGCAGGCAGATGTTTAGCCATTTCCAGGGAAGCAGGAGTTCACCACACCTAACAGTTACCTGGGAAGACAAATGCCATAACTCCGAACGTCCTCCCTTCCTCCTTCTTTCTCCCAGCTTTTATTGCTGAGCACAAACTCATGTGGTATGGGATATTCCTTTTGTCAGCTGTCCCAGCTGTGTCCCTTCCCAACTTCTTGTGCACCCCCAGCCTACTAGCTGGCATGGCAGTGTGAGAAACAAAAAAAGCCTTGATGCTGTGTAAACACAGTTCAGCTGTAACTAAAACATTCCTATGTTATCAACACTGTTTTGGTCACAAATCCAAAACATAACACTATACTAGCTACTCTGAAGAAAATTAACTCTATCCCAGCCAAACCCAGTACATGGAGCCTTCATTTTCTCCTATGTGAAATGAGGATCACTTTGAAGTGCTCATGACTTCTGTAATTGAAAGCTCTGCAAAGTGAAAGAATGAAGAACTGCGTGCTGTGCCTATAAATTAATCATCACTACTAATGTTTTCATATGATACTCTGGCTTGAATCCAAGTTGTGCATGTTTCAGGATACGAAGTGCAATGGGTAACCTTTAAAGTGCTTTGAAGTGTCTCTTGCGGACATGCCTCTACAGAATTTTGCTGTTGAACAATAATTAGCTTCCAGTGAAGCGGGGGTGTTCTGTGTTTTTTGGTCTAGTATATACTTTAAGGCTTCTTTTTATTTTGTTTATGAAGCTTTATCCAGATAACCATATGATGGTGTGTTTTTTTCTTTTAAGGATTCTAGACTGTTTAACAGATTGCACCACTTTTAAATGAAAATAAAACTAAAACTATGTATAAGAAACATTTAGGTGGCAGAGATAAATACCAAAAAAGTTGGAAATGTCAGAAATTAGTTTGCCTTTGGTAATCGTAATATAGTTTACTTGTGTATGTTTATTACAGTTACTTTTCTAATAAGATGATCTTGCAATATTTTTTCTGTATTTTTCCTGTGGGATGCTCTGGTATTTTGACGATGGGATAGACAGCAATCATTAATTCCATATTCAATATTTATTCTCATGATTTGATGTGTAACAAAAACAGAATAGTATACAGCGTCAGAAAAAATGTCCATCTGGCCTAGTCTTTCCTCCTGTCACAACCAATACCACGCTTCTATAGAGGAGCGTGTGGTATTCCTTCCTCAGAATACATTCCTAGTCATGTATAGCTTAAGGGTTCTGCAAATGCAAGATGCTTTTCTGTGATGTGATGGATTATTTTTTTTCCTTCTACAAATTTTTCTGGTCCCTATTTCAACTTGTATAAACTTTTTCAGTATCAACAGTATGTTGTGACAAAAAGTTGTGCAACTTACTGTGTTTTATGAAGAAGTATGCCCTTTGTGATTATTTTTTTCTTTTTTTTTTTAATAGACCTCTTTATGTCTCCCTTTGAGCTGTTGCTTTTCTGGTCTATAGAGGCCTACATTCCTTATGGAGAAGCAATTTTGTGTCTTTGATCATCTGTGTACTTCTAAATCTTTTCCAGTTTCACTAAATCCTTTGCAATGGAGTAGACCAAAACTTTGTTCAGTATGTCTTAATGATTTATAGCATTTAATTTGCTTCTTAGCCAATACAGAGAGTTCAGCTGCTGCTTTATTGGAACTCTCTATCACAAACCTTTACACTAGCCTACACTGAATTTCATCTGCCATTTTAACATCCAGTCACGTAGACTCTTAAGGGCTTTTTGCAATTCTTCTGTTGGCCTTATTTCTCAAAATGATTTTGTCACCTCGCTATTCATTGTTCTGTCCAGAGAATTCATGCATAATTAAACTGCATGAGTTGTAGCCCACATTCTTGTGGAACTGTTGACCATTTATTCCCATCTTATGTACTTACCTTTTAACCAATTACTGCATGCATGAAGGACTTTTCCCTTTATCTTATGAATACTTTTCTCCTTCAATAATTTTTAAAAGAGGACCTATTTAACGTTTTTAGTAATTCAAGCTGTGTTGACTCATTCACCAATTTTTCATATTTATGCATCTTTAAATTTTATTCTTTGTAATATAGTTTCTGCCAATTTTCATCTAGAAACTATTTTTAAAGTGAGTAATTAGGCATGCTGCAGTCCTCTGACATTCCTTTAAGCAAGAGGTTACAAACCACTTGAGCTATTGAATTCTTGATCCTTTGGAACTTTTGGCTGAATGTCCTTTTAGTTCTTGTGATTTGTTAGATTTGTGGTTTTTGTTCTATTACCTTTTTTGCTCTGATGCTTCAACTTCAAGCAACTGGTATGTTCCCCCATGTTTAAGTTTATAATACTAAACTGATTAATTTAATGTCCTTTTGTCACATTTTAAATTTTGACATGTATCTCTTTATTTTCTAGTAGAGTATGATATCCCAATATTTGAGAAATTTGGAAAGGGGGGGACTTATCCCCGAAGATACCATATTTCATATCATCAACAAGACTACAATGACGGTAAGTGCGAATACTGCAAGAGTTCTACTTTATTAATAGGTTTTATTTTCTTAAAAAGTGAAGAAGAAATTTTACAGTTTTGCAATCTAATTAATTAAAATATTGAAGAAATTGAAAGCTTAACTTCTTTCCCCAAACTCACTAGCTAAATTTCTAATGATTGATAGAGCTGCTGAGCAGTCTTACCTCTGGTAAAGTTATGGATTACGGAATTCATGACTCATATGCACAGCTATGAAAACGTTCTCTATCTTTGGCCATGCAGAAGTCATCCAGTATAAGCTTTTGACCTTTGTGACCCTTTTCTATCCAAAGTAGGTATGTCAGTTTGTCATTTCTTGTTTTGCTTAAAAAAAACCCAAATACAGTGGAGTTCCTAATAACAGTTTCTCAGATTAAAAGATTAAATAAAATTCAAGAGCAGTGATTTAAATCAAGAATTAACAATTAGCTGGTGAAATCAATTGTTGGAATGCAAGACAGCACCTGCTGATGTGGCCACAAAATTGATTTGGACAGTAGTAACATTGTTGTAAATTTAACCCATGTTAAATTTCCAAAGGAAGGAAAGAGAAGCAGCTGAAGGATTGTATGACTTAAGGGTGTGTCAAGCACTAGTTGAGAAGTGTTAAGAAGAAATTTCTCCAAAGACCAGATGGTTTCATTTGCAGTATGGAATGAGCACAGGAATAAATGGAATTCTGTTACAGAAATCACAGAAATACCAAATTGAAGGACTGCAAGGCAGCTTCGGTCCAGTGCCTTGCTTTAAGGCAAGATTAAAGAGGCAAAGATCTGTCACACTGACTTTTAAGTAAACTCTAAATTGACTTTATGACAAAGAGATACTCATTTTCTTTATGTAACTAATTTTAAATATAGCTTATCTTATAACTTACCTTTTTATGTCTTCTAAATAATTTTTCCTGCAAATGAAACTAGTAACTAGTTACTCTGTTTTAACATAGTGAAAAATTGGTCACTGCCCATATATAAAACTACATCACACATGCATCTGTTTTCTCTCATTAGTTTTCTTCTTTCAAGCCTTAAGTCTTACCTCAGA
Organism: Aquila chrysaetos chrysaetos; assembly: GCF_900496995.4. Taxonomy (NCBI): domain Eukaryota; kingdom Metazoa; phylum Chordata; class Aves; order Accipitriformes; family Accipitridae; genus Aquila; species Aquila chrysaetos. The sequence continues at coordinate 37,494,029 of NC_044009.1, forward strand.
CATTTTTGCAAGCCTCGTATTTTTTTGTGGTGTCTTCTCCATTCTTGTGGTGGCCAAAACTCACTAGAGTACTCTAGCTGAGGCTTTTCTCATGCCCACTTCATGTATAACATAGGCTATAACCATAACTCGGTATGTAACTGTGGTGGGTTGACCCTGGATGGATGCCAGGTGCCCAGCAAAGTTGCTCTATCACTCCCCCTGCTTAGCTGGACAGGGGAGAGAAAATACAATGAAAGGCTTGTGGGTTGAGATAAGGACAGGGAGAGATCACTCGTCAATTACCGTCATGGCAAAACAGACTCAACTTGGGGAAAATTAACCTAATTTATTGCCAATCAACCAGAGTAGGGTAATGAGAAATAAAACCAAATCTCAAAACACCTCCCTTCTTACCTGGGCTTAACTTTACTTCTGATTTCCTCTACCTCCTCGCTGCCAGTGGCACAGGAGGACTTTGAATGGGGGTTGTGTCACACGTTGCCTCTGCTGCTCCTTCCTCCTCAGGGGCAGGACTCCTCACACTCTTCCCCTGCTCCAGCATGGGCAGGAGACAGTTCTCCAAGAACTTCTCCAAGGTGCATCCTTCCCACGGGCTGCAGTTCTTCATGAACTGCTCCAGCGTGGGTCCCCCACGGGGTCACAAGTCCTGCCAGCAAACCTGCTCCAGCGTGGGCTCCTCTCTCCACGGGTCCACAGGTCCGGCCCGGAGCCTGCTCCAGCGCGGGCTTCCCACAGGGTCACAGTCTCCTTCGGGCACCCACCTGCTCCAGCGTGGGGTCCTCCCCGGGCTGCAGGTGGATATCTGCTCCACCGTGGACCTCCATGGACTGCAGGGGGACAGCCTGCCTCACCATGGTCTTCACCACGGGCTGCAGGGGAATCTCTGCTCCGGCACCTGGAGCACCTCCTCCCCCTCCTTCTTCACTGACCTTGGTGTCTGCAGGGTTGTTTCTCTCACATATTCTCACTCCTGTCTCCAGCTGAAGTTGCTGTTATGTGGGGTTTTTTCCCCTTTTTAAGCATATTATCCCAGAGGCACTACCACTGTTGCTGATGGGCTAAGCCTTGGCCAGCGGTGGGTCCGTCTTGCAGCCGGCTGGCATTGGCTCTGTCAGACATGGGGGAAGCTTCTGGCAGCTTCTCACAGAAGCTACCCCTGTAACCTCCCTGCTACTAAAACCTTGCCATGCAAACCCCCTAATACATGCTAATACGTTCCACAATGACACACTACTTTTTTTTCATGGTCACCATACTGACTGCTGCTGCTGTTCAGTCTGTGGTTCCTATATCCTTTTCTACATGACTTTTAGCCAACCAATTACTTTACACTTTGTGGTTTCTGGATTTGATTTCTCTTTAAGTATGTTGTACTTCCTTACTGAATTTCGTCTTGTTGATTTCTCAATCTTCTCCAATTTACTAATATCATTGTGAATTTTGATTTTTATCTTTAAACGGGCCAGTGACAATTAACTTGATGTCATCTGCAATATTTCAGTGTATTATGTTCTATCATATATACATCATCTGTTAAAATAGTGTATGGAAGTGGACTGAAGGTGATGAGAAATCACCATTAATTGCTCTGCATCTGTCGGGCATAGGCTACATAGTAAGTTGGTCTGTGCAACACTTCAGTAGTTAGCTTATGAGAATGTCCCGATGAAATAGGGAAATTGGATTAGCTACATGTGACAAACCAGTTACGACTTTTGTTTACTACCTTATTATCCTCTCAGTGATAAAACTGCTTAGTTGTTTGTTTGCCTATCATTCTTGGAATTTAAATTGGCCAGGCTAGTATATAAATCTGAGTCTACTTTTTCAAAGATACTTTATCTGCCTTCTTCAGTCCCGTGGGAACTCCTTCTCCAGTGTAGTACCTAATGAATCAGAGACTCCTTCAGCTATTTCTGAGTTCTGTAGGATGAAACTTCATCAAGCTATGCTGACCTGAAAATGTTCGTGTTATCTAAATATATTAACATGAATTTTGTTAGTCATCTGGTTGTAATTAACCTTTTTGAAGATCAATGCCTTTTTTTTATTCTAATGCTGTAGCCATCTCTGAATTGTGTATTGTTTGTGATTTTTGTGGTCTTCCTGTTGATTCCATGTGTAGGTCTTTCTCTGCATTCAATTCTTATTAGTTTACAGGATGAAGATGCCAGCATGGGCACCACTGGAATGTAAACATATCTCTTGCTCTTCTATTTATCAGAAATTTGGTATTTACACGTTAATAGAGGAATAAAAGTAGAGGCAGGGCATTTTCCTTTCTCTTCTCACAGTCCTCTAGCTTTCTGAAGTATGTCGATTACATTTCAGAACAGTTCCAGAATTTGGTCCCAATTTTGGTCACTTAAAAGTAAACCAGTTTTTGATTCAGTCTAATGCTTACACACATCTGTGATGAATGTTTGTTTTCTTCTAGGTGGAAAGTTAAACCAGTAAATGTCATGAGCATTACATCATATCATATGCTGTGGAATATAACTACATTATGTGGAATTCGTAAAGTATTTGCACATACACATTGCATAGCAGTATTTTTTGTAGTGCAACATTAGTATTCTTTGTATATCATTGTAGGTCGTAAAACTTTTCCAAGAGCCAGAAGGACTCAGGGAAACAGCTTCCGATCACCAGTTAGTTTCAGTCCCACTGATCACTCACTGAGCACCAGTAGTGGAAGCAGCGTCTTTACGCCAGAATATGAAGATAACCGAATGAGGAGGAGGGGAAGTGACATAGACAATCCTACCTTGTCAGTCATGGACATTAGCCCACCCAGTCGCTGTAAGTTAAGGCATTTTGTGAACTCCACTGTAAAACTCTTTACCTTTCAAGTATATCATGTCAAAACTAAGCCTGTCATCAAAATACGTGCAATTGAATAATATGTTTTTATCTCTCTAATAGGAAAAAGTCAAGACTGTATGCTCATCAGATTTTTCATTGCTTACTGTGCCAACCTTCATGTACATTTTCACATGGAATTTGCATCAGTGATAACAAAACACTGTAAAAATATTTTTGATGATTTGTTAGGCTCTTGAGGACTCGAGAAGGGTTATGTAGGTTGCAGTTACTATTTATTTTTGCAGGTGTTGGTCAAGTTCTCTGATAACTTGTAGACCTTAAGTGGTACTGTTTTATATCTGTGGTGGCATTTCAGGAGCAAATATACTTTGTGATGACTTCAGTAGCTGGTTCATTTTAATCACGCCTTGATTTTTTGAAAAAATGTTATTAAGTTTGTTTAACATGCTTTTTCTGTTTTTCAGATTAGCTGTTGCTAGTTGTTTTAAGTATGTCTATCTCCACCACAAATTATTTTGTGAATAAATTAAAGTAGTTCATATTTTCCATCTTACAGGAAGTTTTATTGATCTTTGTAACTTAAATGGGGAGGTTTAGGACGCATAGTCTCTGTTGTTGAAAAACGTAGTCTTTTAAAAAATTATTTTCTGTGTATTCCAGTTTTTCTCGATCAGCTGAATAACAAGCTCATTTGAAAACCAAAACATACTTATATTTTCAGCACCACGAGCTCCAACTAACTGGAGACTTGGTAAACTGCTGGGTCAAGGTGCATTTGGCAGAGTATATCTGTGTTATGATGCTGATACCGGAAGAGAACTAGCTGTTAAACAAGTTCAGTTTGATCCTGATAGTCCAGAAACCAGCAAGGTAAGTGATACAAAAGAGAGAGTTTGTAAAGGGCTTCTGCTGAAGTGGTGTGTTCTAGACTAGACTGATGTTCCTTTCTTTGAACAGGATGATGTTTTAAAACATGTTGTGTTTTCATGTCCTTGTTAGGAATCCTGGTTTATTAGTACCTGAGAGAATTAGTTTGGTTACCTGATTTTAATGTTACATCCCATTTTTTAAATTTACAGACATACCTTTAGGCAGTGAACATATAACTTAATTTGGTGCGGTCTCAGTCTCTAAAATTAAACAATCCATTTCTCTGAAATAGATAATTATTTATACTTATAGGAATTAGAACAAATTGCATTTATAAACAGAAAAATCTGTACTAATTTAAGTGTTCCTGAAAATAAATTCTCAAGGATATTTTGTTTGGCTATGAAGCCAGTTTGAAATTCTTATCTTTTTTTTAATCGGGGGGGGGGCGTAAAAAAAACTTTGGGCATCAGGGCTAGCTACTGTTATTCGCTGCATGTCTCTCTGAAGAGCAGATGTTTCATTGTCAGTTTGTTCTCTTTTCTAAAACTGAACTTGTCTTTCTTTAATTACTGGACACTTGAGGAGAGAAACTATTTAAAAGTAGCACTGATTTTATATTTCTTTTTTCCCAAACCATACTTGCTGCTTTTTACAGGATGGAAAAAGAATTATTACTTTTCTGCATTAGGACTGCATTCTCCACTGTGGGGAGCAAGGCCGGGGAAACAATGGGTGTAAGCATGATTGCAGAATTGAGTGGCCACCAGTTATAGTTGCTGCTACTAGTGATGTAGGATCAAGGAAAAAAGCCAAGATCATTTGTGCTGTAGATTTCTAGTGTAGTTGTTGTTGCTACTTCTTTAAAATGTAATAGAACAACTGATTATTCTTTGGAAATGTTAAATATAAAATACTGTAGTGTCTCCTGTAGCAACAGCTTTGTGACCTCACTTGCCATTTGTCATGTGTGCCTCTCGGTGTCAAAAAATCTGTTTTCCTTCTAACCTCAGAAGTGTGAGGGTATCAGTAATAGCCTGTGATGGATAAACAGTAAGTTTTGATGAAAGACGTCTAGGTGAAATTTGGACTCCAGTCAAGTTTGAATTGGTGGATTAGTATTTTTCCAGCATCTTACTGTACAGTCTGTTTCAAAATATCTTACTTCCCATTTGCAAAATTTTTAGTATTTCGGATAGCTCTAGAGAAAGCGCCATATGTGTTAATGATTTTCTTTGTTGTATTTCATTATTAAAATATTAAGTGGTCCTTGAAGGCATTTTTAAAGTGTAGACTGTCATCCTGGAAAAGTTAAGAGTGAATGCTAATTATTCCACTACAAAGGTTTAAAGATTGATTGATTTATTTACCCAATTGGAGGCTTGTGACATGTTGCATAATGATCACTGACTTCATACACATACTGATATCCGCTGTGCTCTGAAACAAACATAACCTCAAAATAAGAGTAACAATGAAATAACAGCAAAATCATCCCAAATTCAATTTATAGAAAAGGCATAGTTTTTTTTACTTCCCTCAATCTAATGGTAATATTTTCTTGTTATAAAATGTATAAACTTTACATAAGCTACAAGAGTATTTTGTTACTTAGTTTACATAACCCCTTAATATGTACATGCGGTCCTGCTTTAAAAAAATCCAAATCCAAAACATTCTTACTACATCAAGTGTGGTAAATCTTCTCTGTTTTTTCCTTTTAGGAAGTAAATGCACTTGAATGTGAGATTCAGTTGCTGAAAAATCTGCTGCATGAAAGAATTGTTCAGTATTATGGCTTCTTGAGAGATCCACCAGAAAGAACCCTCTCTATATTCATGGAATATATGCCTGGGGTAAGCAAGAGAGCCAGTCCACTTCAACCAGCTTTTCTATGCAATATGATGAGCACCCAAGTAGACAGCTTTTGCAGAAGTGTGCACAGATACTAAAGAAATGTCCAAGTTAAAAACAGTACCACTGGCAAATGCTTACAGCAGCCTCTCTTCTCCATTGCTTGTTCGGGTTTTCAGAATTACCGTGGTTTGTACAAAAGTTCTTTGCATTCCATTCTGGCAATGTCTTTGAAAAGACAATATTATCATTAGTAAACTCTTGAATCTTCCTGAATTTTAATGTTTCTTTTTGCCACACTCCAGCTTGTCAGCTTGCATAGTCACCATCACAACTGCTCAATTACTTCAGGAAAACAAGAAGTAGCTAAGATGGGTGTGGGAATAAGTGCACACAGAAAATAATCTTGGTGCTTGTTTTTTGTGTGGCACCTAGGTGCATGCTGAACTGTTCTTCTACTGTTTTGTTAAGAAGTATGATAAGGTCAGAAAACTCTGGATTTTCATTTTTCTCACCAAGTGGGGTCAGCAGAACTAAGTAAAATGTACTTGTATAAAAACATAGGCTCTGTATTTCTGAATAGTTACAGCATTCTACTTTACCATGAGACTCCACAGAAGAAAAGCAGTGTGTGGGTGTGTTTTTGTTGTTGGTGGTGTTTTTTTTGTTTGTTTCTTTGTTTTTTAGGTGAGTTCTGGGCTTTGTTTTGGGGGGCTTCTTGAATTTTTCTGAGATTTGGAGGACAGTGTCACAGAAGTAATCTTAGCAGTTTGTGTGACAAAGCCAGGTTATACAAAAATAGTTAGAAAATGATGAGATTTTGATTTAATGTTATTTTAAGCCAAGACTTGTTTACCTCTTAATTTTTACATAAAACACCATCCTCCAGCATGTGGTGGGTTTTTTTCTTGACAACCTTTTTTTTTTTTCCTAAGTATAAACTAACCAGGGTAAACAGCATGTGTCTTGTCCAACGTGAGTCTGAGACTGCTGTTTGAGTGAAAGTACTGCTGTTCTTTTTCTGTACATGACACTGGAAGTATTCAGCTGCTTGACAGTTTTAGAGTTAATAGCTTAACATTTCAGTATATGACTTCTCTGTCCAGCCTTTCTTTTGTCAAAGTTTTTATTTTTCTCAGTGGAAGTAAAACTATATCTGTGCTTTTAAGTTGATCTAGAGAAGTGTTTCAACTTTAAATGTCTACATTTCAGGCATAAATTTAATTGAAATTCAACTGTGGTATTAGCCCACTTGTGATTCTGGAAATGTTAGTGTTTTATACTTCATGTTTGCCATAGGGTTCCATCAAAGACCAATTGAAATCATATGGAGCACTCACAGAAAATGTGACTCGTAAATATACGCGGCAGATTTTGGAAGGAGTTCACTATTTGCACAGTAATATGATTGTCCATCGAGATATTAAAGGTAATGGTAGTTCTGTGCACAGTTCAGTGCTCTTTACTACAGATTCTTTTCCAGTCTTGTGTGAAGTGCTAAAATGTAATTAAGTCTAAAATGCCAAAATACTGACCTAAAATCAATGAAATTGCTTTCCATCGTTTATTCTTGTCACTGTTGTTACCTGAGGGGGGAAAAATAAGCATCTTTGTGATGTTCTAGCAGACTTCTGAAAATGTTTCCATAGTCTGTCTCCAAAACAATCATGATAAATTTCTTTCTGATTTTATTTTAGTATTAATAGCTTTGAATATATCAAAGGATGGTGTCATTATAAATAGATAGAATGTGCAGAGGAAAGCATCATGACTCAAAAGTTTATTTTTACAGAGTTTTGTTTCATCAATTATATGGAAATTACCCAGCACTTCACTAGTACAAGAAATGACTGGCAGAGGTGACTTGCCTGATCAAATGACTCAGAATTCTTTGATTTTACTGCCAGGAAACTTGAGGAAACAGACATACTTACTTTTTGCAGATAGATACAGCTGACTTGCAAGTGCTGCATAAGCAAGTTATGAATATGTAGTAAGATGGTGATGTGCAAAATAGGTGTGTTGAACACAATGCTGTTGTATTCCCTAAAATATTTACAATTTTCCTGTTGCTTTGTATCGATAGTGTTTTGTTCCAAAAAAGGTTGAGATATCGCGGTCAATTTGTACGTGCTTATGCAGATAAGTGTTTTGAACAAATCTGTAACACAGTTTGAGATATTGCTTTAATATTCTATGAAGGGGTTTTCAGTCGTGGGGAAACTTCTTTCCCATTTCTTTTATTTCCCTTGTATGGCATATTCCTTATTTTGTTAGGAAGGCTTTACAAAGTGACTGGCACTTTCTGGAGAAGGCCTAGGATGCAAATCAGTGTGTACAATTCGTTATTTTCTGAACCTTGGAATACGGTAATAGGAATGAGCAGAGAAAGTAAATTCTCTGACTTGAAATACTAGGCTGATCTTGCACTGTATCACTGAATCTAAACTTTTGTTACCGTTTTCCACACCAAAATGTTAATGAGCCTTTCATGAATGTAATGCTGCATTCCCTTCCTTCCAGGAGCAAATATTCTGCGGGATTCAGCAGGCAATGTGAAGCTTGGTGACTTTGGTGCCAGCAAACGACTGCAGACCATCTGTCTCTCTGGTACAGGAATGAAGTCTGTCACAGGAACTCCATACTGGATGAGTCCCGAAGTTATTAGTGGAGAAGGGTATGGCAGAAAAGCAGACATCTGGTATGTTAAAAAAAACTTCTCTACCAAAAGGTTTCATTTCAGAATGGGCTCTTTTTCGACAGTGTAGGTATTTGTTATCTGAAATTGGAGTGTTTCATTCTGGGGTTTAAGCTGAAGAAGGTGGCAAGCGTGAGCACTGACAGTCATGTTTGGAGAGTGTAACACTGAAATTTGGGAATTTTTCATTTGGCAATTCCTCAGCACATCAATTTAGGGTACATAAGAGAATCCTCTGAACTGACCTTGCATGAAGTGAGGATTATCAGACTGTTTGTAAATCCTGGAGAGGTGCTGGGTGAAAGCAACATGTGAAGCTTTGAAGCATCAGTTAAGTCAGTGTCCTGTAATGAAACTTTACCACTGAAATACCTTTGATGCAAGGCAGAAAATGAAACGCTGGTCCTTTAAAAGATGAGCACATAAGAATGAATTAACCAGATTTAAATGGGAGGTATCAAAAAATAATTTGGTTTGAGTTGTTATTAAATATATAAGAATTAAGATGGAAAGGTAACTTTCAAAAATGAATGTTTGTGATACATTGTGTAATAAGACATAGTCTAACATAGCTCCAGCCCAATGGACAGATGATTTTAGCGATTAGATTCCTTGCACCACAGGTGATCTGTGAACACCCAGAATAATGGGTAGGCAACAGTAGATATGCAGGAGTAGTAACACTTTGTGTGTTTAAAAAGGAACCACGTTATATCCAACCAATTGCAGTACTCTTAATTTCAGGGAATGTCAGGGAAATTAATTTAGCCTACTTCAGATCACTTAGTAAATATTCTGCTATACTTGAGTAGTAGGACAGCCTTATAGATTTCAGGCAGTTGACTTGTTCAACTTTGAAGTATTTGTACCAAGGTTAATACATGTTTTTTTGATGGAGAAAATCCTGGTTAAAACTAAGAAAAAAATATTGAAGTTGGACTTCTGTCATTCAGTAAATCCTTGTTGTGTAAAGAAGTGTACCTCTAACCATAAAACTTTCTGAAAACTGGGAAATTATTCCAGCCTATCCATTTTGCAGTATCATTTGCTTGTTACTGGAAGAAGCTGATCTTGCAGGACTTAAGGAACAAAGTTTTTTCTGGCCACACACATGCCTTTCTGCCTTCCTAAATCCTTTAAACATAGGCTTTGTATACAAAGATTGTTTAGGATCTGAAAATTTTGTTTGGTAATCTAAGTATATTTTTAGTATCCTCAACTAAAAAAGGATACTACTGAGGTATGGTTTTAAACTTTTTAACTTCCATGTCATGTTTGTGCATTATACATTGGTGATAATTTGTGCATTTCTTATGAGCTAGCAATATATGCAGTATACTCAAAGCACTCCTGTTGCTTTCTATTTCCATTAGGCCTTAATGAGCAAGAAAGCTTTCAAGTGCATTCAAGTTCTGCAGGCATCTGAAGAGGGCTGCACAGCATTTGTGGCCTGCACCAGCCTGCTGAGCACTGAATAATGGCAGTACCATAACGCAGTTGGTATCTGAGAAATACCTAACTGTCTCTTCACTGAGGTTGTAGCTTTTGGCCCAGTGAAGTAATCAAGTGAAGATGTAGGTAGTGATTTGTGTAACTTGGAGATAGTGTAGAGCTGTACGTGCGATTTTTGTAAACCTGTTTTCCATTGAAGTTGCTCCGCAGAGTTAAGTGGACACTACTTATATGTGGTATTTTAGTAGCTCTCTGCTATTTCTTGTTTTCCTAGAAGGGCATGACTCTGTTGTAACCTGCTGTTTCACTTCTGCCTTTGTTTCAGGAGCGTAGGTTGTACAGTGGTAGAAATGCTCACTGAGAAGCCCCCGTGGGCAGAGTTCGAAGCCATGGCTGCCATCTTTAAAATTGCCACTCAGCCAACCAACCCCCAGCTACCACCTCATGTCTCCGACCATGCTCGGGATTTCTTGAAACGGATTTTTATCGAGGCCAAGCTGCGACCATTTGCAGATGAACTGCTAAGACACACATTTGCACACTATCACTAACAGCCTGCCTCAACTCAGCTTGCATCTACTGCATTTATTTTCTATTTGACTGCACTTTTATTTTTATTTTTTACAAAAAAAGGAAAAAAAAGACAAGAGAGAATATTCTCTTGAATCTTTGTTTCACTTAGATTGTAAACAATCTAAATTTTGTATCTAAAATGAGAATCTTCTCTCCCCTGCTCCCACCAGGACTAGAACTTTTTGTTTCTATAATGTACTGATGTGGTTCATGTAGATAAAGCACTTTAGTACATATTTGTTCCTTATTTAAAGGGGAAAAAAAAAAAAAGACAAATGCTTGGACAGTCAGGAACTGTGTGACTTTTTCTGACACCACTGACTGACTCAGGGTGCAGGGAAAAATAGACATGCAGCTAAAGGACAAGAAGGTTACTTCTCTGTGATTCTTCTTTATATTGTAGGTACTTCTGGCAGAGAGTTCTAAGTTCTTACTATGTTTTAGCATTTTAATCAGTTTCTGGATTTTACAGTTTAAGCTGGAACATGCAGTTCTGAGAATTAATGATAAAGCTGGAAGAACTTGGAACTCTTTGTACAGCACTGTGTCTAACCAGTACTTCTATGTGACCAAAAGAAAATAACAAAAAAGAACTCAACACTGATGTACTAGTTAGAGGTTTTGGTGTAGAACTATAGTATTATCTTAATAGGAAAATAATTACAGGTAAACAGATTATGGACCCAGACTCCTAGGAACTACTATACTGCAAGGGGAAAATTTCCATAATAGACCAGGGTCAGCTGTTGGATGTAAATAGTTAGGAGAATGCCTCCTGCTGTATCTGCCAAAGAGAACCTGTGTTGCATAAGCTGGGAGGGAGATGGTTATCTTAGATAAGAAAAAAAAAGTGATGTTCAGAGTCAGTTCTCCTCCACAATCCCATGAATGGCTGAGGGGGAAAGGGAGTGACTAATCCTTGTGCAGTATATGAGTTACTTAATTCAGAATGAGTTATAAGAAATAAAGTTTTCAAAGCTGTTGAGGGCACTAGGATAGAATGTATATCAACATCAAGTGCCTGAATAATACAAAATTATTCCCATTATGCACTAAAAAAAATTGTTTTAGTAACACAGTTCAGTCATCTAGGATGTGTTGAAAATTCCTGAAATAATGTTAAACATCTTTTAATGCCAGGAATAAGTCACTGAGAAAGATAAGACTCCAGTTATATTTTTAATAAGGTAGCGATGATGAATCCACATGAACAAGGAGGCACAGCACAAAAGATTGTATGAAGAACAGGCCAAAAGTGCAACGAGAGTCAGCAATTAAATAACATAAGCGTGATTACTCCCGCCTGATAATCCAGATGATTGGTGTTTGTCAGATTACCAACTGTTATAAAAACTACGTGAATCACTTTTTCCATTTCTGAAAGAGTATAATAAAAGAGCAAAAGTAAAACTCTGAAATACTGCTTCTCAATTGAAAGTCCAGGTACTGATCAGGTGTAGTGAATAACTGACTTTTCACAACAGAGAAGTCAAACTCTCATATTTTTGTAGAAGAACACAACATAATATAAAAGGGCATTTGGAAATAAACTATTGGACTACAGAACTGAAATAATGTATACTGTTTTGGATGATTCATTGCTTGCTTTTGTTGTTTTGTAAAGGCAGAGCGGGCTGGTACTGTGAACCTTGTCCACTCTGACAAGGCTCTACCTGTTTTGTATCTTCAGACGACTATCAGAATTATGAAGTGCGTGGAGGTAGAAAAATAAGCTTACCCATTCCCATGGTAGTTCACTCATGAGATTTTTTAATTTATTCTGCTAACTTCCAAATTTTGTACCAGAGCATAAGCAGGAGTATGGATCTATCTTAATCACTTTACCTGTAGTGGAGTAAGAATGATTTTTTTTTTTTTTTCCTTCGGTTTATGTGAATATTTTACCCAGCCTATAATTTTCTCAGTCAGGGTACACAACTGTGCAAGGTTTTCTGAGCATGGGAAGAACTAGTCAGACCAGAGAAAGTTTAGAAGGCTGAAAAGAAAGTTCAGCTTGTATTGACTTTTTTTTTTTTTTTTTTTGCTTGTCTGTCCCTAGATAAAAGCTATGAAAGCAGCCTTTAAGAAGAATTGGTATGTACTCTGCTGTAAAGGACCTTTGCTTTATAAGCAAAATTTAGTGACAGCAGGGATGGGAAGTTTAATGTAGAGCCTAATAGTTTATGTAGGTAATTTAAAGATCATATAATTGAAACAATTGATTTCAAACAGATTAAGAAGGTACCAAAACCAAGGTGAAAATGTATATAAAAATCAGTACTGGACAGTGATATCTGAAAAGGTAAGGAACTTTTATATTACCAAAAAAGGACATTAAAGGGAAAATGTAACCAGGTTTATCTGTAGCATTCATAACATTTAAATATACTATTCTAAAAGAAAACTGCACTCTCTGAAGCTTGAAAACTTTCAGAATCTAGTTTTCTTATAATTATGTGTCCTTTTTGTGAGACAGTGCTGGCTCATGTATATTGCAATATCACCTCCTCATTGTGATTTTTAATTACTGAATAATAGAGTTTGCTGCTTTTGTGCCTTTTCTAAAAAACAGCATTCAGTCATGACAACGGTAAGCATTTTGGAGCCAGGAACAAAAGAATTTGCAGAATGCATTTTCCTTAATTTCTTTGACATAACAGAAAGCTGCCAACATAAAGACAGTGCTTCTTAAATGAAGATGACATTTGCCAGTTCCAGTGATTCTAGTAAAATCTTATTAATTTAACCAAGATTAGGCTTGAGCTTTTTTTTTTTTTTTTTTTAACCCTATGGAGAATTTGTCTACTGACTTAAGCAACTTACAGTAAATTAGATGGTTATTAACATAAATGTTTTGAGTTAGAATTAATTATGAAGCTAAATCAGACTTTTACAAAAGGTTAGCTAATATTTATCCTCTATTGGGGTAATGTAGTAAAACAAGCTGCATTAAATAACATAGTACCTCTGTATACATATACAACATCTGTAAAACACTTAACATTGACTACTGGTGTGATAACAAACCCTAGTTCTAGAATTTGAGCAGGCACATGGAATTGCATGCTTAAAACTCCATTGGAGGAAGGCTGCAGAGCCAAGATCCCTGCTCACCACTTCTAGTATCTTACTAACAAAGATACCAGCATTTTAGAATCATGAATTATTCTTAATTGTTGAATCCAATTACTAGAAAATGCCAATGAAAACAATACTGTTGCAGGGTTGTTTTGCTTTTCTGTAAATGCCATGATGAAGCTATGCTCTCAAAAAATAAGGATCAAGGTTCACAGTGAGTATGCATATTTTCAAAGGGCTCACTTATCTGCTAATGAATTTTGTAATTCTGTTTGTTGCATGTATTAACGTTAATGGTGTAACTAACAGTCCTGCTCAGGTGCGACTGAAAGTTTCAGTCGTGTTAGAGCAAGTTGTTTTTTTTTCATTTGGGTGATAGAAATATCCATGCAAGGACTTAAAAAGGTATGGATCTAATAACTGCAAAGTTAAATCTGCATAGGCTTTTTTTCTTGACAGTTTAAATAGTCTTAAAATTTTAATTTGATTTGTATCCAAACAGTCCTTTCAGTACAACAAAATGAAAAGTTACTTGGTTTTTTTTAGCTAGTGCCTTTTTATCTGTATGCCTTAATTTCGTTCGTATTTGAACACCATGTTGAAATATGTCATGCAATTCCATGTCACCAAAACAGTCTTAGAATATGGGTTTTTTCAAAGTGTCCAAAACAGAATTTGTCTAACTGCACTGAAAAGTATACTTTAGTTATAATCTGCTGCAGACATTTAAATTGAGAATTTTAAAAGGTGCTTTTTGGAGCACTTCCTGAAGGCTTTGTGTGCTAATAGAGGTTTTGTATTTGCGTTTTGGTGATGGTACACTGATGTGCATACCAAGAAAAGGACTTTTCTGCACTCACAGAAGTACTGTTAAGAGTTGAGATTTAGCTTCCTAGCTGTGGGTACTAGACTCTGGGTTTACTGTAGAGACTGCAGCAGAGTTCTTCATGGACTTGAAGTTACAGTTGGTACACTCATAAATGTGGTACTGTATTAAAAGCTGTTTACTTTCAATACACAGGAATATGATGTGTCTAAGCAATTCAACAGATATCTCAGTGAAGCTAACATTGTGCCCATGAAATTCTTTCCTGTGCCTTTTGGATAATCTTAATCCTGCCGTTGTCTTGACTGAAAGCCTTGTAGCACCTGTAGGTACAGCGCAGTACAGCAAGCCATTCTTTCAGACAACTTGGAGCAATGTCTAACTGTAGCTTCAGAGACTTGAGCGAATTAGTCAGATCTACAGTTATTTATAACCAATTTCCTACTTTTTTAATCTTGAAAGTCTTTGTCACACCTATAGAAAAGCATAATTTGTGTGCTTGAATGTTAGTCCCTATGGTGTTTCTGGAAAAGCAAAAGTATTACCGCCAGTATCATTTCTTCTTGCTGGTAACTTCCTGTCTGGTGTTAATGACAAGTCTGCAGTGTAAAATCACATACGATTACCAAAGCTTTTCTATCCCCATATACATATAGCCAAAAGTGATGTTTCATGGATTAGTATTGTTACTTATAGAAACATATATATCCATCAGTAAGCTATTGCTAACTGAGTAAAGCAGGTACTAAGTAAAAAATGATAGACACTGCCCATATTTAAGAGATTTGGGTGTTTATAGTTGTTGTTTTGATGTGCAAAATTCATGCCAGCATTAAAATGAAGAGTTTGCTTTTTAAAACTCTTTCTACCTTAATCTTATTGTTGTCATTCTAAAATTAATGCATAAGCTTGGTGACTAAACCTGGTGACTTTTATAGCCAGGTTTGAGTTTTGGGACATTTAAGGAACACCATGAAGATGTGTAGATTTGTGACCTGAACCGCTCTGCGCCATAGTGAGACCATTTCAAAGCTGCTGGGAAGCAGTCCGCTTGACGTGACAGCCTAAACGTCACCCACAATAACAGGGGTGTCGGTGCTGCCTTCAGGAGGAGCCACAAATGCACACCAAAGGGGGCAGGCAGAATTGCTACCAGCCCGGGGTTTCTGAATCAAAATCCTTGGTCAGAAACAAAGGAGCTCCTTTCTCTTTTTATTTCCCCCAGTTGGCCTGCACGGTTTCTTTTTCTTTCTAGCCGGCATAACTTAAAAACTGCACAGGTGGTGGCCACTGACGGCTCCTGAATGGGGTGCGAGTTCATGTACAGCTTTATACCAGGGCCCTGTCACTTGAACCCAGGACGCTGCAGCTCCCTGCTTGCTGGAGCAACCCCTGGGTTTTCTCTAGCAATATATACACGTACGTGTTGGAGGGGTAGACGGGATGGAGGAAATGAAACTCCTCGCGTTTCAAAGCACCGATGCTAGCAGTCATGCCTTGGCTAGGTCTTAATGTTCATAAACATATTTTAAAGGGAGAGGAACTGGATTAAGACACATTAAAATTGTAACCCATGGTTCAGCCCTTACGTTGAGTCCACCGATGAGGATTGGAGGTCAGGGTCTGCTGTCGAGAGAGAAGGAAAAGGATACTCTTAACTCCAGAGTGGATATTCATGGGAAATATTTCAGAGGTTTTTCATGTCTTTTACCCCAGAACTAGACGATCCTTTTCCCCAGAGGTTATATAACGTGGATTTAAAAACAAGGATTGCATTTTCTTTTCTGAACAGGCATTAGATTGTTGGTTCCCTAGTGTTTGTCTCTCGTTAATACCAGTAAAAAAGGTGGTGTCATCCTAAAATTGGAATGGTTTATTAAAGCATAGCGTCTGTCATCTCAGACCTCGCAGGAGTCATATAATGGAATATCACTGTAAATACATGGAGGAGACTTAGATGAATTGGAACGTAGGCTTTTAGTTTTCATGAAGCTATGAATAAAAATTTGTAAATTTACTCTTGATCTAATGTACATTTTTATGTAGCCATTAAATTCTCTATTTAATCTATCAGTTTCTCACTGTAAATGTTTTTACTCTCAGTTGAATGCTGGGCACAGTTTGTAATGTATGTACACAAAGGTGTTTTTTTCTATCAACGTTGACTTTTTTGCACATTTTTGGAAATATTTAATTTGTACACTGATTTAATACTCTGACCAATTGTTGATGGGTGTATGAGAATCACGTGTGTGTGCAATGTACTACTGTCTGGATGTATGGTTTTTTTATTACTTTTGAGATGTTGCTACCAGTAACTGCACTGCTGTTGCTGCTTTACATGGAATATCTTGTGTAAAAAAAAAAAAAAAAAAAAAAAAAAAAAAAATTAAAAAATTAGCCTATGGTTATCTTGGTTGAGGAACTCAGGAGTTGAGCATTGCTTACTAGTTCCGTTTGTCTAACAACCTTCCAAACGTAAACAAACAAACAAAACCCCCTTGTAATTCTGTGTATGCATTGAATGTGTGCGTGTGTGTATATATATATCCCAGTAATCTTATTCCACAATTTCATTTCTACATTTTTATGAACTTGTTTTTTAAGGGTACTATGTTTAGTTAGAATAATTAAATATATAAAAGCTTTGAGAGATGATTTACTAGATAAATATATTTTCAGCTGGCTGATGTTCAGAATATTTTTTTAATTTTTGTTTTTAACCATTCGAAATGTATTTGTATTTCCAAAATCAGACACGAATTGTACTTAGAAATATATTAAAACACTCTGTAGGGACAACAGTGTCATTTCTCTTTTAAGAGTTTTGTACTTTAGAAGAATGCGGAATGTCAGTCTCTTCTCCCTGAATTTCCAATTGGCGGTTTTTTGTGGTTTGTTTTTTGTTGTGGTTTTTTTTTTTTTTTAAATTTAAGATATGCTTTGCCGAAGCCTGTATTTTTAATTTATTATTTTGCTAAAAATCCCACTTCTCAGCCTTGGCCCGTTCCCCGGCGCTGCCCGCCGTGACCGAGGCCCCGCTCCCCCGCCCGCCCGCGCCTCCCGCCCCGCGCCGGGGGCGGCCCCGGGAACAGAAAATCGATGGCGCTCTCGGCGTGGGTCGCTCGCTCCGCGCCTCCTCCCCTCCCGCGCGGCGGAAGTGACGCGCCGACCGGCCGCCGGCGTGCGGCGGGGCGCTGCGCGGCGGCCATGGGCAGGAAGGAGCGGGGTGAGCGGCCCGGCCCGGGCGGGGGGCAGCGGCCCGGCGGGGGTTGCGGGGCCGGGGGAGCGCGGGGCGGGGAGGTCCGCTGTGGGGTGCCGCCGGGCCGGGTGGCGGCCGTGCCGCCCCGTCACGGCTCCGGCTTTGCTCCCAGATAAGAAGAAGTCCAAGAAGCGCCATTACGATGACGACGAGGACGACGAAGACGACGCTCCCGGCAAGGAGTCGCAGGAGGCGGTGCCGTCCGCGGCGGGGAAGCAGGTGGAGGACAGCGGCACCAAAGTGGACGAGTACGGGGCGAAGGACTACCGGCAGCAGATGCCCCTGAAGGCCGACCACGCCTCGCGTCCCCTCTGGGTGGTACGGCGGGCGGGCGGGCGGGCGCTCCCTCGGCGGGTGGGTGAGGGCGGCCGGGCCGCCCTGCCGAGCCAGCCCTTCC